>NC_087555.1:2908079-3228310 GCF_036250125.1 Pseudopipra pipra | reverse complement strand
TGATTTATCTTTTAAAAATAAGAAAGGCTCGTTCCCAGTTCATGGAGAAGCCCAAAGCACTGGTGATGGGAACATATTTGCTCTCACTTATGTGAAAGCTTTGATTCAGGTCAAACAAAGGACCTGGGATGTGACTTTGAGGAGCCACGTTTTGATGCAGACCATGAGGTAATGAATTTCTTCCTCTCATGTGGATGCTTGGCTGGATGAGAAACTTGAAATAGGGATGATTTAAGCCTGGACTAAAGGATGGCCTGCAGAGTCATCTCCAGTGGGTCGGTGTGACTGGAATTGCCTTAAAAATCAAACAGCACGTTATTGAAATAAACCCTGTGACACCTCACAAAGAAAAGAACCCCCAAACCCGACACCAAGTGTTCCTGTGATGCATCTTCCTTGGGAAAACATCCCTCTTGCCTTTGGATCCGTAAGTCAGCCCACACTGAGATGACTTTTAGATCTCAGAAACTGGCACTTGTGTTCGTTCCAGTGGCTGTAGGTGCAGGGAAGGGATGATTTTGTCCAGAGAACTACAATATAGAGCTTTTTATTTGGACTTTGAGCTGTCCAGCTCCTTTAGGGCTCAGGAAGGAAGCAGGGGGGATATTAAAGCAAATAAACCCCATTTTATCCTCTGTAAGTGAAGCACTGGGGCTTGAGCTGTGGAATTTGGGATAGCAATAGTCCTGAATGAAGATGCAGAGCTCTCGGGGAGCTCCGAGTCTTCAGTGTCTTCCATTCAGAAGGAATTGTGGTTTGGGGTTGTTTTATTCCTTTTATTGCCTTGATGTTGGTGGAAAGAGAGGAACTGGTTGGATTCAATGGGAAGAAGGGGGGGCATCTCTGCTTCCCACCCCCCAGACAAAGCCTAAGTGTAAGAAACATCTTAAAAGTCTTCTCAAGTAAGTGAAATTTGGCTTGGAAAGTGCTGGCATGCCTTGCTTGTTTTTATATTCCAGTAGATAACTTTTTCCTATTAAGAACTGAAATTCTGGCATTTCCCAGAACTTGGTTGGATTCCATTATCGTCTGGCCATCAGGAGGAGAAGCCGGTGGGATGATGGCCTGAGCATGTGATCCCTTCCCTGGGCTGTCCCAGTCCTTGCTCTTACAGACATTGTGTTCTGGCACAGAGAGGCCAAATTCTCCGAGGTGGTGCAGTTTGGAGAGGGCCAGGCTGTGAGGGAAAAAATATTTGTGGAAGGGCTCTACAATGGCCAGTGGGCTCATTGCATGGTGAGAAAACGTGGGTGTGGAGAGCCTGGACAAAGGGGAATGGCTTTAGACTGAGAAAGAGCAGGTTTCGATTGGATGTTGGGAAGAAGTTCTTTGCTGTGAGGTGGGATGGGGCTTGGAGCAGCCTGGGCTAGTGGAAGGTGTCCCTGCCTGTGTTGGAACAAGACGGGCTTTAAAGGCCCTTCCAACCTTAAACCGCAACCCTTCTGTGGTCCTGTGATGATCCTGTGAAAACCTTGACGTGTTTAGGGAAAATAAGCTGAGCCTTTGGAAGACTCCCCACCATCCAGAGCAGGGAAGGTGTCTCACAGCTCCAGCTCAGCTTTGCAGATTCCCGAGGCTCGACATTGGAGTGCGGCACCAGAGAGGCCACCGGAGCCGGGCAGCACCGGGGGCAGAGGTTCCTCTCTCCTGTAGCCACTTCCCAAGATGGATTTTCCATCCCAACGTGCCTCAGCAGATGTGTGACAATGTTTATGGCCTTGCAGTCTGCCTTCCCGAACAAACCCAAGGGCGGAATCGGGAGCCTGGAATAAGGCCATGGAAAGCCTCTCCGCAGGTCCCCCTGTGAGCTTTGCCTGACCTTTGGTTGTGAAGGGATGGCAGGGAATTTTTTCCTTTCTGAGTCACTCATTCCCAGCCAAGATCAGCTGGAAGTTACCGAAAGCTTTTCCGTTTGCCTTCTGGTCAAGGGGCTGGAGAGGGATGATGGGAGCGGAGCAGGATCGGTGCCTTGGCAGGGCCAGAGGCTCCTGAGGTGGTGTGAGCTCAGTGGAGAAGGGAAGGACGTCGTGGGGAGTGTGGTTCATGTGCTCTGTCCCAGCCTGGAGCAGGGCTCTTCCCAGCTCCGGCTGTTTTATGGCTACACCCGGAAACTCCTCCGGGCTGCTGACGCACATGGGCAGGAGCACACGTGGGACACACCAGAGTGGCCTGGCGGTGGTGGGACAGCCCAGCTGAGCCTCTGGGCCTGCAATCCTGACCTGGAGACGCGCAATCCTACTCCCAGTTTTCCTGTCATCTGAGAAAAGACGTTATGTGCCTCAGCAGAGAGGGAGTTTTCCCATGGAAGTTTGTGTGGAAGCAGCAAGAGGGAAAGGAGCTTTGTAAGGATGTTCGGTCTGAAGCAATCCTGAAATTGTTCTCTTTCCATGGACACAGTGATTTCCTGCTTGGAGTGAGGGTGGTAACACATCAGAGGTGTTGGCCTCTTGTTCAGGGGTGAAGCTCTGGCCATTCCTTTGGTTCCAGAGGGTAAAAGTCTTTTAGGGAATCTTCCATCAGCTTTTGCTGCACTGTAAAGAAATGAAATTTTTTCCCTAAAGGTGTCTCAACTTGACAGTTGTCATGTGGATCCTGAAGGGAGAAACTGCTCTTTGCTTCCATGTGGAGCCACCTGCCCTTGGAATGGCCTGCAGGATATTCCTGGAGGTGTCCAAGGCCAGGTTGGACAGGGCTTGGAGCAACCTGGGCTAGCGGAATGTGTCCCTGCCTGTGGCAAGGGGTGGAATGGGATGAGCTTTAGGGTCCTTTCCAACCCATTCCATGATTCTGTGACAGCTCATTGGGCCCAAATCACATCATCTTTTAGTTGCTCTTGGTGTAGCCCTGACGGTGCCTAGAGCTTCTCTTCGGGGCCTCTCCATATTCCTTCCCACTCAACAGGAAAAAATGGGCATGTTCCAGTCCTGCTGAGGGGGTTGGTGTCATCTACTGATCCCTTGGAGCTGTGCTGGGTTCACCTTCCCCGTGTCCCCAGGCCAGGGACACCTTGATTCCTGCAAAGCATCCGCTTCCCTTGGACTCTGGAAGGGCAAACTTACACCTCACCCTCCCATATTCAAGCTCCTGTTCCTGGGTGTGTCTGCTCCCTCTGTGGGTCCCAGCTCCCACTCCTGGCTGTGTCTGCTCCCTCTGTGGGTCCCAGCTCCCATTCCTGGCTGTGTCTGCTCCCTCTGTGGGTCCCAGCTCCCGTTCCTGGCTGTGTCTGCTCCCTCTGTGGGTCCCAGCTCCCGTTCCTGGCTGTGTCTGCTCCCTCTGTGGGTCCCAGCTCCCATTCCTGGCTGTGTCTGCTCCCTCTGTGGGACTCTCTCTGATCATTTTGGTGCTGCTCTTCCACGGGGCGCCTGTTCCTCACAGCCTGCCCTGTTTTCTGGAGGAACTTAAAAGCCTGGAGATACCAGGTGTCCTCCTCTGTCTGGATTCCGAGATGACAGGATTATTCATCTTAGGAAGCTGCAGCTGGGTACAGCCAGTGGTAGAAAACCAGACTGAACATTTTGTGCCTCGTTACGACTTCAGTGCGCTCAAACGCTCTCCCTGTTTCCAGAGGCTTCCTGTTCCCCCTCAGTGACCTTTTCCTGGTGCACAGAGCCCACTCCAAGACTTAGACCTGGATCCCGCAAAACTCCATGTCTGATGGAAGTAACCCTGGGGAAAGCTTTGGGAAGACCAGTTTGCTCTCTTTGAAGGGGCTGGGTGGGGACTTCCTTCAGCTTCAGAGTCAGGAACTTTTCCAAGGATAAATCTGCATGGAGAGGGGTGGGTTTTGTCAACAAATCCACGGAGCAGCTTGCACACCTTTGGCTGAAGAAGTCCTGGGATAATTCAGGCATCTTCCTCCCATCCAGCCACTGTTGGTGGAGCTGGAGTGCTCAGCCAGGGAAGTTGGTCTGCACTGGTCCTTACAGACCTACTGAAAATGGGGAAAAGCAAGGTTTCCTTTGGGTGTCTTCATGTTTTCTTGGCTGGAGGGAGCAGAATTTTCCGTATTTTTCTGGAGTAAAACCTGTGTGGGGCAATTCAGTTTGAAATTTCGAAGTAAACAGCGGCAGAAGGGACATTTTGCAGTTCCCACACCTGAATATTCAACTCCAGTTTTATCTGATTTTTGAACTGATAATTGTTAGAGAACACACAGAGATTCAGGGCAGGAGTGAGGAAATCCCCAAGTGGATCCTGCTGTTTTTAGCAGAACATTCCCGTTCCAACTGCTCTGCTCCCTGAACCCCAGAGCAGTTCCCAGAGGATGTAACTGCTCCTCCAAGGACTGAGGTTGGATCTCTTATTTAGCATTAAACATCTGGGGCTCCTCCTTTAAGGAATTTCTATGATTCTTTGGCTTCCAGGGAATGATTTAAATCCGGTTCTTTGATTTACTTGTTGCCATCCATGATGGGATGGGTGTTCCCTGCTCCTGACTCCCTCCCGCCCTGTAAGAACCATGGAAAGCCCAGCAGAGGCAAACACAAAGGAGTTTTCCTCACCTTTAAAGGGGAAAATGGGAGAAGGAACTGAACGTGCTGGATCCTGCAAATGGAAAGGCTCTTGGGTACTCTGCTTTTGAGAAAGGCTGGAGAGGGAGTCAGGAAGCAAAAGGCACTTCCAAAAGCATTCTCAGTGCTGTCATTGTGCAGGTATTCCAGCCTTTCAGGAGAGGTGAGGGAAGGAAACCGGGATATAACATAATACATCCATAACAAGCTGCCGAGGTAATAACGTGGGATCTTATCACCCAGGGCCAGAGAGGAGGGAACACAACCGGCATTCCCGCTCCTGGAGACATCTGAGCCTCGTAAACTTGAGCACCAGACGTTCCCAGTGGGATGTGTCTGCCCAAGATCAGCCTCCTGCCCGGGAAGCTGCCGGCTGGGCCGGATCGTGTCCCTGCAGAGCTGCCCGGGATGCTCCTGGCAGATTCCGGCTGTCTCTGCCTGGTGACGGGAACGGGGCACGCTGGGTGTGCGCCCAGGAGAAGGGATGATGGATGCTCATTCCTTCAGATCTCTGTGTCTTGGCTTCTGCTGGAAACCACAATGTTTTCCCCCCTCCCCATCTCCCAGTACAGCCGATTAATCCTGACCGGCCTCCGGTGCTCCAGGAGAAATCCCAAACACGCCACGCCAGAGCCAAGGGAGCGAGTCCTGAAACTGGAGCTGCAGCCTGAGACTTCAGTAAACAGGATGGGGAGAACATGAGGCAGAGAGTCCAGCCAGCACTGAGATCCCTCTGGAATAACCCAACCCAGAGTTATCCCAGAAATCCAGTGCCATCCGTGCTTTGCTTCCACCTACAGCTGGTGATTTTTTGGGGTGTTTGTTCTTGGCGAGTTCTTTCTTTGTCATCACCCACGATCTTACTTCATTTTTTCAGACCCTGAGCTCCAGATCATTTTAAATACCTGATTTAACCCTCACAAACTGTAGAATTCAAAGCAGGGGGCAGCTGATTTGCCTTAAATCAAGGAATTTGCACCCAAACCAGTGCCTGGCTCCTGATGGAAGAATGAGGAGGGGCAAGAAGGACCTCCATGCTTGGCTACTCCTTCAGCAAATTGAGGAGTGGTTGTGGAGGTCTCCAGGAAATCCATTCCCCCTGGGAAATGGGATTTGGTGTCAGCCCCCCACAGTTCCTGGAGCGCTGCCGTTCTGCTGATGTTGAAACAACTAAAGGTGTTGTAACAACCAAAGGGAACAGTTTTAGCTGCACTTCCCTGAAAAAGAGGTTTCTTTGTGCAGTGGGAGGTGACAAAGCCCTCAGTGAGAAGGTGTCAGTCCCCATTCCAGGTAGACACGCTGGAGGACTGGAGACAATTGAGGAATGTGAAGGCAAAATCCACTGGAGCGCTGACAGTTGATAAATACCTGGAAATGCTCTCCATGCCCCTTCGTGCCTTTATTAATATTCATATATGCTAAAGGAGCAGCAGCAACACTGACTGCAGGTACAGTTGAACATTTGTGCAGTTTTCCTGAACAGTGGAAGCAGTGACATTAAACATATGCAGGAATCCCCATAGTTATAAATATTTACAAATATTGATTTTGGCAAGAGCACCTAATTCAGATGTTGTGAGCTCCCTAATGCAGGGTTTGTGTCTGTCACCGTGGGCTCCTCAGGCGGAGTCTCAAATCCGGGGGCTTCCCTCAGTGTCTCACTTGGTAATGCAATTTAAATATTTGGGAAGTAGAGCTGGGGAATAAGCCTGGCACTGTGTGATGGGCACAGGGGTGGGAATGGTCACTGCCTCGGATTTGCCTCAGTTGCTTTAACTCGATCACAAATGGATGTTTTCCTGAAGTTTCAGTGCGTGGGACAACTTCTTGTATCACAGAATATCCTGAGCTGGAAGGGACCCTCAAGGATCATTGAGTCCAACCCCTGGGCCTGTCCAGGACACCCCAGCAATCCCACCCTGTCTCTGAGGGCGTTGTCCAAACGCTTCCTGAGCTCTGGACACTTCCCTGGGGAGCCTGTTCAGTGCCCGACCACCCTCTGGGGGGAGAACCTTTCCCTGCTTATGCAGTCTAAATATATCAGAGCTCCTGAGAAGTGTGGAGAAACATTCCTGCCCTGAGAAGACACCTGGGTGGGTTTTCTTTGCTCATTTTCTCAGACACCAACAGTGATTTCCTTTCATTTTCCGTGGAGACATCGCTTCATTTTTTTATTTTCTTTTTTCTTTTTTTTTCAACTTGGAAACAAATAGGAAAAAACTCTCCTAAGAATAAGCTTTGTGGGAACCAGGGTCAAAACGAGCAGGGACAATACATCCCTAATGAAACTTCCCTAAACCATCCAGCTCCAAATTGGGCTTTTCATTCCCATTTCGCTCCAGATGTCAGTGAAAGCACAGCTCCTTCTAAAGCAGCCTAATGTATGTAAACCCTCGCAGGAAGCAGAGCCTGCAAAGCCAAGGAGACTGCAGATGGAGAGAAAAGGCTCCTGATTTCAGAAAAATAACAAAACCTGTTTTACCATATTGTGCATTAAATATTGTTCATTTGCATACTTTCCATGGCGAGGTTCTGGGAGCCCACCATGTGGTGGACTTGTTGGAAGTCGGGAAAGATCCTCTTTTTCCAAATGGAGATGTGTTAGTAGAAGCTGCTGCTTAATTAGAAAACAAAAATAACTAGGGTTACTTTCTTCTCTATTTTTTCCCCCTCCTCCTTTTGTAGGTTTTTATTGCCCGGATTTTGGGTTGTTTGCGTGAAATTCCGCGGGATCGGGAAGGGAAGCTTAGGTGCAATCGCTGCAAAGAACTGGATCCCGGTGTTTTACAACAGTCTGCCTGCTTGGAACAGGCGCAGCAGGGATTCCTCCATGGAAAATTTCCAGCAGATAGCCAGGCAGATTGGAAATACCTCTTAGATGATTTTTTTTTTTGCATCTTTATATAGAATAGTGGAGTTTTTGGTGTATCTTTAGTGCACCCGCAGCTGAAGTGTCGGGTGGTCCAAATGTACAATGCCACAAATTAATGAGGGAAACACAGAATTCTGGAGTTGAAAGGCACCCACAAGAATCATCAGCTCCTGGTCCTGCACAGGACACCCCGAGAATTACAATTAAAGGAATTAAAGTGTGCTCAAGGAGAAGGAAAAATCAGTGTCCGTGGGGTGGGAGCCTTTTGTGCAGGGTTTGGAGAAGGATGGACTGAGATATTCTTGGAGAGAGGAGGTTCCCTGTCTCAATGGCTGTGGCAGGGCTTGGAATGAGATGATTTTAAGGTCCCTTCCAACCCAGAATGTTCTGGGGTTCCATGATTCTGTGATTCTGATCCCTTTCCACGCTGGGATTTGGTGATCCCGGAGCGGTGGGTGGTATCCGAGCACAGGCTCCCATTAAGTGCAGCCTTGGGGAAGGCTCATCCCTCCCTGGAGCAGGCAGGGGTTTGGAGCTGGAGGTTGCCAGCTCCAAATCAATCTGTTACTTTATAAGCTGCCAACATAAAGAGTGTGGGGCGGGCGGTGGGAGCTGGAGTGCTCCGGCATTCCGGGGGGTTTGCAGGAGCCAGAGCAGCCCACACAGCTGGCTCCAGCATGGATCATGCTGGAGAGGGTGCAAATAAAACTGGGAGGTGGTAAATCGTAGTTTCAGGGGGGTTTCTTAAAGAAGAAGGAATTTTTAGCCCCAGGGAGATCCATTCCCACCTCCCGGAGCTGCTGGGATGTGTCACTTGTCACCTGCTCTTCCTGGTGTGCTCCTGTCAGGACACGGGGTGTTCTCTCACACAGACTACCCCAGGGCACAGCAGATCAAACTGCCACCTTCAATCCCTAGGGGAATTCCCCCCGGACCTAAATAGGATCCCCTGGGCTGGGGAGATCCACCCCAAATTTCCAGGAGGTTGATGAGTCCAATTCCAGGTGCCGAGACTTGGAGACCCAAGGGGGGACTTGGGCTGGAGCAGGAGCCTTTGGTGCTTCCAGCCTTGAACATCTCATTTGATGGAAGCTTTGCAAAGCCTGACCTTAATTAGGCATCAGGTCTCTTGATTATTCTGTGAATGTGGGTGAGTCGAGAGGGTAAATCCTTCCTGGAGAGCTTATTGGAGGAATTATTTTTCTGTACATTGAAGCAATTCTTTTATAATTAATCACAGAACCCCAGGGTGATTTGGGTTGGAAAGGACCTTAAAACCCATCTCATTCCAACCCCTTGCCCTGGGCAAGGACACTTTCCATTAGACCAGATTGCTCCAAGCTGGCCTTGGACACTTTCAGGGATGGGGCAGCCGCAATTCCTACAGTTCCTCTGGACAACAGCTAATACTGAAGGTGGTTTTAATTAAAGCAGACAGTGGAGAGAATATGAAGGCCCAGGCACCAGCCTCATCCTTTGGCAGCAGCAAAGGGGTTGGGGAAGCCCCTCTTTGGGCAGAAGCTTCTTGTTGTGTCCTCAGACAAGGTTCTTCCTGACCAGGATGCTCCTCCTTGTTCCCATGGATTAAAGCCCTGGATAAAAGCCTCTGGCTTAGCCCTGGGAAGGCCGAGGGTGTTAATTTGCTCTTTCTCCCCTCTTCCCTTCTCCGCAGCAGCAACAGGAGATGTTGGCCATGAAGCACCAGCAGGAGCTGTTGGAGCACCAGAGGAAGCTGGAGCAGCACCGGCAGGAGCAGGAGCTGGAGAAGCAGCACCGGGAGCAGAAACTTCAGCAGCTGAAAAACAAGGAGAAAGGAAAAGAGAGTAAGTGGCCAAAGCTCCCTTGTTTGGGTGGTGACAGGGAGAGCAGGGGAGTGGGAGCCAGAAAGCCTCTTTCTAAACCTGGAGGAACCTCTGTAGTTCCTGGGCTGCACAGGGAACTGTTGGGAGGGATTGAGGGGAAGAGAGAAATGTGTTTCTCTGCTTTATCTCCAGTTTTGTCTCACTAAATGCCTTTTTAGCGTTTTTCAAAAGGAAGCCTGGCCTCTCTTCCCTTGATTTAACATTTTTTGAAGTATTTTTGGCAGCATTCCTAATGGAGGCAGAATATTAAGCCCATAAAACACCAGATGCACCCTGCATTGCTTCTCTCTTTCACTCCTCTGAATCCCACTCCTTTTAAGACGTCGTCGAGTCCTCAGTTCTTCCCTTTAAAGTGTTTCCATTCAGCAGGAGCTTCTTTCAGGAGGTTGCAGATTGTGGGGGCCCTTCCCACGTGTCATTATGCACTTGATGAGATCATTATGGCCTCACAATTTCCCTTATCAGAGACACTTTGGGCTGCTTGTTCTGGTTTCTTTTAGGAGTGAAAG
The DNA here is from genome assembly GCF_036250125.1 of Pseudopipra pipra. Classification (NCBI taxonomy): domain Eukaryota; kingdom Metazoa; phylum Chordata; class Aves; order Passeriformes; family Pipridae; genus Pseudopipra; species Pseudopipra pipra. The sequence goes on along the minus strand of NC_087555.1, from coordinate 3,218,556 downwards.
GGAGGAACAAAGCCTCGCCAAGTTGTGCCCTCCACTCACTGGGTCTTCATTTCACAGGGAATAAAGGAGCTCCTGGTGGAAGAAGTGGTGGAAGGGGATACCAGGAGGTGGGATTCTGTCTGGGAAGCAAGAATAAGATAGAGCTCCAAGAAGAACTTTTCTAATAGGAAAGTCTGTGAGAGTAAAAAAAAAAAAAATGACCTGAATGTTGACTCTGCCGCTCCCTGCGTGTGAATGTGGCATTCTTGGAATCATCAAGGTTGGAAAAGGCCTCCAAGATCATCAAGTGCTACCATTCCCCCAGCACTGCCAAAGCCACCATTAACCCATGTCCCCAAGTGCCACATCCATATGTATTTTGGACACTTCCAGGGACCCCACCACTGCTCTGGGCACTTTCCAATGCTTGACCGCTCTATCAGTGGTGAAATTTTCCCTGATATCCAACCCGAGTCTCTGTAAAGTGGGATCAAAGAGCCTTTTGGATGCAACACAGAGGTGCAGAGGAAAAATGAAAGAGATTTTGGGGATGTTAAGCTGAAGCTCCTGTTCCCATGGCTACGGTTTTATTTTTAAATTACTTTTTAGTTAAGAAGTACTGTGGTGTAGAATCATTAGAGCACCTCAGCTCTTGAGGACACTCAAGTTATTTTTCGCACATTGGAAAATTTGGAGCAATGCAGCTAAAATTGTCCTAATCTGAAATATGGAGAGTGTGGGATAGAGGTGGAGTTTCTTCTCCCTCCTTGTTAACACCTCTGCTCTGGAGCCAGGCTGGGAGAGCTGGGGGGGTTCACCTGGAGAAGAGAAGGGTCCAGGGAGAGCTGAGAGCCCCTTCCAGGGCCTAAAGGGGCTCCAGGAGAGCTGGAGAGGGACTGGGGACAAGGGATGGAGGGACAGGACAAGGGAGAATGGCTTCCCAGTGCCAGAGGGCAGGCTTGGATGGGATATTGGGAAGGAATTGTTGACTGTGAGGGTGGGGAGGCCCTGGCACAGGGCCCAGAGAAGCTGTGGCTGTCCTTGGATCCCTGGAAGTGTTCCAGGTCAGGTTGAAGCAACCTGGGCTAGTGGAAGGTGTCCCTGCCCATGGCAGGGGATGGAACTGGATGATCCTTAGGATTCCTCCCATCCCAAACCCTTCTATGGTATCTGGGGCCTTTCAACCTCCAGTTGAAAGGGAAACCTGCCAGGGGAGCTCTTGTAACCCTCCCCATCCTAAACTGTTCAGGTTCAAGTCTTCCAAAGAACAGGTTTATCCCAAACTGACAGGACACAGCCACACTGGATTGTTTTAAAGGTGGATTAAAGGAAACACTTTTTGCAGAGAGAAGGCCTTGAAGCCTGAATTTGTCACCTCATCTGGTCTTGCTGCTCAGGAATTTATCTCCATCTCCTCAGCTGAACTTTCCCCCAAACCCGTGTTTGGAGAGCGAGTGTGAAATGCAGGGCTCCAAAAAGGGGGATTTTTATGCTTTTGAGCACTCTTTCAAAGTTTGAACAATATTTCACCCTCAGGCTCTGCCTGATAAGAAATGCTGCAGTTTCCTCCTCTCGAGGAGAGACCACGAATTGTTCCCCCTGTGTGTCAAATGTCACCACGTCGTCGAGGAGGGTCCGGGAGCCGAAAATACCACGGGGTGATCTTTGAGTTTTTATTCCCAGTAGAGCAGACAGTTTTCATGGCCTTTTCATTCCGTCCTTGCCCAGATATTTTCCTTTGGAACTCCTGCTTTATACCCTGGTGTAGATGAAGCATCATTTTCCGCGTGTCCTGGTGCCAGAGTTTGGATGCGCCGCTCCGGCAGGAGCTGTGCCTGGGAGTCTGGGCTGTCAACCCAATGAGCAGTTGGATCCATCAGGGCAGGAAAACAGCCTGGTCTCCGTTGTGGAGAGGAATCATGATGAGAAATGGCACAGCTGACATTTTAACTCTGCAAAAATCACTGAGTTTCTTCGTGAAACGTTGGGGTTTCTGTTTGAAGCAGGAGGTGGGACCCTGGGAAGTGAATTGGAATTAGTGTGCGCGGGGACTCTGGGACAAAGAGGTCCCTCTTTGCAGGAGTTTTCAAGACAAAATCTACATGTGAGACATTGGGCTCGTTCCCCTCCTGCTTCCAGATGTGACTTTTAACAACTGGAGTTTCCACAAGACCCTTTTTCTCCGATGCCTTTGATTCAAAGAGAGCTGGAACACCTCGGACAAGTGTTTTATTCCAAGTGTCTTCTATACAAGTGTAAAATCCTTGAAATAAAGTGAAATTAAAGCTCTGATTACATCCCTATTTTCAAACATAACTTGTGATTCTATGCAAAGCTAAAGAGGAAAAAAAAAAAGGAGAGCTCCTTACTGGAGGCACTTTGTTCTTTTCCCTTTGAAAGCAAAGTTCTTCTTTTGGGCTCGAAATCAAAGATTTAACTCTGAATCTTTGGAGAAATTTCAAATTCTTCCCAGGATGGGAGTTGATTAAAAAACCTTGATTGTATTTTATTTTATTTTCCTTTTTCTCGCAGGTGCAGTGGCAAGCACAGAAGTGAAGATGAAATTGCAGGAATTTGTCTTAAATAAGAAGAAGGCCTTGGCCCACCGGAATCTCAACCACTGCATCTCCAGTGACCCTCGCTTCTGGTACGGGTAAGTGGGGCTTGGCCTTGGCATCCAGCCTCTTCCCAGTTGCTGGAGATGTGGGGAATAGGCCTGATGTGCTCATGGAATGAACCAGAATTCCCTCCCTTTCCAGAGGGTTTCAGTGGGAATAATTGCCGTGTCTGCCGGGACGGTCGCGGTGTTTTGTGCGTTGAGGCCTTTGCTGTCTTTAATCCACAGTTATTCCAACTCACAAGTCTTGCACGTGACCCTGGAGAAGTTGTCCAGCTTTTCACCCAGGGTTTGATTTTCAGGTGTTATAAAACTTGAACTTCAGGAAACTGAGGAATAATTGTTCATGTCAGGAGTTGGATTTCACTGATCTTTGTGGGTCCCTTCCGACTCAGGAGATTCTGTGATTCACTGATTTTCAGATCAGGATAGTTGAGCAACCCCCCATTTTAAAGCCTTTAACACTTTCTGCTCATCTCAGTCTCTCAAAGTGGGAAGGTTTGTTTATTTGGCTCTTTCTGGAAACATCCAGTGAGTTCTGTCCACGCTTCCAATCACAACTGCCCCAGTATCTCTGTTTCCAACTGGAAAATCAAATTTTCAGCTGGAAATTTTCAGCTGTTGGTCTCCAAGAAACCACTTTCAGCTTCAGAAAATCACTCCTTCCATGTATAAAAGACAAGCAGGAAATTTGAGATGAGTTGAAAACTTCCACTGCTGTAACATTATGATTCCATTAAATAAAAAACCGAAGTGCTTCAGATGTTGTCATTAGTAAGAATAAAATTAATGACATTTTGAACGACAAAAATGAAGGATATCTCATTTTACCATGAAATTCGTGTTCGAGCTGAGGTTCTGACAGTGCTTCAAGTCTTAAGAACTGAACATGTGTACAGGGAGGATGAGGTCATAGACAGAAGATGTTTCCAAATTCCAGAAACTGAGCTGAAATGCAATTTGAAAGCTCTCCCAGCTCTGAGCCAGGACAGATCTGCTGAAGTGGAGTTGGCAGAAGAATTCAAATGTTCTTCCAGTCCAGGGAGATTGAGCAGTTTTAATACATCTCTGAAAATCCAATCTGAGACTTAGGGATTTTCTTAAAGGTGGTTGAAGTCTCCGAGCCTTCATGTTCTCCATTTAACAGTTGGTTAAAATAACAGTTAATCTAGAAATGGTAGAAAGCCAATAAAAATTAAGTGTGTCCAGAGAAGCTGTGGCTGCCCCATCCCTGAAGTGCCCAAGGCTTGGAGCAACCTGGGATAGTGGAAGGTGTCCCTGCCCATGGCAGGGCATGGAAGAAGATGGGTTTTAAGGTCCCTCCCAAGCTTTAAGATCCCTTCCAAGCCAAACCATCCTGGCATTCTCTGTGTTGCAGGGCCAGGGGTGATGCAGGAGGTTATTCCTCGTGTTTGGGGTTTCAGGATGTTCCCTGTCCTATTCTAAGCTAATGCTGAGGACTTTCTGAGCACCAATATATTGTTTAGTTTCCTCATGGCACTCATTAATCCCAGCATCCCCTTCCTGTGATGCTCCAGGGATGCCAGCAGGTAGAGACAACACACAAACCATTGCACAAGGATCCTTCCTTTTTCTGATGGATTTAAGGCCTATTCCTTCGTCTGTTTTGTGGTGGGGTGAGGGTTGGTCTTCTGGTTTCTAACCCAGGGTGGAAGGAGGAGCCTCAGAGGCCTCACAGATCTTTCTTAGGGCCTGTGTCAGTGCTGAGTTGCTCAGCCTTGGGGGAGGGCATGTGGCAGCGGGGTGGAGGGTTTGGAAACGCACCCTTCGCTTAAGGCAGGAGTTGAGGAAGATTTTCCTTTCTGTTCTATTTCAAAGAACCTTTAAATTCCTTACATATTAGTATTTATTTATATGGCATCTCATAGGTTACCAGCTCAGTTCTAGAGATATTTATGTCCCCACATACTTGCCATGTGATGCAGTTGGGTGGTGGTTGGATTGAACACACGCAAACGAGCCTTGCAGGAGATGCTCCCCATGCTCCCACTGTGAGCAGGGAAGGCAATTAAGTGGTACCAGATGCTGCAAGAGCCTTTGGAAATGACACACCAGCTTTTAAGCACTTCCTTTTGGTCTTATTAAGGTTTGTGAATTCCTTGCTTGAAAAAAATTGAAAACGTTCCTTGGAAAAAAAGCATCTCCTGAGGGTATGATGGCAGTGGCTGTGACATGAAAGATGTCCTGCTGACATGGAATCACCAAGTCCTGAAGGTTGGAAAAGACCTCTAGGATGATACCCCATCCCTGGAAGTGTCCAAGGCCAGGTTGGACGGGGCTTGAAGCAACCTGGGCTAGTGGAAGGTGTCCCTGCCTGTGGCAGGGGGTGGCACTTGATAGGCTTTAAGGTCCCTTCCAACCCAAACCAGTCTGAAATTCCATGGTAGGCAACAGCAGGAGAGGTTTTTTGGAATTTCCTGATCAAACTGTCCCTCCTGTGGATTTTGAGCCCACTGGACAGCTCAGCTCCCAGGAGGTTTTGCTGTGGGAGATCCTTAAGTGTGGCTTGGCAGGAGCACCTTGGGCTCAGCAAACAAGGCTGGGATTTCCCTGGGAAGTTGTCAGCAATGCTTTGGAAGCAGCCACTCCATGTTAAAAGGGAGTTTAACTGAGTGTTTGCAGGGTGAGGAGGTAGAGAGATATAATTATACTTGAAATCAGACATTAAATTTGATGTTACGTTATTCCCACCTTCCCAGGTGTCTCCATCCTGTGTGCACAAAACATTCCAGCACAGGTCCATATGTTTGAAGGTATATTCAGTGTATGTTGGGTGAACATGTTTGAAGGATAAAGTATAAAATCATGGAGTCATTAAGGTTGGAAAATACCTCCGAGATCATCGAGTCCAAGTTTATATCTGCACAGGGGTGTTTGAGGGACCTCAGAGAGCGGGGGATGCCTGAAACGAAAGGATGTGCTTTCAGGAATGCCTGCAGGCTCCATTTATGTACCATTTCCTCTCCTTCAACAGCTCTGGAATTCTTGAACAGACATGCAGAGCAGTGCCTTTTGCTGGGAGCAGCGTCACATCCCAGTCCTGAAGCCATGGAATGTGTTCCTGTTTGCAGAGCTCAATCTCTGTCATTCAGCAGCCCCAGAGCACATCAAAACAGGCCCTTTGAATTCCTGCACATTCCCTATAAAGGGATGAAAAGAGCTTCAATGTACTCAATTGTGTGCTTGAAGTCATGATTGAAAAAAAAAAAAAGGCAGGAGGAAAAAAAAAGCCTCTTGCTCGTGCAGAGCCAGAAATGTCAGTGTGGGACAGGAGGGGGCTCAGGGCTCTGGGATTGCAGCTTCCTGGGAGTGAAACATCTCTCTGTGCTGCCTTCCCATGGATGGAGTAGATCCCAGGCAGAGAAAGCCCCTTCTGTTTTCGGGAGGGATTCAAAGATCCTTCAGTTGGGGTGTGCTTTGCTGGCAGGTGGTGGTTAAAGCACTGGGTGGGTTTTTGGGGCTGGGAATGTCACACGGGAGAAATACAGCCCTGGGGGAGCCCCAGGAGTCAGGGAAATCGGGAGTGTGGAGAGGGAGGGTTGGGAGAACACAGTGGATCACACTGCCTGGTAAGATCTCATGGCATGGTTTGGGTTGGAAGGGACCTTAAAGCCCATCTCGTTGCACCCTGTGCCATGGGCAGGGACACCTTCCACCCGAAGGTCTGTGGGTGTGGAAAATGGGGATGGAGATGTTCAAATGAACTTCTCAGAGGGATTTTTTTTTTTGGTAACAAAATCATGTAGAAAATTCAATTTGTTTTCTTGATGGTTCATTAGCCCCTTGGTTTTGAAGGATTTGACTTGCAGTGGAATTGATGCTCTGCATCTCCCCAGACTTCTGGCTTGAGCTTGCACTCAAGGAATGGGATGATTTGGGACTGGTACTGCTCAGGGAATTGGATGAATCTGTGCAGTTTTCAATTGGGAATGGCTCATTTTTGTTCCTTAAAGAACCTTTTGTATCAGCATATTTTCAACCAAGGTCTCCATCAATGCCTGGTTTTTAGACACTGTAAAATTTCAAATATTCCCTTCTGTTTTTTAACAAAGTGCTGCTTTCTGTGGTCCTGTTTTCTTCAGGATTTAGAAGAAATAGAGGGTTTAAATTCTGTTCATTGAAAGTTGAGTTGTAAGAGCCCAGTGACTGTCACCTGTATGGCTAAATCAGTCATTCCGCTGGTATAGCTCCTCTGCCAACTGGAGACTTCTCCCAGGTTGGGAGAGCTCCTGAGAAACAGCAGAGCTGGGCACAAGTCATTAAGTAGGAAAGATGCAGCCAACAGACTGGTGGGAGGCTGAGAAAACTCATTCATTATTTAATATCCTCAGCAAACAGACTGTAATTTACTTCCAGCAGCCTGCTCAAACAAAGCAATAAATTATCAGCTTGGAGAAGTTCAGCTGGGAAGGTGCTGAGAGCTTTGGCCCTGGCTCTGCTGAGCCCTTGGGTTGGGAGGCAGCGAAGGAAAGGCAGGAGACCACCTTTGGCTGCTCTTGGCCAGCTTAAATCTTTGAGCCTGTGCTGAAAATCTGGGTTTGACTTTGCTAAATCTGGTTTTATTCTGAGAAGGGAAATTGGTCGTTTGTGCCGTGGTTGAGGGGATGACAACACCCATGCTTAGATTCGAGAACATGACTTAGCAAAACCCAGCTCAAGTACAGGCTTAGAATTTATACTAATGGTTAAATACCTTCACAGGGTGATTCCTACACTGAAAATTAAATTTAGTTGCTTCCCTGTGTATGAGATTTTAGGTCTTTTTTCCTGTGAGTGCCCAGAAGGACAAAACCAGAACTGAAGTCTCGCCTTTGCCCCGTTGGGTGCTGAGATCCCAGACCCTGCGCTCGTCCCCTGTGTGTGTCCCTGCTCTAAAGCTTCTCCTTGTCTTTCCTCCTGTGCAGGAAGACCCAGCACAGCTCTCTGGACCAGAGTTCCCCTCCCCAAAGCGGCGTATCCGGCACCTACAACCACCCGGTCCTGGGGATGTACGATTCCAAAGACGACTTCCCACTCCGGAAAACAGGTAGGCCCTCGTTCCTTCCCTGTCCTTCGCTGGCACATTTGGTCCCCTGATTTGATTTTATGGTCCCAACAAGCTGCATTTCAGGAGGTGGTTTATTTCCCAGGCTCTGTGCTCGGTGTTCCCGGGAGGCTGGAGCTGCTGCGGGTGTCGTGTGCCAAAGGTTGTGAGATGTTGTGGTCTCAGAGCAACAAGGTGTAGACCCAGACTGTCTCCAACTCAAAACACGAGGCAGCAAATTGTCCCCAGGGATCTCAGGAGCTTCCTTTCAAGATTTTAGAGAAACCAGGAGGAAAAGCAGGAGATAGGTTATGTTCAGATTTCCCAGTTTAGCCCAGGGGCCTGAAGATTGAACTTGGCTGCCAAACAAACTGAAGAAGGAATTGCTGCTTGTTGATCTGCTCCTCTTGGAGAGACTGTATTGAAGCATCCAAACAATCCTGGAACCCATTTGCTGTACAGAAATCGTATCAAATGTTGGGTTTGGGTTTTTTTTGGGAGATAACATGTGCAGCTTTGCCAAACCAGTTCCCATTTCCATGCTGGTCAAGAACAGTGGTGGAAATGTGTAGGAAACGGCACGTGTGGATCAGCATTTTTATCTTTGCAATGCTAGGAAGCTGCAGAACTGGAATAACCACAGGCAGCTGTATCTGGTGCTTTTAAGAAGTCCTAAAAATTCCAAAACCATGCAAAAATCCAGCAAATTCCCGAATTCAGAGCTAAGACAGAGATCTGGGTGTCTGAAGCCCAAGTATATTTTTGCTGAGTGAGAAAAATATCGAGAAAAGTTGATTTCTCTGGGGGTTGGCATTTCACTGGCAGGTTTATACTTAAAGTCAGTAAAAAAGCTGCTGCCAGTGGAACGTCGGGACTTCCTGCAAGGACTTGGTTCCCCCCTCCACAGTCCTGTCTGGGCTGGGTTTTCTGGGCAGGTCAGTTGTTTCTCAGCTCTGCACTGTGTAACCCAGGTTGCTTGGGTTGGCCCTGATCCCCAGCTCCATATCTCAGCTCCCAGCCCGGCCAGCTCGGGATTCTCGGCTGCTGCCTTCAGGGAACGGCCGAGCTTCCAGAGCCAGGCAGGGAGCAGAGCTGCTCCTGTGGGTGGGACACAGAGCTGTGTGTTGGAAATCAGAGAAAACCACTTTTCTGGAAAGCTCACAGAGTTGATAAGGCTGGAAAAGACCTCCAAGATCTGACCAAGGCCACCACAAAACCATGTCCCCAGGCACCACATCCATGTGGTTTTTGGGCACTTCAAAGAGTGCTGACTCCATGTGTTCCAATGCCTGACCACCCTTTTCTTAAGAAGTTTTCCCAGTATCCCAATCTAAACCTCCCCTGGTGCAACTTGAGGCCGTTTCCTCTTGTCCTGTTGCTTGTTCCCTGGGAGAAGAGGCAGGGAATGTCCACAGGTGGAGTGGGAGGAAAGCAGGGATATGACTGAACTTCACACCTTCTGCAGGTGCTCCTTAGGTTGTTCTCAGGTCTTGTGGATCTCCAGACAGGGAGGGATGAGCACCAGGAGTCAAAAGCTGTGTTGTCCTTGCAATCAGGAATGATGATGGAGTGTCAGCCACATCTCCCTGTGGTTTTACTACAGCCTTGGCTCAAATCAAGTGCCCTAAACCAGTTCCCAAGAGCTGGCAACCCTCCCTTTCCTTCTGGGAGGGCTGTGGGTATTCTTATGGCAGCTCTTCTAATAGAAGTGGAGCAGGTTTAAGGTGCAGTGAATGGTTTAACACAATTCATAGAATCCCAGGATGGTTTGGGATGGAAGGGTTGGAAGAACTTAAAGCCCATCCAGTCCCACCCCCTGCCATGGGCAGGGACACCTTCCACTAGCCCAGGTTGCTCCAACCTGACCTGGGACACTTCCAGGGATCCAGGGTCAGCCACAGCTTCTCTGGGCAGCCTGTGCCAGGGCCTCCCCACCCTTATAGGAAATTCTTGTGACATTTGTAAACTTGGGCTTTTTGTTCATTCATGAGAAAAAAATCCACTTCCACACTGCTCCCTGTGCCTCCTGCCTCCCAGGTCTGTGGGAATTTCTCATTCTGGACCACAGCACGTGGCCTGCTGGAGGGATCCGTGGGTGGATCCATGGTTGCATTCCCATCTGTTCCCCCTCCCCGGGCATGGTGGGTTGATTGGGTGACAAGTGCCAAACATTTCAGCTGCACAAGAAGGCAATCAGAAATTGGCTCCAGGATGTGGGTTTTCCCTGGGAAGGGTTCCCCTGGACCTTTGGGGGTGGTACTTTTGCCTGTGTCCTTCCTGAAGGACTCCAAAAACTTGGATTTGCTGAAGGCAGGGCATCCTCCAATCTCTACCTCTGGGGGAGGAAAGACCTCCCAGGCTCCTCTGGGCAATCACAGCACTTCCATGCACTTCCCTTGGTGCCATCCCTGTGGCCAGCCTGATTCCAAGAGGTTTTTAGCTCTTCCCTGTGCCTTGTGAAACCAGGTGATGCATTCCTGGGCTGTTAATCATTCCCACAGTATGGATGGACTTTGCCATGCTCCAAAGCCTCCCCAGCTCATCCCCTCCGGGGACCTTCTCCGGCTGGGTTTGAGGAGGGGTCACTCTTCTTGCTCCCAGGGTTCTGGAAGGAGAAGGAAAACATCTGCACATCTCCCCCTGTGCTGCTTCCCAGCCTGAGTTCTCCCTAAGACTCCTGGAGAATAAAACCCTGGCAGACAGGGGGAATTAAGGCTGATAAATGGATCTAATCACATTATTAAGAAAGGGAAGCAACCAAAGGCAGGGTTGTTTTCAAACAGGAAGATGTGGGGCTGATTTGGGTTTTCCAGAAGGCTGATACTTGTCCTTTTTGGGTACCAGCATTAATCTTCTGGGATACAAACAAGTTCAGGGCAGAATTTGGGGATTTTTCCTTGTTTTCTTTTATTTTCCTTTCAACGCAACAGCACGTCAGGCTCTGGCACAGCGAGATCCTGCAGAATTCCCAGTGCCAAGAATGTTAAGTTGCTTGGAGAAGAAAGGCTCCTGAACAGTCTGGTGTAAACAAAAGGCAGGGAAGGCTGGAGCCCATCCTAAATAAAGTTCTTTATTGCTGGTGAGCTTTTCAGATTTTTGGCACCGAAAGCTCTGGCTTTGTGTTGGTAATTTAAAACCTCTGTGTCGTGGAGCCCAATTTTATTAAATTTGATTAAATATTTGCAGCTCAAATAACAGAATCCATCACAATAGAGTTCTGATTACCAGGGCTGGAGTCCAACCAGCATCATCCCTGGGGAGAGGGTGACTTAGGCGGCTGTAGGAAGGCAGTTTGAATGATCAGCTCTTCCAGGGTGCAGGTTGTAAAATTTTTAGGAAGAATGAATATTCCCCATCCCTGGAATTGTCCAAGGCCAGGTTGGACGGGGCTTGGAGTGACCTGGGCTAGTGGAAGGGGTCCCTGCCCATGGCAGGGGGTGGAATGAGATGAGCTTTAAGGTCCCTTCCAAAACTCCATGGAATTCTATGTGTCTTTACTCTTATTTAGAGCATCCTGATGTGGTCACAGGTTATGGCAGCATTTGGCTGCATTCCAAAGGCTTCCATGCACTCGACATCATTCCTGCACATCTCCCTCTGCACTGTGGAATGCAGCGTGCTCCTGGTGCCTCCTGTGCCCTCAGATCCTCCTCCCTCTGATTTTCTTTCCTGAGTTATGTTCCAGTTTCTTGGCTGTTCCAGTTTTTTTGGTTTCAGTTTTTGTGTTCCAGTTTTTGGGTTTCAGCAGGAAGTCGTTTTCCTGGTGCAGTTACTAATTGCTTTAATCCCGGGGATGCATTTCTCTCCTTCCCTCTCCAAATTCTTTGAGCTCTTCCTTGTGTTTGACTGATCTGAGAACAGTTTGGTTGGTGCTGCTGGGAAATACCTGGATTAGCACCAGGATTTTTCTTTCCAGTTTTGGGTAGTTTCCTTTATTCTAAATATGTTTTGGTGTCCGTGTTTTGTTGGGAGCTGTTGAGAGGGGAAAATTTAAGTGACCATTTCAGCCCCCAGGTCGATGTGGGGGCTTCCAAATTTAATCACTTTCACTGGGATCCCCAGGGGAAAATCTCTGGAGAATCCTTACAGAGGAGTTTTAGAGGCTCTGGAAACCTGTTTTGATAACTCCAAGAGCTGTTTGTCAACAGCTTTCTTGGAGCTGCTGAAGTGGTTTTTAACAGAGCTTTTCAGTTTTGCATTTCTAAGGAATTCTGTCCTCATTTTCTCCCTGGGAACAAGGTTGTTAAAGGCATTCCCTGCTTTCTGAAATTCGAGCAGTGGATGTATTAAAACACTCTGTTAATTAGAAAGCTGCCACCACCACCATGGAGATTTAAAGGGAATTATTTAACTTCTTAACATGCTTTTCCTCTTGGGTTTTTTGGTTGCTGTGGGCTTTTTCCAAATCCTATGGAGAGTCACAGAATCCCAGGATGGTTTGGGCTGGAAGGGACCTTAAAGCCCATCCAGTGCCACCCCCTGCCATGGGCAGGGACACCTTCCACTAGCCCAGGTTGCTCCAAGCCCTGTCCAACCTGGCCTTGGACACTTCCAGGGATCCAGGGGCAGCCACAGCCTCTCTGGGCAGTTTTACTCCTATATTTGTCTCTACTGCTGAAGCAAAGAGATAATTTCTCTTTATTCAAATTTTGGGTGTTGCAAAAGGCTGGTTCCAGGCAGCATTTCTCCCTCTCCCCTGTTTTCTCTTGGAGTGACCTGGATGTTAGAAGAGATTCTGTTGACCTTTGCCTGGCTGGTGAGGCTTAGTAGGAAAATAATTAAAATATTAAAAATAATAATAATAATAATAACAACAACAGAATAACATCCCTTCTCAGTCCCCAGCTGCCAAAATGAAGCTGTCCAAGGCCTGGGAGCAGGGTTTTCCTGGTGCATTGTTGGCTTTTATTCCCTAAATGTGGATAGGCAATGGGAACAGGGCAAAGTCTGCCCAGGACTTGGTGGGTTTTTGCCTTCAGACTTAATGTCTGATTAGTTGAGCAGCTTAAGGGCTGCAATTCTAGGAAAAAAAACAATGGGACTGACATAAATGTTGGAAGAATTGGATTACATGGGTCCTGCTGCACTCAGTGACGTAGGAGAGGGGTAACTTGGGCTGGAGCCTGTGAAAACTAGGGAAGCTTTTTGGCTTATGTTCTGGTTATTAATTTCCTGGGAGGAAAACAGAATATTCTTTGTATAAATCCTTATTATAGGCCAAATTAAGGATGTCAGGGCTCCAGAAATCCCACTGGCTTTGTGGGAGCTGACTCACACTTGGGCATGGGCTTCATTTGTTTACTGAGGGGGGTTTTTGATCGACTTCACAGCATTTGTTTGAAAGATTCCACTTTAAGAGGTAGAGGAACAGGATTTTTTTTTAATTGAAGTTACATCATTTAGTCTCCAGTTCTTAAATTTGCTCCAGTTAACAAGGCTTTGGTTGGGCATATTGGTGAATTTGGGGAGATTTCCAGTGGGATGGGTGTTCCTGAGGGAACACTGAACAGTGCATTGACTGTCAGGAATTGATAGTTATGTGTTGCTTAAATTCCTGTTTTATGCTTGGGAAGAACAGCTGTCCTCAGCTTCAAAATGTTTTTCCTATAAAATACTTTAAAAACCATCTGAATAAGGTGAAATTCATGCTTTGAGTTTTGGAAGCTTCATCTTTTATTGTAAAATAGGTTTTGTGTTAATTCTGCGAGTTCGAGGCTGTTCTGTGCTGAATTTTAATTCACCTACTTTGGGCTCTCAAGCACCCAATTAAATCCATGTAGGGATTATGCTCTCCCAGGACTTGATGCCATGTTAGATTTGGGATTATATCTGAGGGATAAACAACAAAATCAGAGCAGTTCTTTAAATAGACTTTTTGGTGTTTCAGAACTTGATCCTCCAGCTGAGGAAGCGAAGGAGGAAAATACAGGACGATTTCGCCTTAAAATAGTTTAATCTGACAAATTCCAATACATTGCAACTTATTCTGGAGGTGTTTTTTAAGGCTGCAGTTTTCTATGTTCATTCCTTTCTTGTTATATAAAAGAATGTTTTTATTGTGGCTTTACATGGGGGACTTCTATGACCCCGAATCTTTTGTTTCCCTGCCCATTTTTAAGGTGTTTTTTAAACCAATTCATTCTCTGTATTTGAAAGCCACCCAATTACTGGTGTGTTCCCATCCTTCAGCAGGGTATGAATGGGGTAGGAATAAAATTTGGGCTGAAATACAGTTTTTATTGACATGTTTTCCTTTGTCCTTCCAACAGTTGTAGCTTAGGTTCCATTGATTTCAGATGGGTGTATCAGCCCCCAGCTGGGACACCTTCCCACTTCATAGAATCCCAGAGTGCTTGGGGCTGGAAGGGACCTTGGAGATCACCTCATTCCAGCCTCGATCAGACCATCCTGGCAGTTGTTACTGCTCAGTCTTTGGGACAGATTTAAGCTGTGACTTAAAGGATGTGGGGTGAGCTCTGTACCCAAAGACTACTTTTAAGCTACCAAGTCAACTTCTGGTTTGGAGAGCACTTTGAGGAGGAGCTGTTTTAGAGCCTCTGCTTGTATTTGAACTGGTCCACTCTTCCAATTTGCATGCAGCCATTTAATATGCAAATGCCCTCTCAGATGATTCCCCCCTTGCTAATGCAGTTCATTCTGCATTTGAAGCATCAGCTCCCGGAACCTGACACTCTTTTTAGTGCTCCCTTTATCTCTTGCTGGCGTTTTTCTGTCCAAAACATTCATGACAAGCTCTTTCTTTTTTTTTTCCCCTCCTAAAAATTCCATCAAAGAACTGTTTTGATGGCTTAACTTGAAGCATTTGATCTTGAATTCATCAGCCTTCTGATTTTTTGAGCCCTGCAATTAACATTGTCAGACTTGATCTTTGAGGTGACCTGGTGGTCAAAGCCAGCTGGAGGGAAATAGAGCTGTAGCTGGGCTTAGTTAATTCAAATCAGTTTGTAAGCCCTGTTTTAATTCTTCTAAAGAAATGGAGATTATTGGCCCTGGAGTGTGTTGGTTGTTAATGGTGTGAGTGCAGGATTTGCTGGTTCAAAGGGATTGTGTTGAGAGGTTGGGGAAGGGAAAAGATGGGGCCAGTTCCCACTTCTCAGAACTGTCAGGAGCCCTGAAGCCTCAGCAGAGATTTCACTCGAGACTAGAACAGATGAGAAGGTTTCCAGAGAAAATCATCTTGACTTGATGCTGCATCACCTTTATAAAGAGCTGAGAAGTATGTTGACTGTTTCCAGCTGTCCTCAACCCAGAGCCTTTAGGACTTCCCAGGAGCTCTGGAAGAGATGGAATCTTAGGATTGGGGCACAGCAGAGGTTTGGAAGAGCCTCTGGAAAGCGTGGTGTCCGCAAAGCAAGTCAGACTGTGGGCACAGGAAATGCAGCCCAGAACCTTCCGAGCGTTTGATGTGTTTTTAGATCTGGCTTAACTTTGGGGCTGTGATGATGTAACCAAGTTGCTCCCCAAATAAACAAACCTTCTCCTCCCTGGTGCTGGCTTTCCTTGGCCACACTCTGAGGCCCTTTTCCTTGAGTGGACGTTCCTTGAGGCTCACGTGACTCCAAGCTGAGTTGCTTCAGGGGGTGGAACCAGCAGGAAACACTCCCCTGGTTTGGTCATGGGGTTCCAGTTTGGTGTTTTCTTTCCTCTTCTCCTGGTGTCCCTCCCTCACCCTGGGCTTGGATGCCTCCGAGGGCGTGGAGCTGCCCATTCCAGCAGCACACCAGAGATACACCTCAGCCCACGGGGGTGCTCCGCGCTGACCAACAGCAGCATCTCCGGCGTCTCACCCGTTCCTCTCTTGATTCCTTGGATAAGTTGGGTTTATTGCTGGGTTGGGAGCAAGTTGGGCAGAGTTGGGAAACTGGGAGATGGGAATGATGCTCTCTGCACTAACCCCAGCGAGTTCTCAGCAGTCTGTAAGTCTGTGAAGACTCAGAGAAGGCTTTGCAGGACATTTATTATATTTCTAATTCAAATGCCATTGCCTTTCCTTGTCAGTGAATTCAGATGTCAAATAGGCTGGGACCCGTTTGTTGTATTAAAAGGTGTGTGTTCCAAAAATATGTTATGGGATGACTGATTCAATTGAACCTCCTGCAAATGCTCAACTGCAACCCACTGCAGCCAGGTCAACTCAGCTCAACTCAACTCAACTCAACTCAACTGCAAGTTGAGTAAAAAACTGCTAAAATAATTGTAACCAAAACACTGTTTCCTTTTTCCTTTTTCCCTTTTCCTGCCCAGCCTCTGAACCCAACCTGAAGCTGAGATCCAGGCTAAAGCAGAAGGTGGCAGAGAGGAGGAGCAGCCCCCTCCTGCGCAGGAAGGACGGGCCGGTGGTGACGGCGCTGAAGAAGCGCCCGCTGGACGTCACAGGTACGGCGGGTAAGGCAGCGTGGCACCCCCTGCCCAAGGATGGCCCTTCCCAAAAGGGGCTCCTGAGTCTGGCAGGGGATCTCTCGTGTGCCTTGGTGAAACCAAGCTGAGGGAACTTGGGTTGTTCAGCTGGAGGAGACTGAGGGTCTCCCCGGCCATCTCTGCTCCCTGTGGCAGGGACAGGACTCAGCTCCTGTCATTCCATGTCAGGAGAGGTTTAGGCTGGATATCAGGAAAAGGTTCTTCATCCAGCACTTTTATAGGTTTTGACTTGTATCTGACAGTTTCCTATTGAAAAATCATGTTCTTCTGGGAGTGGAGTTTGTAAGGAGGGCTCAGAGCAAAGGAGATGATAGCACAGATATTTCCCATAAAGTTAATTCTTAGCACCATCTAGGGATGTCTCTGGGTAAGTACCACCAAGTGACAGCTTTCCCAGACTTGTCTCACTCAAAGGCACATGATCACCATTCAAAGGAACTCAAAATTAGCTCCCTTTGGAGAACGTGGTGGGTTTGGGACACCCTGGGCACTTCTCTGTGTCAGAACCTCTCTGCTTGCAGAAGGAGGAGGTGATTTCAAGAGCTAAGAATCATGGAATATCCAGAGTTGGAAGGGACCCACAAGGATCATCCAGTCCAACTCCTGGGATGGTCCAGTCCTTCTGCACGGAACCATCCACAACAATCCCACCCTGTCCCTGAGAGCATTGTCCAAACACTCCTTGAGCTCTGGCAGGCTTTCAGAGCTGGAAATCAAATTTCTGTCACTCATATATTGCTGTATGGCCCGTGGATTTTACTTGAGTCACTTGAGTGACCATTTCTCCCAGTAACGCCTTCAGAAATGGCAGTGGGAGCTCCCCTTTCTCACTGATATAGAGCTGATTCAAGAAGCCACTCTGGAGTTTTCATGGGAAAAGGGGATTTTTAAATGGAAAATAACTTTTTTAAGAAGTCCCACTTCAGGGAATAAAAATGATGTTTAATCCCTGAAGAATACAGGGTATTCTGGTGGGATATCTTGCACTAGCCCAGGTTGCTCCAAGCCCCGTCCAGCCTGGCCTTGGACACTTCCAGGGATCCAGGGGCAGCCACAGCTTCTCTGGGCAACCTGTGCCAGGGCCTCCCCACCCTGACAGCCAAGAATTCCTTCCCAATATCCCATCTAACCCCACCTTCTGGCAGTGGGAAGCCATTCCCTGTGTCCTGGCACTCCAGGCCCTTGTAATAATTAGGTTTTATTTCTCCTGGGCCATCCTGGAGCAATGAGGAACCTGCTGCAGCCTGAACCACTGCTGGGAGGTTCTCCTGCCCCTGGGCAAATGCTGTGCTTGGGGAGGAGGAAAGTTCAGAAGAAAAAGGTTTAATGTTATTAAACTTCCCAAGTAAAAGGAGAAACACTGGTGGCTGTGCCATGCACCAGGTGAGAGACCTTCTGAGGGAAGTCTGAGGTGTCCTCAGGGTGAGAGGGGAAAGAGAGGGAGAGAAGCACTTCTAGAAAAATGAAGCAAACCAAATCCAAAGCCTTCCATGCCTTTTATTATCTTTCAATCATATTTAAAGTTATTAATACACTATGAGAGAAATCCCCATGGAGAGAAGACATAAATATGGTAAGTAGGTCCTTGGACAAACCATTTGGAAGTGTTTGTTGGTATTTTAAGAGCCTTGGGAATATCTGGGGGGAAGATGGGGAGGAGGAGGAGGGTTGCTTTCCTCCACAACAGAGCTTGAGGGGTTGTTATCTGACTAAATACCATCCCAGCGATTGTTTGGAATGTTCAGAGTTGCTTTTGGATGTGTTTTTCAGACTCTGCATGCAACAGTGCTCCTGGATCTGGTCCCAGCTCTCCAAACAACAGCTCCAACAACATCAGCACCGAGAACGGGATTGCGGGATCGGTCACGAGTATCCCAGCAGAGGTACAGAGCCCTTCCCCCTCTGCTTCTGCCCACTTGGGCTGCTGGCCAAGTTTGGCAGGGTTGGAGGAGTTTAGGCTGAGGAACCACACGAAAGGAAAAGCCCAGCTTGTGACTCGGAGCGGCCCTTGGGAATTACCCTCAGTCTGGGCTGACAGGCCACGTTATCTGTTTAGGAAATCTGGTTTGAAGCAGCTCACAGGCAGCTTGTGGTGACTTGTAGTGGTTTTGCAGTGAGGAGAGAGTAAAAATAAAGTGGTTTAGCAAGGTCAAATGCAAGTATTTTAGTGTTTAGGGAATTTATTCTTGTGTATGGGGTGAATTTATTGTGTGCAGTAGGTCAGTTGAAGTGTGACCAAAGCAGAGCTGGAGTAAAGGGATTTAACCAGCTGGGGCTTTGAACACTTGGTGACTGTTACCATGTGCCAGTTTATAATCCCATAAACTTTCACCATCACTCGAGGCATCTGCTGTGGATGTCCAGGGCAGGTTGGACTGGGTCGGCTGGGCTTGGATTCAGCCCGGCAGCTCCTGTTTCCAGGGATTCTGGAGCCCAGCTTTTCCTAGGGTGTGGGCCACAGTAACTGGCTCCCACCGTTCCCTTGCAAGTAGAAAACCAGTGTGGTTGTCTGATGTTACTGGTGCATTTCTTTTTATCCAGCTTCCCATTAGCTGTTTTCCCCATGAATATAGACTCTGTCTTAACATCAGGGCTCTCAGAACAGGCTTGGGCTTGTTCTCCACAAGCATTCCCTCAGAATTGAAAAGGACTTCTCATGGTGTAAATGTCAGCCCTTATTGCTTTCTAGTGTTGGACAGATTTTCACTTTATTTTTATTTCTAATGTAGTGTAACAGTATTTAAGATGGGGAATATGCCTTCTCCTGCAGCCTCTCCCCTGCCGAATTATCCAGCACACATTCCAAGTCCATAGGAGACCTTCTAGACTTAAATAATTATTGTAAAGATTAAGGTGGTGGAAGGTGGAGGCTTCTCTTGCCCCGGGAAGATGAGCACGGAGTTATTGATTTTGCTGCTCCAGGAGTTGTCAGTATTGTGTATCCTTAGCCAACTGGAAATCCCCAATTATTGCTGCTGGAAAAACTAGTGGATTTGACAGTTTTCTGTGGCATGAGCAGAGCAGGAAGCTTCCCCCAAATCCCTGCCCCTGGCAGGGGATTGGAACTGGACAGTCCCTTCCAAGCCAAACCATTCCATGAGCTCCTGCAGGGGAATGTGAGCCCGTAGCACTCTCCTTATCCATTTAATTTTTCAGCTAAATAATTGGAGCTAATCATCTGGGACCAGACCACCAATTCCTCATCAAATGGACACAGATAATAAGGAAAACTTCCCATCAACTGCTTGTAAGGCAGTAATTTTGGAAGTTAGGCTGAGGCATGAGCAGCACAGATGATTTGGAAAGCAATCCCTGTCCTGCCAAAGAGTTTCCCTTTCCCAAAGAAAAATAACTGCACTTCGTGCCAGCATTCCATGTTGTGTGATCCCAGCTGATCCACTGGCCTGTATTGCTTCATTTGGGAAAAAAATAAGTGGGGTTTAAAATCTTTAAAATCTTCCTCAGTAGAAGTTGTACGAGCTGAGAGCCCAAGTGCTGGAGATTCCTTTAAGGTCAGTTGACCAGGATCCCTCACCATTAAATATTTACACAGATTTAGAAATATTTCAGTGTTTCTGAAAAGATAATGTTGCCAACTTGGTGTTTCATTCTCGGCTTTGTGTTTTACATTCCATGAGAAATGGATCTTGTTGCTTCTTAGTTTATGATGTCCCCATTTGAACCAGTTCAAATGTGTTGGAAGGTGGTGTCCAGGTTCATTATTCAGGTTTCAGTGCTTGCCTTCAGTGGGGAATGACTAGAGCTCTGCCTCCTTTCAAATAGACACTCTCTATTTTTAAATGCTGATTTAAAGGTTTTTCCCTCGCTGAGATTCGTTGCCTTTGCAGTTGGTACAAGACTGTAAAAAGGACTTGACTACAGCTGAAAATTGTCCCTGCAGAAATTGTTGTGTGCAATTGCAGCCTGTTTGTGCAGCCCAGAGATGGGATCTGGGTGTTTGAAGTGCTGATAATGCTGCCAAATACCATGTGCTGAGAGCATCAAGCTGCTGTGTTCTTCTCCCTGCTGTTTTCATCCCAAACCCCCGGGGGATAGTTTGAGGCACAACTCCAGAGTATTGATTGCTCAAAGAGAAAATGGATGTAGTTTTGTTTCATTTGCCATCTCAGGAAAACATTTCATTCCTCTGCTTACAATAACTGTCTTATTTTCCATGTGGAACACTAACAGTGTGTGATTTAAATTAAAGCCAAATTGCTGGTAGTGCTCAGAATCACTTGGAAGAAGTGTGTGGGTACAAACAGTCACGTGGAAGGTCAAGTTTAGATCGGAGATAAAAAAGATGTTTTTTATAATGAGGGTGTTAAAAAACTGGCACAGGTTGCCCAGAGAAGCTGTGGCTGCCCCATCCCTGGAAGTGTCCCAGGCCAGGTTGGACAGGGCTTGGAGCAACCTGGGCTAGTGGAAGGTGTCCCTGCCCATGACACCCTTCCAGCCCAAACCATCCTGGGATTCCATGAGAGGGGTGTAACTGAGGTGCATTTTAGACTGAAACTCAGAGTCCTGTAAGTCAGGGAGACTTTCAGAGTGAGTCATGGACTTGATCTTAGAGGTCTTTTCCAACCTAAATGATTCTGTGATTAAAAAACTGCTGTAGCAAACTGTTGGGGGGGGAGGAAATAAAGCACATATTGAAAGAGCTGATACTGAAAACCAAACATTTGCTATAGAATAATCTTTGAGAGCCTCCTGAATTTATCACAGTTTGAGTGGACCCACCAACAGCTTTATCAGGACACCTCCAAACCTGAGTTTGTGCTGCCTGTGCAAGGACACACAACTGTGGGTTGGGTTGGAAGGGACCTTAGAGATCATCTATTCCACCCCTGCTGTGGGCAGGGACACCTTCCACTGTCCCAGGTTACTCCAAGTCCCGTCCAACTTGGCCTTGGACACTTCCAGGGATGGGGCAGCCACAGCTTAGGTAAAGATTGTCCCATGGTAGAACATCAGGTTAATCAAAAATTGCCTTTTTCACAACAGCAACCTGTGTTTTAACAGTAGAAATTCTATAGCAAGTCTTGTTGAAGTCTAAATTCTATTTAAGTTGGAAAATCACCTGCAGAGAATTCAGGGTGATCTCAGAACAGTTGTTTCCTAACAGGAAAATCGGGCAGTTTATTGTCATTTTCATAATGGGTTTTCTAGTGTGTATTTGGAAATTAAAGGTCTTTTTACTAAAGTGTTCTTGCTTTAAGTGCCCAGAAGATAACTCAGGAAATCTTGTGTTTCAGCCTGAAAATCAGGAAATAGCTGCATAAGTGCAACCTTAAGGCTTTTGGGTGAGGTTTTGAAGCCTGATTTACGCACACCAGTTAATAACAGAAATTGTCTGTTATTTGCTAAAGAGAACAACAGCAATTTTCTTTTTAAGATAATCTGTTTTAGCTTCAAAAAGAGCTTGAGAAGGGCAAGTACCAAGGGAACAGCTGAAGCTGTGAGTTTGGGATGGATATTGGGGAAAGGTTCTTCCCCCAGAGGGTGGTTGGCACTGACCAGGCTCCCCAGGGCAGTGTCCAGAGCTCAGGGAGCGTTTGGACAACACCCTCAGGGACAGGGTGGGATTGTTGGGGTGTCTGTGCAGGGCCCGTAGGTGGATTGGTGATCCTGGAGGGTCCTTCCCAGGGTCTCTAACCAGGCCCATGTTGCTGTTTTGTTCCCAGCCCAGCCTGGCCCACAGGCTCGTGAACCGCGAGGGCTCCGTGACGCAGCTCCCGCTCTACACCTCTCCTTCCCTGCCCAACATCACGCTCGGCCTGCCTGCCACCGGCCCTTCCAGCGTAAGTGGGGTTGGGATGAGCCTCTGGAATGGCCCTGGCATGGATTCCTCCCTTAACTCCCTCCCTGCCGCCCGCGGGGCCTTTTCCTTGCAGGCGGGATCAGCCCAGCAGGACGCGGAGAGACTCGCTATCCCAACCCTGCAGCAGCGGATCTCCCTCTTCCCTGGAACTCACCTCACTCCCTACTTGAGCACTACAACGTTGGAAAGGGATGGGGGAACTGCACATAACCCTCTCCTGCAACACATGGTCTTACTGGAACAACCAACTGCACAAACTCCCCTAGTCACAGGTGAGAGCGCTCGGACACGGCTGGAAAACAGAGGGAACCTCCAGGAACCTGGAGGGTTTTTGGAAAGGCAGCCTCCGGATACTGCATCATCTCTGCAGGTGGAGCACAGAACCTTTGGGATGTGTTTGCTCATTCATTTGGATAGTGGGGACTTTTCCCAAATCCGAGGTTTCCCACTTCATCCTGAGGGAGGGGGGAGCTGCCTTGTCATTTTGGTGAGGTGAAAATAAATGGTATTATTCCACAAAAAGTAAAAGCTGAGAACTCTCTAGCTAAGAGTTCTAACCACTGCAGATTAAAGCGGGGGCAAGTTGAGCCTTAGGATCCCTGTTTTCCATGGATGGTTCCTGTTCCGTGTGGGAAGGGCACAAATTCCAGGTTAAAATGCTTCCTTCTCATCATTAATATAAATACCAAATCCATGGCACAACCAGCTGCCTTCCAGCAGATTGTATTTGTTTGGGTATGTCCCATTTTCGGGATTTAATTGCTGTGAGTCACTCCCAGGGTCAGATTTTCAGGATGAGGTGCCTGTGGGAAGGTGTGTTCTTATACATAGGCTCGATTCCAAGCAGTAATTCCTAGTAGAATGCACTCCTGGTTTACACAGTGGGACAGTGGGACAAAGGATGCTCTGCCAACATTACTGCCATGTTAATTTGGATTCCTTCCCTTCCATTTCCAATGGAAGTTGTTGGGAAGCGTGGATCGTGGAAGCTCGCTTTGCATCCAGATCCCAGGACTATAAGTGGGGTTGTGATAAGCTTGGGATCATGTACATTTGGGAAGCTGCAGTATTCGCTTCCCCCCATTGGCAGTGTTTGCTTCCAAGCATGTTCCTTCTAGCCCGCGGTGTTTTCCGAGCGAGCACAACGTGTTCCAAACCCACACTGGGGAGAAAGAGTCCCCCCACAGCAGAGCAGCCAGCAGGAACACACGTTCCAGAGGCAGCAGCTGGAAGACAGAGAGCTCCCACGTGCTCCCCAAAGCCCTGAGGGGACTGGCTGCCAAGCTGCACTTAGGACTTGCAAATTCCTTGGAAGCAAAGGGGGGATTGTTAGGATTCTGCTGATGGCCTTCAGCTCTGGAGGAAGACTCCTGTCAGCTGCAAAATCCAAGGCCAGGTTGGACAGGGCTTGGAGAAACCTGGTCTAGTGGAAGGTGTCCCTGCTCATGGTGGAACAAGATGAGCTTTAAGGTCTCTCCCATCCCAAACCACTCCAGGATTCTATGAACAAGGAGTCTCCTTGGAAAGCATTCCCGGGGACCTTGGTCATTCCCTTGGAGGAAGGTGGTATTCCAGAATATCCTGTGCAAACTCTGCTGTCTAACTGGAACTTTTGGGAGGAGGAGCTGTGCTCTGAGGGAAACGGAGCACACCTTTCCCAGTGATCCGTATATCCATACCCAGATTTGTGTGTGTACACACTGACATTTGTAGACGTGCATTTATAAAATCAAATACATAGGAATCTTTTCAGAAGAGCAAAGAGTGGGAGAAACTCCTTAAATCTTCCCCCAGGAAAAGAGGCTTTTACATGAGTCAGATCCTTCCACGTAGGGCGCTTCTGTGAATCGGTGGGAGAAGGTCACATCCTGGGGCAGGAATGCCAGGGTGGTTCTAATCCAGGGCACTGAGCTGGCTGCAGACTCCTGGGCAGCTTCTCTTCTAACCCAGAGCCTGAAGGAAGCAGAGGGATTGTTTCCCAAAAGTGGGAGCAGCCTTACCCCTGTTGGGGAGGCAGCAGTTCCCAAGTTCCCAGTGATGCTGTTCTATCCCAAGGTGTAACAAGCAGGAGTAAAGGTGTATCCTGAGCTCCTCCACCCTTAGGCTGGGCTCCCTGCTGGGTGGATCTTGTGTCCCAGCTGTCTAAGAAGAATAGGAAGGTGTGTTTTCAGAGAGCTCAGCCCAAGAACAGCTAAGAAGACAAGATAATTCCTGAAGACGTGCCCTTCCCAGAGCTTGGATGGATATTTCACAGAGGGGTCATCAATGACACCCAAATTGCCAAGGATAGATGAGTAACTCCAGTTATCCCAAAATAACCTTTGGTTTTCCTGTAGTTACTGGCATGTATGCACAGGGCAGTGGTGGAAACAATCCTAGCTATTTGTCATCTTGACCTTTCTTCATATGGAAATAACGAAGCCTGACAGCTCCTATATTCCCAAAATGCTCCTTTTCCCAGCACAGACCTGGTCAGGGGGTTATCACATGGAAGTTTTCATCCCTGCTCATTTCCCTGTGTGGACTAGAGCCTAGCCAAGGGCAGCCATGCCTTCCTTGATCATCATCCGTCACCCTTCAGCATATCCAGGGATAACTGCTAGATGCTGTGGGATGCCAACTTGGCTTGGACCTGGGATTACTGCCTAAGCCAGGCTGCAGGATTTAAACTTCAAACTCTGGAATGGTCTGTAAGATATTGCTGATTTTAGGAAATGAGGTGTTTCCATGGGGTCTCTGGGTAACCAAGCAAAGAACCCCAGTCAAGCAAAGCCTTTCTCTTCTCCCCACAGCGTTAATGAATTCATTAATTACCTGCTCCCTTTCGAGGCCGCTCCGGCCGTAAGTGGTGGCGGAGGTTTAACGTGATACATCGTTACTCAACAGCTGTTTTCTCCCTTCCTTTTCTTCTTCCTTTTGTTTCTCCTCTGCTGTTTTTTCCTCCATATTATCTTCAGACTGGTATCTTTCAGGACTGCCCCTCCACGCACAGCCCCTGGTTGGAGGCGAGCGGGTCTCCCCTTCCATCCACAAGCTGCGGCAGCACCGCCCGCTGGGGCGCACCCAGTCCGCGCCCCTGCCCCAGAACGCCCAGGCCCTGCAGCAGTTGGTGATCCAGCAGCAGCACCAGCAGTTCTTGGAGAAACACAAACAGCAATTCCAGCAGCAGCAGCTGCACATCAACAAGGTAGGAAGGATGCTTTCAATGGCCTTTTCCCCCTGGTTTTTTCCCCGCGCTGTTTCGGGGTCTGGCGCGGTTCTGCCTCCTGCTTTCGTCCCGGGAGCTCTGGGAGGCACCACAACACCAGGAAATATTTGTGAGTGAAGTTATTCAGATTTACTGAAAGGCTGAGAGACTTAGGGGTGCTCACCCGGAGAAGACAAGGGTCCAGGGAGACCTGAGAGCCCCTTGCAGGGCCTAAAGGGGCTTCAGGAGAGCTGGAAAGGGACTGGGGACAAGGGATGGAGGGACAGGACAAGGGGGAATGGCTTCCCAGTGCCAGAGGGCAGGGTTAGATGGGATATTGGGGAGGAATTCCTCCCTGTGAGGGTGGGGAGGCCCTGGCTCACATTGCTCAGAGAAGCTGTGGCTGCCCCTGGATCTGTGGAAGTGTCCAAGGCCAGGCTGGATGGGGCTTGGAGCAACCTGGGCTGGTGGAAGGTGTCCCTGCCCATGGCAGGGGGTGGGATGAGGTGCTCTTTAAGGTCCCTTCCAACCCAAACCATTCCATGACTTTTCTGGAATTGCCTTTGGAAGGAGCAGAGCTGTTCCCATCTCCGGTCCATATTCTCCTTAACTCCAGCCCTAGGTAAAGCATTACAGTGTCCCATCCATTTCTTCTCCTGGAAGTGAGGACAGCATGGCTGTGCGTCCTGCAGAGGTTGTTTGGAAGATGAATTAGATGTGATTCAGCAATTCCTTCGAGGAAAGCAAGCACTTTGTTTATCACCTGGCTTTCTGTAAATCACCTGGAGACCCTCAGGTGAACATTGCAGATCTCCTTCATCCCTGCACAGAGTTTTGGCTTTGTAGCCAAAATCACCTCTCTGGGTATCCCAGTATTACGAGGAAGCAGAAAAAAAGCTGCTTTGAGATGATTGCATTGAGTAAATGTTTAAAAAAGCAGAGTTTTAGGCTGTAGGAAGGTAAAACTCACCTGTTACACCTGAGGGGTCTGATCACAAGCGGTGGGGATGGAGCTGTGCTGTTTTACCCAGCAGAGGGACTCTCCCAGGATTTTAGAGGCACAGGGTGTTCCTTCCGATGTAAAAGGGCTGTTGGGGACTTGAGAAATGGATCATCATCAGTGGGATATTTCATTCTGACTCCCATCCCTGGAAGTGTCCAAGGCCAGGTTGGAGCAACCTGGTTTTGCGGAAGGTGCCCCTGCCCATGGCAGGGAGTTGGAACTTGGAGTTCCTTCCCAACCCAAACCATTCTGTGATTTTTTTCTGGTTTAAGGCTTTCTAAACAGTCCTCTCAAGGAGTCCCAGTGGTGGCTTTCCTTAGGAAACCAGCAATTCCAGTAGCAGGTTTGAGGCTTGGGAGGACAAGCCCATGGGCTCGCTGTGCTTTCATTTATGGAGAGGCTTTCTCCAAGTATTTTCACCGTTCCAGCCCTGTGAGAAAACACAGCTACCAAGAGCTGGATTCCAACATGAAAGAAGCCCCCAAAGCCCCCCCAGCCCGTTGTTTATGGACTGGAGCCGGGGCAGGGTGATTACACAAGGCACTGACGTCAATCCTGTCCTTCTGGAGCGCTGCCAGCACGGACTGGGGGTGCCAGGCCTGACCCCGGCTCAGCCCCTCACACCGGGAGCTGCTGCTGCCCCAGAAACCCCCTCACCCCCCTCCTGACGCTGTGCCAGGCCCGGGGTCATCGGGTGTGGGGCGCTGGCTTGGGATTCTTTGTCCAGGAATAAGTGTCAGCTCCACGGTTTGAGGGTTTTCAAGGCTCTTCCTGAGCCTTGGCCGTGACGTAACCTCTGAGCTCATCCAGGCTTTCTCTTGGACCTCCCAGGAGCTCAGAATTCCGGCTTTGCTGGAGCTGGGATCTGTGGCATCCATAGCAAAAGCAGGCAGAGGGGGCTTTAATTAAACTGATGGCAGAGGGGCTGTTCCCTGGGTTTGATTTATAGAAGGAATGAGTTAAAATCACTTCAGTACTAACACTGTGTGCGTGTGGCAAATTTATCCTGTGGGATAATATCCAAGTGCTGACATGGAAAAAGACTTTTCCCAGATGCAGGGATATTTTAAGACCCTCGTGTGTAGGAGAGTTAAGGGCACAGCTAAAAATAAAATAATAGGTTATTTAATTTTTAACAGAACTGATAGCATTAATTTATTTATTTACTGATTTCCCATAAATAATACAAGGCTCTTCTCAATTCCATGTGATTTTTCCAAATTTTGAGATTTTGGCCTTAGGTGTCTGCAGCAGATGAAGTTTTTAAGGAGATTTGCAGCCAAAAGAAGTCTTGCTGTTTCCCAGAAGGCAACTAAGGAAAAATATGTTGATTTGCTTAAAATTAATAAGAACAATCAACATGAGGATCTGGCTGTGAAGCCTTGACGTCCGAGGCTTTGGAGGAGTGACTTGGAATTGGAGAACTGAGGACAGGGAAGGAGGGGGCAAAGGGATGGAGCAGAAGGAGGGACAAGACTCCATGGGGTGACTGGAGGGAATCCCTTCCCATGTGGGGTGTAAAGTCCCCAGTCTGCCCCTGTCAGGTGCAGCTTGGGGATCACTTGAGTGTAGCAAATGTGGTTCGTCCCACTTGGAGCTGACCTGCCCTGAGTGACTGCTCTGCTCAGAGCAAGGACCTGTCTGGAAAATGTGGCTCCCAGCCCTGCTCATCTTCTTGTCACCTGCTGGTGACGTTTGCTTTAAGGAGAGGATAAACTCACACACACAAAACCCCCATGGAACGCCCCAAAAATGGGGACAGGAGAGACTTGAGTGAGTGAAAAGAGCATTATTGAAGTTTCCAGCTGGGGTTTGAGACATTAAATGAAATTCTAGATAAGATACTGAATTACTTCTTGCTCAAATGTTTATCCCAGAGCAACTGTGGCTGCCTCATCCCTAAAAGTGTCCAAGGCCAAGTTGGGCAGGACACCCTGGGCTACTGGAAGGTGTCCCTGCCCATGGCAGGAGGTGGAACTGGATGAGCTTTAAGGTCCTTCCCCCCCAAACCATTCTGGCATTCCATGATTCTAACTGACCTAATAATTCCCTCCCTTTTTGCATGTTTAATGCCCAAACCTAGAGGAGCACCAGGGAAGCTTTTAGGTTGGATTTCGGGGAAAATTTCTTCCCTGGAAGGTTGGTCAGGCCCTGGCACAGGCTGCCCAGGGCAGTGGGGACTCCTGTCCCCATCCCTGGAGGTGTTCAGAAGACGTGTGGATGTGGACAGAAGCCAGCCCACCTTCCAGCACACCCCTCTCTCCACAAGGTTTTGACTCTTGGACATATCTGACAGGTGAAATGGGCTTTTGATGTGATCTCTGAGCTTCTCCTCCCCACAGAGAGCCCTGGATGAGCTGTATGGAAATGGGATGGTTTATCCTCAGCTTCGGAGGTGTCTGGGGTTGTTTTCAGCCTCCAGCCTGGATCTGTTGAGCTCTGAGGTCCCTCCCAACCCAAACCATCCTGTGAGTCTGGGATTTTTTTGTGGTGGGAACTCTCCATCAAACTTGGATGAGTAACTAGATGTTTCTAACATGTTCAGCAGCACCTTCCAAGTCTTCAGTGTCCCAAGAACTTACCGCTGCAAAGAAGGAATAAATACGGATCATTGGGCACGGTAGTACCTGGTCAAAAATTGGACTTCATGATCTTGGAGGTCTTTCCCAACCTTAACAATTCTGTGATTCTATTTCTCATATCTATTAGACAAACCTAATGCCAGCTGACATTTCACCAGCGAAGAAATGCAGCTTCTTTTTCCTCTCATGAGGAATTCCACAAAAAAAGGAAGAATTCTTTGCTTTACCTTGTATTTATGACTTGACATTGCTATGCTTTTTAAAAAATTTCTGGGTTTTTTGTATTTCCAAGGTGTAGAGAAGAAATCTCACCAACTGCATGGAGCCTTTTAAAAATGCTTGTGAGCAGAGGTATCTCATTTATTCTGTAGTAAACTTGTTGCCTGCCCAAGGTTGGAGAGGCAGTGTCTTTAACAGGGTTTATGGTGGCAGTAGGTGACAGTCAGAGGCCACTGGGTGTAAAAAAAGAGGAGTAACCTCATTGCAGAGGAAGCCAGAGAGCTAATTAAGGGATGGAGGAGATATTTATGGTGCATTGTGTTCACTATTTCAGATATATTTAGGAGCATTCTCAAAGCTCCCTTTATATTCAGCCCCTTGCATTTTTATTACCTTCAATTTTAGATTGCACAAAATTTCACAGATGGAAGATTTTCAGGGAGTTTTAACAGGCCTGGGATGCAGATACTCATGTTTTCTATGGAATATGTTCATGACAAAGTGTTTTCTCTGCAGAATTGTCCTTTAAAACAGGGTTGCAGCAGCTTGAAGCGGTGGCAGAGCAAGAGATTCCCTTTGCATTTGGAGAGCAAAGGGAATGTTTGAAGTGTCCTTGGCACGGGCCACTTGATCTTTCAACCTTCATTGTGGTTTTCATTTAATTCTTCCATTTTCAAGGAGTAGGAATAATGTAAAACTTCTCAGGGATGACACTGCCTCTTGTTCCCATTAGATGTGACAGTGACATTGTAAGTTCTTTTCCCAGCAATTACCTCCTGCAGTTCAGAAGTTCAAAAGGTATTAAGTTCAAAGCTTGAGATCTTCGATCCAAGCAGAAAAAAAACCCACCAAGCAGCAGATGGTTTATGATGATTTAATTAACTTTAAAAGGGGTTATGTTCATCAAGCCTAAGAGAGCTTAAAGGACATGGATGGAAGAACCTTTAGCTTAACATGGTTTATTCATTGTGTATTATAGGGAATGAAACTGGGAGGGCAGGGGGGCCCTCCCAAAAATCCTGAAGAGGTTTGGATCACTGAGTCCATCACTGAGTGCAATGTCCCTGCTCCAGCAGTTCCCAAGACCACATTTGATTGCCTTTTGAGTGTCTCCAAAGATGGAGCCTCCAGAACCTCTATGAACAACCAGTTCAAGTGTTTGACCACCCTCACAGGAAAAAAAAGATGTTTTCTTGTGTTCAGAAAGAATTCCATGGGTTTGGTTTTGTGCCCAAGGCCTCTTGTCCCATCACCTGGGAGCACAACTCAGGGTCCCTTGGACTTAAGTATATCCAGGGTTTTTTAAGTGTTGCCTGACCCTGGTGGTTCTTCCACCAAGGGTAAGTCTTCCTTGCTCCAGACTTTCCCTCTGGTCTCAGGGTCCTGGGATTCCTGGTAAGAGGTATTAACTGCCATGGCCCTTTTCCATGTCGTGGATTTCCCTGGTCTTCCTTTCTTCTTTCCTGATGCCCTTCATGTCCTTTGCCAGATGCAGCTCCAGGTTGGCTTTGGCTTTCTTAACCCCAAGGGCTGGAGTTCTCACTACTTGGGATGGATCTTTCTTGATCTTGTAGAATCCTTGAATCTCCCAGCTCTCCCGGACCCCTCTGGTCCCCAGGGCTGTATCTGCTTGCAAGCAGATCCCTGAAGAGGGCAAAGTCTGCTCTCCTGAAATCCAGGCTTGAGGTCCTGCCTTTTGCTCTGTTTCCTCCTCTCCAGATTTTCAGCTCCACCATCCACATGCTCCATCCACACACCTTTGGAAAACCACTCTCCCCCCGCCCTGGGCAGCCTGTTCCAGTGCCCGAGCAACCTTTCCATGGAGAAATTTTCCCCATATCCAATCTAAATGTGCCCTGGCACAGCTTGAGGCCATTTCCTCTTGTGCTGTCGTTTGTTAGGTGGTAGAAGGGCCCAATCCCCCCCTGGCTCCACCCTCCCGTCTGCGAGTTGTCAGGACTCATCTTGGTTTGTCCACTTCATTTGGCATTTAAGCTCTTGACTTCCAGATCCACACTAAGACACACAACTCCACGCATTCCTGCCCCTCTTCCTTGCTTGACTTACATGGCAGAGCCTTTCTTCCTAAATTTGGGGGGGAAAAAGGGCTTAATTTCAGGTTTGAGCCGCTGCTCTTCGAAGAGCGAGTAACTCCTCCTGCATGTGCTCAATAACCAGGTTTTGATTTAGCTTTATTAGATTTAAAATCAATATTGTCTTCCATCCCAGTGACCTAATCCTCATTAAACCTTGCCCTGACAGCTTTCAAAGTGCAGCACTTTCTTTATAAGCCTGTGAAACAGGGGCAGCCTGAGAGAGAGGAAATGGATTGGTTTTCCTCTGCCAGAGTTAAAACAGGTCACATTTTGGGTTTTTTTTTATTCCAAATAAAACTTATTAGCAGTCTGAGGTGGAGAACTGTGAATTTTATCTTGCCAATGAACTTATAAAGAGTCTGAGTGAATTATAGTGAAAATTAAATTGTTCCTTTCGGTTTAGGAGCAGCTTCTGGAGAAGTTTACTGTGTCTAGTTAGGAAGGTCTGGTTAGAACCAGAGGTTCACTCTGAGCTGGGTGTCCTGAGCTTCCTCTTAACCAGCTCCGTGACAGTGCAAGTTCTCAAGGAATCTTTATTCCAGCCTTACAGATAAAATTCAGGGAGCGATTCGAGGTGATGTTGAGCAAACAAGCAGCAAAAACCCTCTTAGAGGGGTTTGTGTCTCTTGTATTCTTTCAGGATTTAATTGCCAGACATCTTGATGGTTGTTATGAGTGGACGTGAATGGAGTGGGCACAAGGGCTCTTATTTCTTCAGAGGGAAAACTAAGTGGAAAATAAGGGGGGTGTCATTACCTGGGACACGGAATTTCAGAGCTCTTAATGCCAAGGTTGCCCTGACCTTTCCCTGGAGCACTCGTTTCGTAAGACAAAGGCCATAATTCACAATTGCTCTTTTCAGGAGGCTGGAGAACAGAATGAACTTTACCTGAGACGAGTTAAGGGTTTATCTCTTGGTTTGTGTGCTTTCAGATTATATCCAAACCCAACGAGCCAGCCCGGCAGCACGAGAGCCACCCCGAGGAGACGGAGGAGGAGCTGCGGGAACACCAGGCCCTCCTGGAGGAGCCCTACGGCGACCGGGCCGCGGGCCAGAAGGAGGCCCCGGGACTGGCCAACGTGGTGCAGGTGAAGCAGGAACCCATCGAGAGCGATGAGGAGGAGGCAGAGCCTCAGCAGGAGCTGGAGCCCGGGCAGAGACAGGCGGAGCAGGAGCTGCTCTTCCGTCAGGTGAGTGCCCAAAACACCGCCCTGGCACTTGGGCCCTTGTAGGACATTGGTTGGGTCTTGGTGGTCACCTTGTGCTGCTCTAAGGCTGTGGCTGTGTATAGAATCCTGAGGTAAAATCAGGTGATTCCTTCCCTGGAATCAGCTCACAAGTCCCAGGGAGGAGAATCTGGATCATGTGGAACACACAGTGTGTTTACAGCCACTGGGTCTCTTCTGGGGTTGTTTCTTTGGGAAGACAAAGTGTATCTTAGCATTTCTGAACTGCTTTCAGTAGAAATGGAATCCTGCTAGCAGAGGATTTTGTTTTGGTTTTATGTTGTAAAGCAAACTAGAGAAGGCCTGGGTAAAAGAGCAGGGGATGATGTGCAATGGAGGGTGTTCCTTCTGCAGAATTAGAGATCCTGGAGCCTCCAGCCAGGCTCCCTTTTGAGGGCAAGCACTGGAGGCCTGTGGATTGCAGGTGATAAATCTGATCACAAGGTACAAGCTGATCTATGTCCCACAAGAATGTCACTGGAATGTTGCTCAGGGACTACATTTGCCCAGGAAAGCTGTGGCCGCCCTGTCCCTGGAAGTGTCCAAGGCCAGGTTGGACGGGGCTTGGAGCACCCTGGTCTAGTGGGAGGTGTCCCTGCCTATGGCAGGGGGTGGCATTGGATGAGCTTTAAGGTCCCTTCCAGCCCAAACCATTCTGGGATTGTGTAATTCTGTGTTGCTAGTGATGGACCACAGTGATCCCATTCCTCTGAAAGGGCAGCCTTAATCCTGAATCCGTGAGTGCACCTGAGGAGTCTTTAAAATAGTCTTTGCCTCAAAGAGAGAGGGAATAAACAGAAGAAAGGGATGTGAGTGTGGAAGGCTGGAACAGCTCCCTCCTGCCCAGGAGCCTGTCCAGCTGATGGTGTGGCTGTGCAGAGAACCAGCTTGGTTGGAAGCTCCCACTCCAGCCTGGGATCTGGTTGAGCTGGATTCAATCCATGATCTGGAGCACTGCACTGTTAAACAGCCCAATGCAGCGGGGTGGGAGCACAGGGGAAGGAAGACAAGGCCAGTTCTGGGGGAGGAAGGAGCTGCCTGTGCTGGTGCCCTCTCAGGTGCCCCAGGCCCAGGGCTGGGGTTCCACGTGCTGTTCTTGCCTGGCTTGGCTCTAGAAGCGTCCACATCTTCATTTGCTGTGTGCAAGGGAAAGGAATCCAAGCCTCCAAACCTTAAAAACCCTAAAAGACCCTTTTAAGAAGACACTTTCAGCAACTCCCTGCTTCTCTTCCCCACAGCAAGCCCTTCTCCTGGAGCAGCAGCGGATCCACCAGCTGAGGAACTACCAGGCGTCGCTGGAGGCGGCCGGAATGCCCGTGTCCTTCGGGGGACACCGGCCCCTGTCCCGGGCACAGTCCTCTCCAGCCTCAGCCACCTTCCCAATGTCTGTGCAGGAGCCCCCCACTAAGCCAAGGTTCACAACAGGTGAGGCTTTGGGGGGCTGCTTGGGCTGGGGGGACTGGTTTGCCTTAGGCTGGGCTTTGTTTACAAGGGTGTGGAATGGCAGGACAAGAGGGAATGTCTTTACACCTAGAGAAGGGTTAAATGGGATGTGAGGAAGGAATCCTTCCCTGTGAGGCCCTGGCACAGGTTGCCCAGAGAAGCTGTGGCTGCCCCATCCCTGGAAGTGTCCAAGGCCAGGTTGGAGCAACCTGGGCTAGTGGAAGGTGTCCCTGCCCATGGCAGGGGGGGTGGAACTGGATAATCTTAAAGGTCCCTTCCAACCCACTCTGGAATTTTATGATCCAAGATTAAAAACAGAATAATTCTCCCTGAATCCTGACAACCAACTTTCCACCCCCCCCCCCAGATCCTTCCTGTCTCTTCAGTGCCCTTAGCAACAGCTGAAAGGGAATTTTCTGTGCAACTCTCCAAACCCTGTTTTGGGTGATGAGGGATATTTTGGAGTCCACCTTCTTCCCCAAATGTCAGGCTGTATTTTGTGAATGAACAATTTGCAACGTGCCGAGCGCCTTGGGAAAAGGGAAGGAGGGGAATAGATCCCAGAACATCCAAATGGGAGTGACTCGTGATTTTGTTTGCCTTTCCCTCATGCCTTTATTCCGTTTTTAACCCACACTTCTTGCATCACTCGGTGCTGTGAGTCGGGTTTATTTTCAGGCCCTGGTGGTGTAGTAATAGATAATGTTCAGGATGACTTTTCCTCAGCTGCAAGGTGGGAAGTGTGTGCTGTCAGCCCTGTGAAAACCCAAGAAATGGCTCATTTTGACAAATCAGCCCTTTAATCTCTAATTTGTTGTTAATACTGAACCTTTGAATTGCAGCAAAACTGCATTTCCAGTTCTGGCCAGATGAAGAGATTTTGGCTTCTGCCAGGGATGCAGTGAGTGGTCCCCTGGCTCAGGGTCAGAGCACATGAAACTTGAGCTTCTAACACGCTTAACCCCAAACCTTGGAGCTTGAAAAATGAGGAAGCCTGGCCCTGCTTGAAGAGATTATTCACCCCTTCCCTCCTCCTCCCCTCATAGTGAAGTTGCCTTGTCAGTCACCTACAAGACTCTGAACATACAACAACATTTTCTACCCCAGGCTGTGCATTTGGCTCAGATTTGCACCTCTAAATTTCATTTCAAATCACAGGGAACAGGAAGAATGGAAATGTGAGGACGGGGCTGCTTGGAAAAGGTGCTGTTCCAGTGTTAAGATTTCTTTTCCTTGGAGGCAGGGTTTAAAACAATTAAAAAAAGCTGGAATATCACATTGCTTTTATTTAGCACTGCACAGTGTGTTGATATGAAGGATGCTTAGTGTGGTTCACCTGTAAAATATCCTTTTCGTGGCATTTATCCAGGTTAAAACTCCAAGGGCTTAATTTTTCCAATGCTTTCCATCTCTGCATTTATGGAGGAGGGAAAACACAATAAATCACTGTCCAAGGGGGAAGTGTTGGGCATTCCCTGGCACTAATAAAGGTGCAAAGCATAAAGGTGAGACCTCTGTACCAGTCCTATAACTTTGGTCCCTCATAAAAGGTGAAGGACTGGTTTAATTACCCATCACTGCTTAAAGTTGGACTCGATGAGGTCTCCTCCAACCTAGCTGATTCTGTGATTCTGTAACAGAGGCAGGAAGAAAGAGCCCAACTCTAGGGGTGTGGAAGGAGGGAGAAGGAAAGGAAAGGAATCTCAGCTGCTGAGCATGTGTGTGAGTGAAAGTGCCTCATGTTTTCCTGGAGTTGTGCACGGTGTGTCGGAGATCGTGGGTTTGGAGGTGGCTGCTAAAGCTTAATCACTGGGATTGAGCCACTCTTTGAAAGGCAGGAAATTAAAGTCTTGGGTATTTTTCAAAGTGCTCAAGCTCATCAGGCTGCTTTTTCCCTAGGAAAATCCATCTGGTTGATAAGTGGCTGCTTTGGAGACTGATCCTAACGGGCTTATGGGCTTTGGATTGCAGAGGAATGAGGGCTGGCATTGGTGTGATCATGTGGGGAGAGGGCTGGAAGAACCAAACCTCATTAATGGCCCTAAGTAAGCCAACCAGGATCACTCTGCACACCACTGTGGCTCTTAAGAGATCAATTACTGTCCAACGGGCAAAGGAATTGTTCATCCCCTTCATGTTTGGGATATTATATAGAAATAATACAGTAACCTGAGGTTTTGTCTGAACAGAGTCACTCCAGACAGCTGGAAATTCGGGGGGGTTGGGATATTTTATTTTCCTGTCTCTCTCAGTGACAACACCTGAGACTTCAAAGGTACAGGGGAAAGAACCCGTAATACAGCTCTCAAACATGATGTCCATTACTCCACATCAAAGTGAAAGCTGTGCCCTTCCTGACTCCTCTGAGCAATCAGTTTGATGTCCCAGAGCATGACATTTAATTTTCCTTCCTCCCAGAAAGCCAGTCCTTGAACTTGCCCTCTCCAGATCAAGCAGCCCCGTGACTTTAATGAATCCTTGTGCCTGCCCTGTTCTACACACTTGAATAAGGATCCTCAGGTTGGGCCATTAATTTGCATAGCTCCAATTATCCAGTCTCTGATCTCCTGTAAAAATGGGTCCACAAATTATTCTGATGTTCTGCATTAAAGGGTTTTTCCTTTCTAATGGAGGCATTTATTCTCTCCTGTGCAGAGCAATATAATTATCTGAACCTCAAATCATATGTTTGTTCTGCCAAGAAAAGCCAGTTGGTTTTGCTTTAGTGCTGACCTTTAAAAATGATTGTTCTTGTGTCTGAGCAGAGCCTTGCTTCCAGCACCACTTAATTTAACTTGTAACGGCCAATGGAGTTTTGTGTTTTAAGCTTAAATTGCCAAGATTCCCTTTGTGTGTCTCTGTGTGTGTGTGTGTGCGTGTGTTCAGCTGAGTGTCCCCAACCACAGGAAGGAACTGGGAACAGCTCCTGTCTTTCCAGTGGGTTGGTTTCTAGGAAAGAGGAATGATGAGTGACGTGTGATTAGAGCATGGAAGACATGCTCATTCCCTGAGACACTGCTGTTGTCCTGGAACCCTTGGGAAAGGAGAAACTGTTGATCAACCAGGTTCTGTAAAGGCCAGGTTTGTGGTGGGATAGAATCCCAGAATGGTTTGGGTTGGGAGGGACCTCAAAGCTCATCCCATCTCACCCCCTGCCATGGGCAGGGACACCTTCCACCAGCCCAGGTTGCTCTAAGCCCCGTCCAACCTGGCCTTGGACACTTCCAGGGATGGGGCAGCCACAGCTTCTCTGGGCAACCTGTGCCAGGGCCTCCACGCCCTCCCAGGGAAGAATTCCTTCCCCATATCCCATCTAAAAATCTCTTTAAGACCTTGCACTGGTTTAAATAAACTCAGACTGGGGTGGAAGCTTCTCCTCGGGTGAATTCAGGACTTGCCTTGGCCCAGCAGCTGGCTGTGATGTTTGATGCTGTGGATCAAACATGGGAGACCTCAAAAGACCTTTGCAGCAAGCCCTTCTTTCTTAAGTGACCTTTGGCTGACCCAGAGCCAGCCAACTCCCCAGGGCTCTGTTCTTTCCCTGGAACTGAACATGGCTTGGGTTTTGTGGGCTGTTTTTTCCCTTTGCCCTCCCTCACCTCCAGCAAAGCGAGAAGCTGCCAGGCCCCTGCCCTGAGGCTGGATACCTGAGAGTGTCAGGCTTTGCTCAGGGGGAGAAGCCACATTTTTGCAGTGGTAGAACATGCCCACACTCAGTCAGGAGGTGGGATTGCAGCTGGAGCCAAGCCTGGCAATGTGCAGGAGCATTGGGAACGTGCAGGAGCAGGGCCCTCAGCTCCGGGCTGCGTGTCTGGGGCTGTTCCCAGGGTCGGGTTCCTCACAAACCCCTTTTAACTCCCTGCTCTTGCCAGTTGTGCTGTTTCTCCAGACTTGAACTGGGAATGGGGAAGCCTGTGTAGGTGTGCTCATCTGGGATTTCTGAGGAGGGATACCAGCCAAAGCACATCCTGGAACACCTGCATCTGGGACCAGCTCCTGCCTTTAGAGGCTTTGGATTCTCAAGACTTGATTTCACAGAAATCATAGAAAACCTTGGGTGGGAAGGGACCTGAAAGCCCATCTGCTTTGTACTCCCTGCCATGGGCAGGGACACCTTCCACTAGCCCAGGTTGCTTCAACCTGACCTGGAACACTTCCAGAGATCGAAGGACAGCCACAGCTTCTCTGGAAAAATCCATTCCAGTGCCTTACTACCCTCACAGGGAAGGTTCCTTCCCAATATCCCATCTAACCCTGTCCTCTGGCACTGGGAAGCCATTCTCCCTTGTCCTGTCCCTCCATCCCTTGTCCCAAGTCCTTCTCCAGCTCTCCTGGAGCCCCTTTAGGCCCTGGAAGGGGATCTCAGATCTTCCTGGACCCTTTTCTTCTCCAGGTGAACCCCCCAGCTCTCCCAGCCTGGCTCCAGGGCAGAGGGGCTCCAGCCCTTGGATCAACTTCATACTGTACTTTCAGACAGATATTTCTTCCAAGAAACCTTATTCTTTGAGGAAAAAAACCCAAACCAACCCCTTTTATTCTGTTTTCTGGAGCTTCTGGCTGAAGGGAAGGGTAGATTTGAACATTTGACTGTGTGTCTTTTGCTTGAGCAAAAAAATTACAGGTCATTTGTCCCTGGGACGTGGCTGGGGAGGACCTGCTGTTTTCCTCCAGCAGAACATTGGCTTTGGAATCTCAGCTCTCCTTCCAAAAACGGACCCAGGCAACTGTGGAGCATGAATCAAAGTTGTCATGCCATAAATCCTTGGGAACGAGAGGGGATTTAGCTGCCTTACTCCCGCACTGAGATGAAACAACACTGCTAAATCCTTCATCTCGTGCTGAATAACGATGCCCAAGTGGGTGCTAATGGCCTTAATTAGCATGTTGTCAAATAATGGTGATGCAGCGACTTCAGCACGAACTGTTTTATGAAACACGGTCCTGCCAACGACTTATTCCTTCTGCTTTTCAATCCCAAGCCCTGGAGTCATTTTAGCAGCAAGTAGAAGAGTGCCTCCTCTCCTCAAATGCGGTTCCTTCGCTGGCACGGAAGTGATGCTTTGGGGTGTCACCTCCTGCTGTCACTGTCACACCCTCAGGTGTTGGTGCTGGTTTCTTTGCCACAGCCATTGAGGGTTTCCAGAGGAAGGCATGGTTGCAGGTTTGGTGCTGTCTCAAAGCAGCACCTTGGATTTTCCCTTCTTGGAGCTCCATGGCTTGGAGCCCAACACCCAGTTTTGCTCTAGAGCTGTTGCATTGAATAGAAAGTACAAACCGTGCTTCTTTCCCCCCCATAAATCTGGCAAATTTGGGTGGTTTTTTTTTTTTTTACTGAGAGCAATTTTGGACCCTCTGTCCCAGGCCTCGTGTATGACACCTTGATGCTGAAGCACCAGTGTACCTGTGGAAACACCAACAGCCACCCGGAGCACGCGGGGAGGATCCAGAGCATCTGGTCCAGGCTCCAGGAGACCGGGCTGCGGGGCAAGTGTGAGGTAGGAAAAACACGGGAAAACACAGCAAAGGGGGGCGGTTGTTGTTCTTGTTATTGTCATTATATTGTCATTATGTAATTATATTAATATAATATATGCTATATAATATAAAGCTTATTAATTATATTGA
Source organism: Pseudopipra pipra (assembly GCF_036250125.1). Taxonomy (NCBI): domain Eukaryota; kingdom Metazoa; phylum Chordata; class Aves; order Passeriformes; family Pipridae; genus Pseudopipra; species Pseudopipra pipra. Next base: position 3,179,274 of record NC_087555.1, on the reverse strand, counting down.
TGTTATTAATATTGCTAATTACTATTCATTGATATATGCATTAATTATATTTATATTGTTGATATTATTAATTATCGTTCATTAATATTAATTACATTACTATATTATATGCGATATTTAAAATATATACAGTGTATATTATAAATATAACATGTAATATAATGTATAGCATATATATTATATATGAGATATATAATGTATAAATATTTTCCATTTGTTATTAAATTATATTACCATATTAAATGCTATATAATGCATTGTACAGTGTATTATATAATTATATTCATAGTCTAGTTATTATTAATATTATATTGCTATATTAGATATGATATATAAAATACATTATGTGTAGTGGATGTTATAAATATAATATATAATATAATATATAGAATATATATCATGTATTAAAAATCCATTCCGGTGCCTCACCACCCTCACACGGAAGAATTGATGATATAAATATATCAATGTTATTATTATTATATGCTCTTATTATTAAATTACATTAGATGTTATTATTATTATATTACCATTATGTAATTATATAAATCTATTATATGCTATATAATATATGGCATGTGAATTGTATTGCTATTATTGCTATTATTAATTACTATTCATAAGTATTAATTATATTACTATAATATATGTGATATTTAAATCTATTATGTACCATATATAGTATAAATGTAATATTTAATATAATGTATAGGATATATATTTTATATGAAATATAATATATATATTACTTTTATTATTATTAAATTATATTACTGTATGATATGCTAGATCATACATTGCACTATGTATTATAGAATTATATTAATAGTCTTCATTATTTTTAATTAATTATATTACTATATTAGATATTATATATAAAATAAATGATGTATAGTGTATGTTAGAAATATAATATATCATATATTTCATATATATTCTATATGAAATATATAAGTATGTCAGTGTTACTGTTATTAAATTATAAGCTTTATTATTAAATTATATGCTGCTATTATTAGTATTAGCATTGTTATTAAGATCGATTCATAGTTGTTAGTTCGAAATACCAGTGATGATAAATAGGGCTCTACATGTGTGTTCATCAGTTCAAGCTCTGAGGGACTGGATGTCCTGGGATAAACAGCTGTGGCAGCCCCTGCGCAGGAACATTCCCGAGCCCTCAGCTCAGCCTTCCACGTGGTGGCAGCATTGCCATTGCCTGCATTCCCTAATCCCAGCATTGCCATTCCCTGCATTCCCTAACCCTGGCATTGCCATTGCCTGCATTCCCTACTCCAAGCACTGCCATTGCCTGCATTCCCTAACCCTGGCATTGCCATTGCCTGCATTCCCTACTCCCAGCATTGCCATTCCCTGCATTCCCTAACCCTGGCATTGCCATTGCCTGCATTCCCTACTCCCAGCACTGCCATTGCCTGCATTCCCTAACCCTGGCATTGCCATTGCCTGCATTCCGTAATCCCAGCATTGCCATTGCCTGCATTCCCTAACCCTGGCATTGCCATTGCCTTCATTCCCTAATCCCAGCACTGCCATTGCCTACATTCCCTAACCCTGGCATTGCCATTGCCTACATTCCCTAACCCCTGGCACTGCCATTGCCTACATTCCCTCACCCTGGCATTGCCATTGCCTACATTCCCTAACCCCCATTGCCTACATTCCCTAACCCTGGCACTGCCATTGCCTATATTCCCTGACCCCTGGCACTGCCATTGCCTGCATTCCCTAACCCCCAGCATCCCTTCCAAGCTGCTTCTGTCCGTGGATGCCCATTTCACTGAATTCTGGGATTATTTGGGAACAAAAAACCTGCAAAGCCAAGTGCCCGGTGCTGTCCTGCTCCAGGAGCTCGTTGTGCAGTGCTGGTCACTTAAATGGGTGTTAAATATTCCCTGATGTACAAATTCCTCATTGTACAATCTGTTATTGTCCTTCATTTCCTGTTAATTTCCTTTAGGAAGATTTTTTCCCCTGATTTTCCTGCTTAATTTGGTACTTTTGTTTGCTTTTGGAGCTGCTGTTGATGTTCACTCTGCTTTCCAGCTGTGTTTCCCTTCTGACCATTGCTGATGTTCAGCCTCATCCTTTCAGACTCGTCTGAAAGTTCAGACTCTTCCTTTTCCCAAAGCTGATAAATACCTGCTAATGAGGTTTCTACCTTAATTCCCTGCTGGTTTTCTCCAGGGTCTGCCCTGACATTTCAGGTTGCATTCCTTGTCTCTCTGGTTACCTTTGCTTTATCCCCACCATCTCCTGCCCATGCCTGTCTGAAAGTTTCCTTCTTTATCTTGACTTTTCTCTTGGGCTTGATGGGCACAGCCTTTCCCTGTTTCTCCAGCTCCTTCCTACATCCAGACTTCCCTCAAATAAAAAAAACAGGCCAGGTTGGACAGGGCTTGGAGCAACCTGGTCTAGTGGAAGGTGTCCCTGCCTGGGTGGTGGAAGAAGGTCCCTTCCAACGTCAGCCACTCTGAGATTCCATGATTTTGTAGTTTAATCCATTTCTTATGTTTCATATTTGTAAAAGGACAGTTGGAGCTTTGATATTTCCTCATCCTGACATTTCCCCTTCCTTCCTGAACTGCCCTTTGCTGTGGTCAGGGGGGTAGTTTGATGCTGTTGGTTGCCAGGAGTTGCTCAACACAGATTAAAAACACAGGAGCCTGCATGGTAACTAATGATTTACACACTGTGGAGGATCAAACGAGACTCCACTGGATTCCTGTCCTCTTCCAGGAGTTTTACAGCTCATTCCCCACACAACTAAACCCCCACTCTGCTCTCTCGTCCAGCAGTTCTGGGTGCCTGTCCCCTGGAATGTCCCCATGGTGTTTCTGTCCCACACCTGCCCCAAGCCGAAGGTCTCACAGATAAATATTTATGTCAGTCACGCAAACAAATGTTGACTTTGAAATTCCAGATGCACAGACTAAGGGAAAACCTGTTCCCATCAGGCAGCTGAGAGGCTCCCAAACACCCTGCCCAAGGGCTGAGATCCTGCCACTGTTTCTGGACTCGATGATCCTTGTGGGTCCCTTCCAACTCAGGATGTTCTGTGATCTCTCTCAGAGTCAATGGAAGTGATCCAGAAGGGGCACAAATCAGAAATATCCCGGAATCCCAGAGTGGTTTGGCTTGGAAGGGACCTTAAAGCTCACCTCGTTCTGGGTTTCACCTGAGGGATGAGTAGATTTGCTATGGTGCCTCCAGCCCAGCCTGCACCCTCCTGTGAGAAAGCAGCTTGCAACAGATTGAACCTGCAGGGATTTCCCGCATGAGTTTTAGAGCAGAAAGGTTGGAACTGACCCTTCATTGCTTGACAGTTCACTTTGGAAATCGTGTCTGGCAGAAACTTTTAGTTAATAATCGTGGTGGAGATGCTGGAGAGTGGTTTGGAGGGACATTTTCACTAGAGAATCATTTTCTAGTGGCTTATAAATCCTGAATATTCATTAGTCAAGCAATGCCTTTGTTATTTAGCAAATGCACATTTGAAAACAGAAATAAATGTAAAAATGACTTTGTGTGTCCAGCTGGTGTTTTGAGTAAGAGATTAAACCAAAATCTGAATTGTTCTGGGTAAGAACCCAGAAATGTGGGTGTTTTGCTCCCTATCTTTATGATTTGCTAAGGAAAAAGAAAAGCACTTTAGTGAGAGTGATTTCCTCACCCTTTCCTTTGCTCTTGCAGTGCATCCGTGGAAGGAAAGCGACTCTGGAAGAGCTGCAGACGGTTCACTCGGAAGCCCACACGCTGCTCTACGGCACAAACCCTCTGAACAGGCAGAAGCTGGACAGCAAGAAGCTTCTAGGTATCATTCCCTGGGGGAAAATCCCCCTTCCTGACCCCTGGCACTCACACTGCAATCCTCATCCTTGATTTAGCAACACGAAGGGTGGGATGTTGGGGTTCCCTCCATCCTTAGCCCTGTGCAGTTCCCAAGAGGATTGTTCCCACCTCCATGTACAGGGTACACCTCCCTCTTTTCAGGTAATCCCTAAAGCCTAAATAGCTAAAACTTCCTTTCTTTAACGTCTTCAGAACTTGAAGGGAGGTTTCCCTGAGAAGGGAAGATAATTCATACAGTTTATTTTATCCTGTGTGTTAGGAAGTTATCCATGGCTAGGGAGGAACTGGAATACCCTCCTAAGGATGTGGATCTGCAGCCCCAACCAGCTGCACAGGCATCAACAATAGCTGTGAGGTTTGTGTGGATAATCTGCAAGAGAGATGCAGGGACCTCTTAGTCTTAGATTTGTTTAATGTGGACTAAGATTGTTTATCCCTTTCTCTGGAGTCTGGATCTTCCTGAAGCAGAGCCTCAGCTGGTGGAAAATATAGATTTCTTTTCCTCAGCAAAAATCCTAAGGGATGGATGTTGAGATACCAAGCCCCCCAAGCACCAAACCACGTGGATTTTAGCACCTCAACTCCCTGTAGACACCATCCCCTCCCTTTACTTGGGGCCTGTCTGCAGCCCCTGTTTGCAGGTGAGAGGCTGGAGGGGCATTTTGGGAACTTCTCACGTGGGGATCAGCAAAAAAAAAAGACATTTCTGGGACCCTGACATTGAGAAAGTTTATTTTGGGATTAGCATGGCTTTGGATGATATGAAAAGAGGATTAACTCCATGACCTGCATGATGTCACAGCAAAGGGGCTGGAAAGATTTTGCCATGTGCTCAGTGTGTCCATGAGATCCCCAAAGAGGGAAACCGTTAACCAGTTGATTAAACAGGCAATTAGCACTGTCTTTATAGCTCACTTCCCACCTCTTTAAACTCAGAGAACCCAAAAGTAGACCCCTCCAGCTGAAGGATGGCTCAGTTAGTGTGTAACCTTTGAAGAATTTCCGATGTCATATCCTTGGGAGTGGGAAACCATCAGTCCACAGGAGCGGTGTGTAAGTCTGCCTTGGTAGGTCCAGGAAGATCCTCTTGAGATACTTTTTCAGTCTGTGACCCTTTGCACAGTCTGGATCAGTGGTTCCACAGTTTATTTGGATAGTGTTGGATCTGGGGACACCCCCACTCGCTGAATCATTCCTTAGAGAACCCGAGAGAGGAGCAACTCTTGCTCTGCCTGGGAGTCCTCCTGTAGTTCTGCTCTGTGTCCCCCTTGGCTTTAACCCCTCATTTTAAAATGTCTGTGGAGATCAAATTTATTCCTGTAGTGAAGGGAAATCATTCGAACACCTGAGGGCATTCCAGAACAAAATGTTGTCTCTTTGGGTGCAAAGAAGACCAAGTTGTCAGAGACATGAGGAAGATCCCCAAGGATCTCCAGTAGGACTGTCCAGTAGCTCTTAGCTGAGCTTAAACCTGGTTTCCTAAACCCACTTGGCACCATTTTAGCCTTGAGCTGCTGGCAGTGGGACTGGCTGCCAGCTTGCATGACCATCTTCCTTCTTTCCTTGTTGGATTCTGCAGGGATAACAGGGAACCTGGGAGGTGAACACTCTGTAACAGCCCCTCCCTCAGCCATCCTCTCCTGCTGAGAGTTTAAAAGGCTTTTAAGTGTCCAAACCGGCTCTGTGGGGGTTCTTTTAAACCTATTGGAAGGTAGGTTAGGGCAGGTTTGAAGGCTGAGAGCGAAGCTCTGTGTGAGGCTTCAGTGTGCAAATGGAGTCTGTTAGAGCTCAGTGTCTTGGCACAGTGTGGGATGACTCTGTAAATTCTGTGCCTTTGATATGTCTGGGAGGAAGAAAAAAAGCACCAGAAACCTCAACCTAAAAGGGAGGAGCTTGGGAAGCTGGGGGATGGAAACACAGGATGGTTCTTGTTAAGCTTCTGTAAACGATAAGGGGGAAGTGCCTTCATGGAATCAGAGATTCCCGGGACGGTTTGGGTTGGAGGGACCTTAAAGAGCATCTTATTCCACTCCCTGCCATGGGCAGGGACACCTTCCAGTAGCCCAGCTTGCTCCAAGCCCTGTCCAACCTGGCCTTGGACACTCCCAGCTTCTCTGGGCAATCTGTGCCAGGGCCTCACCACCCTCCCAGGGAAGGATTTAATCCTAATATCCCACCTAACCTATTCCCTTCCAGTGTAAAACCATTTTCCCCTCACAGTCAAGGATACAAAATACATCTCTCCTTTGACAGTGGAGGGACTTGGAACCTGTTGGACAAGTTGAAACTTAGGCAAATAAAGCTGGTTTTAATTTGTGAGGAGCAATCAGAAAGTGTTGTCAAGAAGATAAATATCAAAATAATGGGTGGATTAGCAGTGAAAGATGTGACAGAAGGTCTGAGGCAGGATGATCTAAGAACTTCCACGTGGATCTAATCAAAGAGTGCATCTCCCTTTGAGCTCAGCTTAATCCAGATGCATTAACTCCTCTTTCAGTCAGACTGGTTTGGCTTGGAAGGGACCTTAAAGCTCATCCCATTCCACCCCCTGCCGTGGGCAGGGACACCTCCCACTAGCCCAGGTTGCTCCAAGTCCTGTCAGGAGGATAATTTGCTCACACACAAGCCCAGAAAGTGATGTTACATTTCTTACAGATCCAAAATTAGCCCTGCAGATGCTTTTCTCCATTTTTCTCCAATTCTTCCTGTTGCTTTTGCTCTTCCAGACAAAACACGTGTTTTTTTTTGCTTGCCACTGGTTTGGTTTTTGTCTTCCTCTTTTGTGAAGCCCCTGCTCTCCAAAGCTCTGTAGTAACTGCAGATGGGTGATAATTGGGGTGTTTTTATGATTTCCTGTCCGCCTCCAGTTGAAAGGGGTCAAAGTGTTCATCCCAGCAGATTGTTGGTGGCATCTCTGTCGTTTGCAGTCAGTGGCACTGCTGGAAATGTCAGACAGCACCCAAACCTTGCATAAAAATAAGTGATTTATAGAAGCCTTTTCTTCTGGGGAGGCTTTTGAACAAGCCCAAGTACATTGTGTGTGTGTGTGCTGTAAAATTAAAGAAACCCCCCCAGTCTGTGTTGCTGTGTTTGCCATCAAACTGGCCCCAAATCTGGTGAACTTTGCCTTTTGGCCTCACAGGGTCCCTTTTTTTGTGTCCCTGCAGGTTCTCTAACGTCGATGTTTGTCAGGCTGCCTTGCGGTGGTGTCGGGGTGAGTGACTCTCTTTAATGTGTAAATAATGTCCTGTTTGTTCTCCCAGTGCCCTCAGCACCAACAAAATTGTTGCTTTGCATTCCAGCAAGTGGGTAATTGCGACCAGATGCTGCCCATAAACAGGGGCTGTGGGGCTGCTCAGCCTCACGTGCCTTTCTTCAAAAGCAGCAGGAAGGTTTTTCAGCTATTTTGGAGAGTCCAAGTGTGTGGGACATTCAGAGGCTTGTTTGGGCTCTGGCTTTTAGGAGGAAAAAAATCATTTCCCAGGCAGGGATGTTTTAATGGCTTCGGGGTTGCTCCCTTTGCATCCAAAAATGCCTTTTCCGTGGAAAGCAGGATGTGTTTGTGCTGTGTAGGTGTTTCATCTTCAGTCCTTGGACTTCAGAGCTGCCTCGACAGCAGGTGGAAAAGGGGGGTGATAAAACAGTGATTATCCAAGGACAGTATTTGGGAAGTTCCTGTGAATAGTAAGTTTGTCCTTGAATTGAAATGTCCCACAGGTTGTGCAGCACAAGGGATTTGTCTTCAGCATTTGGCATCTTTTATCCTCCAGCTCCTGAAAAATCCATGTGGATTCTGAAGGAGGTGACTAAAACACCCCTCCATCCCTCCTGGAAAAGCTGAACATTACTTTTTCAGCTACCAGATTTCCATATTATAAGACTTTTTGTTGTTGTTTGCTCCCATAAAGCCAAAAAAACCCCAAACCCTAAATACCTTGTTTTGAAGGTTTTCTCGTTTTCCTTTGGAGCCTGAGAACTTAAATGTTTCCCTTTCAAGTCAGACTTTCTGCTCCAGAGTTTCTGTGGAGGGTGACAGGACAGAAAATCGTGGAGAACAGGAAGGGAAAAGAATGAGAAGAGACAATAAAAGGCATTGTGTTTGAAAATTCACAGCGGTAGTTCTGCTGCATAATTGTAGCTCGTGAGGTTGAGCTTTCAAGGTCTGGATTCTGTTATGGAAATGAAACAAAATTGTTTTCTTCCTGAGCCTTTGCAAAATCGCTGCTTTGAAAATTATCCCGTCAAAAAAAAAAGAAAAAAAGAGGAGAATAATCGTCGTTCCTTCATCCCGCCACTCGTGGAGAGATTTTATTTTGTATTGTAAATATGCTGCAGCCTCCTAATTCATGGCAAATTTTTGGCTGGAGCTTTAAAGGCTTGGATTTACCCTGCCCTGCAGTCAGGCATGCCATTCAAATCAAAAAAAAAAAAAAAAAAAGTAAAATATAAAATTATCATTTGCAAATGAAAGCTGAATGGTAACGAGGGGAGGCAGGGCCTGGGCCCAGCACGGGCCCACAAGTCTGGCATTAAATCCTAAAACAGGGCAGGAAATGCCACGGAGCTGGGATTGTTGGTGTGCTCCCACTGGAGAGAGTGCTTGCAGTTCACTTGCTGCTTGGTTGTCTCCACAGCCCCTTAAATATTAAATATTTACTGAGTTTTTTATAATATTGCAGCAGTTTTAACAGAAAAACCTGTGCCAGAGCCTCGCTGCCCTCACAGGGAGGAATTCCTTCCCAACATCCCATCTAACCCTCTGGCAGTGGGAAGCCATTCCCCCTTGTCCTGTCTCTCCATCCCTTGTCCCCTGTCCCTCTCCAGCTCTCTTTGAGCCCCTTTAGGCACTTGAAGAGGCTCTCAGGTGTCCCTGGAGCCATCTCTTCTCCAGGCCTTCTCTTCCCCAGCATTCCTGCTTTTCCTGATGGTGAAGGAACATGAGGCACACGTGATGGTCAGAGAAATCATCTCGGCTCTCAGTGGTTTGTGGCCCGAGCTTGAAGGAGAAGGGATTCATTTCAGCTTAGATTTCAGTTCTCTGATTTAGGCTGTGTTTATCTCTGAGTGACAAAGGGACACTTCACGAGCCCCTGCATTCAGCTCCCCCCAGCTTTCCAGCTGGCTTTGGAAGGGGCATTTTCCCTGAAGAGCTCCACCCTGCTTTGCCAAATACTTCCCAGGAGCATGTAATACCAGAAAGTCAAAAGGAAAGAAAGGAAAAAGTGGAATAAGGTGGGACAGATCCTCTTTTGGATTTGTACTGGAGCAGGTGATTCCTGTTGCTTGTAATTCAGGAGCTGAGGGTGTCACGTGGAATAATGGACTGGAAAGCTGGAAACCAGGAGGTTTTTCTTCAAGCAGTTCTCTTCTCTAGGAGATGTTGTGTAGATGAAAAGAAAGTGGATGGGTCTGAAAGGTGATTTGGGACACTTAGGGTGGGGGAACCCCACGAAGAGCTGTTTTGCTCCAGGATGGAGAATGAATCCTGGTGCTTGCGCAGCCAGGAGTTCTCAGCAGTGAGCAAGACAAAGGACATTCAAGGGAGCGAATCACAGAATATCCTGAGTTGGAAAGGACCCATCAGGAACATCCAGTCCAACTCCTGGCCCTGCCCAGGACACCCCAACAATCCCACCCTGTGCCTGGAGCGTTGTCCAAGCTCTCCTTGAGCTCTTGAAGTGAAGCAGTAGGAAAAGTTTAGAGCAAATCTCTTCATCTCATAACACCTTTTGATCTCTCTCTTTAAAAACTAAGTCTCAATGTGTTGAAATCAATGAGAAGAAGGGCCAGTTTGATATCAGGTGCTTGGAAACTCTTTTTCCTCCTTGGTTTGTCCCAAGAAACCTTCCTGTGGCCGTGGCTGACACAAACAGACCTCCTCCACCTGCAGCTGTAGCAGGGAAGGAAGAAAGCATAAAAGCACTTGCAGCAACAGGTGTGGGCTCTGGTTGAAGCAGCAGTAATTTATTTCTGCTGATCTTCAGCAGCATCTGCAAATGCAGCACAGGGTGGTTTTGCTCAGCTTCACTTCTCCTCTCTGTGTCTGACTGAGCTGCACCACGGCGTTACCTAATCCAGGCTAATTACAAAAAGATTTTCAAGAAAGGAGTTTAAGCTTTGAAAATCTGCAGCATCATTCCCATCCAGATTCCTCCAAACGTCCAAAGGCTTGATCTTAGGTTAGCTAATAAATGTGTTTCCTTTTCTGTGTAGTATTTTTCTGCACATTTTCTAAAAGCGTCTGAAGATACAGTTCTTTAAAGGGTGTTCTTCATGTTGTTGTTCTCCTCCAGAACATCCCACTCTATTTTTGATTAGCCTTGATTAGAGTGTGTCAAAATCTTTACTTGTGCAAATAAAGTAGTTATTGCAGAACAGAGACCTCAAAAAGGACTTCCATGGAATGGAAATGAGGAGAAACTAATTAGCAAGTCAGAGGAGACACAGTTGGGTGCTGCTGTCGCCTCAGCTCCGTAAGGGAAGAGCAGAACTGCTTCACTTTGCAGGGTCTGGAGCTGTGGCACAACCTGTCCCTGCACTTCATTTCTTCCCTGTGTAGCTCTTCAGCTAAAGAAAATAGTAGAATAGTGAAACCTTTTGTAAGGTGCTCATTTAATTCTGAAATAGCTGCACTTCAGTAGAGTTCACTGTGTGAGTTGGAGCCTCATCATGGATATTAATAAAACCCAGAGCTTTTAGCAAAGGGAGGGAGTTCCTATAAGGAAATTGTAATTTTTATTGTGAGGAAGGGAGGTTTCACCCTGAAACTTCTTGGACATTCCTTTTAGAACAGAGACTGGATCAAGCTGTTGACCTTTCTCTTGTGCATCCCCTCCTCACATAACAGTAGATGTGAAGGGGGCGAGCCTGCAGCAGATCCCAGGAGCTGAATTCCCTCTCCCCACCTCTAGGAGCCCTCTCTGGGGGTTCTCCTAGCAAATTTTTCATTAGAATGATCGAGGCATTAACTTTTCCTCAAGATGAGCAGCACAAGGGCTCCTCGTCTCACCGCGGCCGATGTGGGAGAGTCGGTGTCTCTGACAGATCCAGGGGTGTCCTCCAGATCCAGAGGAAAAAAGAGAAATACACCCTGTTAGACCAAAAAAAGGCAAGCAATGTGCTTCCTCTCTCCCTAAAGTCCTTCCAGATGGCAAAGCTTGATGTGCTGGCCCAACAACTCCTGTGATGGCAGCGACATCAAAGAGCTCCCGGACAGGGAAAGCCAAACAGCCTCTTCCCTGTAATGAACTTCAGGATTCAGGAATGGTGGAGGAGTCAACAGCAGCCTGGGCACCAAACAGCAGCAGCTTTGGAGCTGCACAACAGTCCAGCTCAGGGCAACATGAGTAACGTTTTCCAGCATGGCAAGAGCACCGAGGGCTTTGGAGGGACCATTCCAGCACTCCCAGGATGAAGTGCTGCCTTGGAGTCACCTCAGCCATCCATTCCAGGAGGGTGGCTGGGTGTTAAATCCTTACCTTGGAGATGTTTGCAGGATGAGGTGGTGGATATCTCTGGATCCAGTCCTCTCCTGCTGGGAAGCTGAGTGTGAGCAGACTCCTTTGAATTGCTTCTAAATCCCAGTGGGAATGCTCTTTTCCAAGTACTCCATTTCTTTCTGCCTGAGTAATATCACTGTAAATCCACTCTGCCTTGCCCTCCTCGTTCTTCCTGAGTGCTGCCACCACCAGCCTGGTTTCTCCAGGCATCCAAGGGAGGGCCTGAACTTGGCTTGGCTTCGGCACCGGTGATTCCTGTCTCCTTCATAGGGAAAACTGGCACCCAGAGCCATTTCAGGAGATCCAAGCATCTGTTGGTCCCTCAAGACACGTGACTTTGGGGGGTTTTTTGTATTCCATTCCTCTGGAATGGAATGAAGATGGCCCTTTGCAAGCCTGCATCCACAGAAGGAGCCTGGTACTTGCTGTGTCCAGGCAGAGAGGGAAGCTGTGACCTACGGTGTCCTGCCGCATTTCCTTGCAAGACCAAGAGAAATGGATCAAATTTGCTCCAAAATGGATCAGATATGCCCGAAGATGGGTTAGATATGCTCAAGAATGGGTCAAGTGTGCTCAAAGACGGGTCAGATAAGCTCAGAGATGGGTCAGATATACCCAGAGATGGGTTAGATGTGCTCCAAGATGGGTCAGAGACGCAAAAAGATGGATTAGATACAGATAGAGGAGCCCAAAGCTGGACCCTCACAGAGCCCTGCTGGGCTGATTGGTGGGAGGTCTTCTTCCCACCTTGTCTGGGCTTTTGGAGGGTCCTGGTCAGGTCAGTGCCACGTCCTGCAGTGCTGATCCAGGATTGCTGGAGCTGTTGTATGTAACAGATGCCATTGTCCTTCTGTTCCCATGTTACTGCCCAAACTTTTGGGGCTCCTGGTACCACAAGTAGTCCCTGGAGGGCTTTCCCTCCAATTCCTGGCTTTCCCAGAGGCACAAACGTGGCTCTGTGGTGTTCTGCAAATCTTTTTCTGTGGCTTCCAAAGCATCCTCTGGGGGGATATTACCAGAAACCATCCCTGATAACAGACCTGGAACCCTTTGCACTGGCTCTTCCTCCTTTTCCTTTTCCTTTTCCTTTTCCTTTTCCTTTTCCTTTTCCTTTTCCTTTTCCTTTTCCTTTTCCTTTTCCTTTTCCTTTTCCTTTTCCTTTTCCTTTTTTCCTTTTTTCCTTTTTTCCTTTTTTCCTTTTTTCCTTTTTTCCTTTTTTCCTTTTTTTCCTTTTTTCCTTTTTTCCTTTTTTCCTTTTTTCCTTTTTTCCTTTTTTCCTTTTCCCTTTTTCCTTTCCTTTTCCCTTTTCTTTTTCCCTTTTCCCCTTTCTTTTCCTTTCCCTTTCTCCTCTTCCTCTTTCTTTCTGGAATCATGGAACGATTTCCTAAACCTTTTTATTTCATCTGGGATCAGTTTCCTGCACAATTAAAGAGAAATCCTGATACCATGGGCACAGAATCCCAGAATCCAAGAATTATTTGAATTGTAAGGGACCTTAAAGCTCATCCAGTCCCACCCCTTGCCATGGGCAGGAACACCTTCCACTAGCCCAGGTTGCTCCAAGCCCTGTCCAGCCTGGCCTTGGACACTTCCACGGATCCAGGGGCAGCCACAGCTTCTCTGGGCAACCTGTGCCAGGGCCTCCCCACCCTCACAGACAACAATTCCTTCCCAATATCCCATCTAGCCCTGCCCTCTGGCAGTGGGAAGCCATCCCCCTTGTCCTGGCCTGTGGATAGTGCCAGTGTGAAGCAGGGCTCCCTGTCCCTCCTGCTCCTCACGTGGTTCCCGTGTGTCCCTCAGGTCGACAGTGACACCATTTGGAACGAAGTGCACTCGTCGGGGGCCGCCCGCCTGGCCGTGGGCTGTGTCATCGAGCTGGTCTTCAAAGTGGCCACAGGAGAACTCAAGGTGGGTATGGGAACAAGCCCTGGGCTGTGCTGGAGGCTCAGGGATGCAGGACTCCAGGAGCTCCGGGACTTCTTTCCTTCCCCCTTCCCAAATGAGGGAGAGCATCCCCTGCCACCACAGTCGTGTTCCAAAGCACAGTTCAGGCTTTTCCCTGCAACCTCTGCATCCCTCTTTGCCTCCCTGACTTCTCCCCATCTTTTGTGTGCAGAGTGGACTTGCTGCAACCTCTGCATCCATCTTTGCCTCTGACTTCTTCCCTTTCCTGTCTTTTGTGTGTAGAATGGATTTGCCGTTGTCCGGCCCCCAGGTCACCACGCAGAGGAGAGCACCCCCATGTGAGTATGAGGGAGGGCTTTGTTGACTTGCTCCAGGGCTTGTTTGATCCACAGCTGGAAATTCGAAAGGAATTTTGTTAGGCTGTCCCTCCGGAGTTCCTGTTTATTGAGAGGTGAGATGTGTTATATCCAATTCTCTGGAAGGGTGTAAGATCCTGCTTCGTGCTTTCGAGTGAGTGTTTTGTAGCAAGGATCAGCATTCCAGCCTCTCCTTGCAGTGGGTTTGGGCAAATGTGGAGCATTCCCAGTTTCCCTAGTGCTGGCAGGATGCCTGCTGCTGGAATTCAGCACATGGCCATCTTCAGTGGGAAGTGGGTCCTAGTGGAAGGTGTCCTACCTGTGGCAGAGGCTTGGAACAAGACAAACCGAAACCATTCCATGTTTCCAAGGAGCAAAGAAGAAATTCCTTCCTCCTGTGTTCCATCCAGGTGATGGATGCACTGGGACCAAGGAAAGCTGTAATTAACCCTTGTCCTTTCCTCTTGTCTCCCCTTCCAGGGGTTTCTGCTATTTTAACTCTGTGGCAATTGCAGCGAAGCTGCTCCAGCAAAGGCTCAACGTGAGCAAAATCCTGATAGTGGACTGGGTGAGTAAATCCACTTCTTTCCCTTTGGTACAGCAGGTGGAAATTATTCTGGATGGGTTTTTTTCTTGCAAGGGGCAACCCTGGTTTTTTTAGTCACGTGTTACCTGTGCTCTGCAAGCGAAAATTTGGGGTTTAAAGTGATTGACAGTGTTTTAACAAAGACAAATTTCTTAAAGAATCCACAGTTTCCCAAATAAAATTGTAATTAAGAAGTAGTTGCTTTCTAAAACAAGCCCAATCCACAGTCTCAAGGATAACTCAAGGGTTATTTTTTTCCTGGTTCATCCCAGTTTTCTTTTCAAGATGTAAGGACCAGTTACTGGGAGGAACAGGCTGCCTGACACAGCTTGTCCTTGTCCCTGTGTCCTGCCTCTGAGAAAGAGCTCCTTTGGGGTTTTGCTGTGGCAATGCATAGATTTTTATATTTTCTAATAAATTTCATGTGACTGTGAAGGCATTGGAGTGGGTGGACATCAGCCAAGAGTTTTGATTATATTGTCAAATGGGCTAAACCGAGTTAAAATGGATTTATTTGTCTTCTGGACCTGCTGGAAGAACATCCTTTTCCTCACTTCCCACCTGTTTTTCACAGCAGGAAGGGGAATTTTGAACACCTGTCCAGTTCCAGGCTGTGTTTCTACACCACGTGAGGGATCTGGAGATGGGTTGTGTTGTTCAACCCTGTTGGGTCCAGCACAACTTTACTGGTATCAGATGCAGATTTGGGGCCAAAAATACAGTTTCTCTATCCCCCAGTCTCTGGTGTGAATCCAGTTCTCTCCATCCAAGTCAATCAGTCCTGTCTCAGGTTCCACAGACACTTGGGACTGTGTTTATTCTGTGTTAAACAAGGAAGCTGAAGCCAGGTGAGCAAAGCAGGTTGTTCCCATTTCCCATAAACCGCTTCAGCCGGATCAGGGAAGCACTGAAAACGAAGCCCAACAGCAAGAACCCCCCCAAATCCCAAATTTATGCCTTTAATCCACATTTTTCTGAAGATATTAATCTCCCTCCTCTAATCTCTGTCCCTCAGGATGTCCACCATGGGAATGGGACTCAGCAGGCCTTCTACAACGATCCCAATGTCCTTTATATCTCACTGCATCGCTACGATGATGGGAATTTCTTCCCAGGCAGCGGCGCTCCCGACGAGGTAAGGGCATGGATCAGCATCAGGACCTGCTCGGGTGTTCCCAAAAATCCCAGGAGGCCCCTGCCAGGCTTGGAGAGAAGCTCCTACCGCCTCAATAGTGCTCCTTTGGGAACACTTCCCTCTGGTTTGTGTGTTTGGGGCCTTCCCGGCCTTGGGGTTTGTGTCCAGCTCAAAATGAGTAATTAATGAGCAATTAAGGAGTAATTAAAGCTCTCCAGCCCTTAAAGGACAACCTGTTCCAGAGGAGCCCTTTGCCAGCTCTCCCATCACTTTGCAGGATTTCCCCTTTATGGGATCACAGGATCGTTAAGGTTGGAAAGGCCCTCTAAGATCACCAAGTCCAACCATTCCCCAGCACCACCGTGTTCCCCACGAACCCCTGTCCCCAACTGCCACATCCACATTTTCTGGACAGTTCTGGGGATGGTGACTCCACCACTGCCCTGGGCAGCCCCTTCCAATGCCTGACCACCCTTTCCATGGAGAAATATTCCATAATATCCAATCTAAACAACTTGTTTCCTCTCATCCTGTCCCTTGTTCCCTGGGAGCAGAGCCCAACCCCTGCCTGGGGGTCCTTCAGAGGGATTTATCAAAGGGAAATTTGATGGAATACTTAGTTTTGAGTGCTCTGAGACGCTCCAGGTGACACCTGAAAACTTCTTACCCTGTTTTCTTACCAGTTTTACATTTTCTGATTCACAAAACATCCATGTTTCCATTTCAACTCCTTAAGAAATTAAATGGGATGTGATGCTGCTCCATCACCCTGTTTGTTGGGAAGGAACAGCCCCTTGCATCAGTCCTGCTCTTTAATAATCCAATAGTCTTACAAAATATCTGGTTTTGTAAGGAAGCACTAAACCATGCACTCTGTATTTAACCCCTTCGAGTCATTTTTAATATGTCTTTCCAGACTGAATAAAACAAAAGGATACAAAAGAAATTCAGTCAAAGCCCCAGTTGAATAAATAACCCTGAATCCCCTGGCTGTGCACTGTAGAACTTGCAATTCATTTTCAAAACATTAATGTTCAATTTTACTTTTTTTTTCCCACGCAGAGACCTTCTTGGCAAATGAATTGCTGGAACCCCCTCTTTTAGTTTTCAGTTTTCCCCTGTCTCAGATAGTTGCAATCAGGGCAGATGGGGACATGCAAGGAGGGGGATTTAATTCCATCTCCATCTCCCACTCACGTGTCCCTCAAGCAGCCAAAACCTCCTCTCTGTGAATCCTCTTTTTCCCCAGCAGAGGGGGAACTCACTCTGATTAAAATACGGGGTTTTTTCCCCAGTTGCAACTGTAATGACATAGAAAATATGCCTCTGGATAAAGCTGAGAATTAAGTATGGGAAGGTATTGCATTCCTGAAAAAAAGGAAGAGGATCCAGGTACTGATGAGGTGTTTTTTGGGAGAGCAGCAGCCAAACTCCACTGGTCCCATAAGGATCAGGGCAGGGAGGAACTTTATTTTCACTCTTGTTTTGTGAACCGGAGAAAAATTCACCTCACTATTGAATCCAAGAGATGTGTTGCCAGAATTCCTTGTTTCCATATGCATAATTAAGAGTCCCCTTTCCCTTTTCCAGGTTGGCACAGGAGCAGGAGTTGGTTTCAACGTTAACATGGCATTTACTGGTGGCCTGGATCCACCCATGGGAGACACAGAATATTTAACTGCTTTCAGGTAATAGTGAATAGTTCCTCTTCAAAATGTGCTTTGCACCTAAACTGGGTTTCTTTCTCCTCCTTAATCTGGGCTTTCTCCCTTTCCAAAGTTAGAAATGCAGGATTTGCATGTAGTTGCAGTTACTTTTTGAGTGCCATAATAAAAACAAGGTGAATTAGGATATTTCTGGCTGTGGCCTCAAGGGATGGACAAATTTTCTGCTCACTGTTGATTGATCCATGGATAGAAATTATTCAGTGACAGGAATAAGCCCTTCTGGTTCTGGCTAAAAATCTTGTGACTTCTTTAGGGGCAGTATTTCTATGGTTGAGCTCACCTGGGTGGGAAAAGCAGGATAAACTTTGAAAAGAGTCAGCCCAGGTTGGAAGTGGGGGGTGCAGCTGCCCCAGGGCCTGAGGGGGCATCTCTGGTGCCCAAAAATGGCATCACTGGAGGCTCCAAACGGAGCAGGGGATGAAACTACTTGACTCAAGGTCAAGAAAAAAAGTTTAGATGGGATATTGGGAAGGAGTTCTTGGCTGGGAGAGTGGGGAGGGGCTGGGATGGAATTCCCCGAGAAGCTGTGGCTGCCCCATCCCTGGAAGTGTCCAAGGTCAGGTTGGACAGGGCTTGGAGCAACCTGGGCTAGTGGGAGGTGTCCCTGCCCATGGCAGGGGGTGGAACAAGATGAGCTTTAAGGTCAACCCAAAACCCAAATTCCATGATTTTTTTTAGACTGTCCTGTCCCACACCTGCCTCCCACCTGTGGCTCCAGCCTCTCCAAGTGGAATTTTTTAAACACTTTCAAGTGGTTTTCTGTCCTCACACCAGGTTTGGTGACCTCCGGTGACCACCTCACCTAAATTCAGGGAGACATGTCCTTTCCAAGGCCTGGGATGTGAATTTCTGGAATATCACCTTCCTGGGATGGCATTAAATCCAGGAGCACTCTTCCCTGTCCTAAATAACGTGTATTTATCTTGTGTTACACTGAGCAAAAAGAGCTTTTTCTCCCTCTTCATCCTGCCATTAAAAAGCCTTCCGAGGATATTCCCAATTTAAAATAACATCTTGTCAAATCCCTGTTTTCTTCCTGGAAGGCAGCACTTTGCTCCAAGGTGGAAGTCTGGTTATCCCAACATTCCCAAGCCTGATCTCTTCCGTAGGCAGAGAACCTGAAGCTGGGGACGGAGCGACATTAAATATTAATTAACTTTCCAGGCTCCTGGAAAATTGCCTTTTCCAGCCATTCCTGGTGTCTTTGCCCAGAGAGTGCAGCTCTTTGGGGAACATACTTCGGAGCTGCTCACAGCCCTTTATTTCAGGAGTTTTTGGGAAGCTCACGGGACTCCATGTGCACACCTTCAGTCCATAACTTTAACAGGAAGCTTTTTTTTCATCTCACTCCAACGTTGGGCACGATAATCCATTATCAAGTGACCTTTTGAAATCTCAACCAGGTCCTTTGAAAAACATCCCCCCCCGAATCTTTCTATTGATTTGAATGTAAAATAACTCTTTGAAGTTTGCAATTTATAGTCCCCTGAGAGTCAGAAAGTGAAGGGAATGGGTCATATATCCTATTTTTCCCCCCTCTTCTTTCCTTGCTTTAGCCCCCTGAGACAATTCATGCCTTCAAGGCAGCACCTTGTTATTCCACCCCATCGAATGCCACGTTGCATTTGCCGGGGATCAAACCAGGAGATGAAGGAAAGATAAGAAAATTGGCCATAATGAACTCCAGAAGCAGGAGGCATTTTCACCGTGAACTTGGAAACTCTGCAGTGGAGAGCTGAGCTTTAATTCAAACCAGTCCCGGTGCCAAACTGGGAAGGCTTTGAAGTCTGGAGAGGAATCAGTGGAAATCCTTTGAGCCAGGCAAAGATACTGATAGACTTTTTCTTTTTTTTTTTTTAAGCCTTAACTCTTCACATTCCTGCCTATTTTTTGGGGGTGGGGGGGAAAAGTCCTTTTTCTGCGTAAAACGAGCAGAATGAAAGCGAGCGACCCACTCGATGCTTTTATTTCAGGGCGAGCCAACGTGTGGGTTTGAGAAATGAAAACAACGGAGCTAATTGTCCGTAGAAATGAGGGAATAAATAATTCCTAATGAAATCACTCATCCCCACACTGAAAACCTGTTTTGGGGGTTTGTATCAGTGATTTTCCTGCTATTATTTCTCCTCCAAATATTGGCTCCCTCCTCTTGCAGTGGGGTCACGGAATCTCTCCTGACCTCTGGATGCTCCTTAATCCCACCAGGATGTTCCAAAAGTGAGAACAAGGGTTAAAAATGTGCCTTTCCCTGCACTTTGTCCTCGTTATCTTCATAACCCAGGGCTGAAATCACCGCCTCAGGGTTGGGGTGGTGGCATTTTTTAGGGGGGGATGCAGGGTGGAGATTCCAGAAGGGATTCAGGGAATTTTCTGGGAGCTTGGGGCAACTCCACTCCATCCCAATTTCGGGCTGAACTCGCCCCCAAAATATGTGGGCAACCCAAATTGCAAAGATTAGGGAGAAATGTATTCAACCTTAAAGGGAAAAAATTCAGGACTTGTTATTCCCAAAATCATCAACTCATCCAGACCTTCCTGGTGTCTGTTACTCTGTTGTTCTAGAAACAAACAGTTGTAAAAGATTTGGAGGGTTTTCTGTCCAGGATGTGTCATTCCCTGATATTTTATACAAGCAGGAGTGGTGTTTCCATCCCCAAATCCTCCTCAGGAACGTGCAAACCCAGCTGAGAGACCTGCAGGAAAAACGGGAAAACTCCGGCCGGTTCCTTGTTCCACGGCAAGATTTAATGGAATTAAATTGTATTATCTGCTGGCATTTCCCTGGGAATTTACTGCAGGAAAGTTTTCCTGGTGATTGGAGTGGATTTGTGCTCCTGTCTCGAGGTCTCCTCCCCAGTTAGAATTCCATACACAGCTCAGCTTTTTGTTTCAAACACCTAAAAGCGCAAGGAAGAGCCGGGACTGTCGGGAAGATCCTGCAAAAAGCATTAAATGAGTGCAGGAACCAGTTCGGGGGGGGATTTTGGTTTTCCCTGGGAGCCATAAAGCAGGAATAAGGAGCCAGGAGGGGGGGAATGATGATGGTTTTGCCTGGATCGGTTGTTTCTGTGTTTTCAATTTCATGCTCTTCTGACACTGATTTTATCCCCAAATTCCTAATCCCTATGGACATGGAAAATGAGCATGGAGATGGATACCTGGAGAAAGAAAGACTGGAATTTTCAGGAGGCTGATTAGCCTTAGGAGCAGTGGATGACATTTTGAGTTATACATACATTTATATATGTACACATTTATTTTTTATATTTATATATATATATATTTATATACAATATACATAACATATATAGATATATATTTTACATATATAAATATTTTAAATGTAAAAATATATAATAGATAATTATAGACACATGACATATAAAATATATATACATAACATAAATATATATAATGTGTACATATGTACATAACATATCTAATACATATACATAACATATATAAAATATATACACATAATATAGAAATATACACATGATATATAAATATATAATATAGAAATATATGTAGAATATATTAAAATGTATAGTTAACATATGTATAGAAATATATGCATGATATATAGATATATAATATCTAAATATATGGATAATATATAAAAAGGTATACATATATAAAAATATATTATTTATATAAATAGATGCATAATATATCCTTATAAACATATACCCATAACATAAAAATATAGATAATTTATATAAATATATGCATAACATATTGTTAACATATAGAAATACGCACATAACATATATGAAATATATTTACATAAATATATTCATAACATGGAAAAATATATACATAACACATAAATATATGCATAACAAATAAAATACATTTAAATAAAGACATCCATAATATATAAAACATCTACTTAGCACATATAAATATACACATAACATGTATAAAAATATGGCTAATTTATATAAAAATATGTATAATGTACACTTAAAATGTATTTATATAAATAGATGCACACTATATAAAAATATATACTTTGCACATATAAATATATATAAAAATATAATTATACAAATAGATGCATACTATATGAAAATATATCCTTAGACATATAAATAAAAATATGTATTTGCATGCATACATACATAATATATAGAAAATATATACTTAAAATTGAGAAATATACTCATATATAAAAATATTTATATAAATATTAAATATAAATATAAATGCATAATATATAAAAATATGTCCTTAACATATATATACACATAACGTGTGGAATATAGATAATTTATATAAATACATGTATATTATATACTTAACTTATATAAATATACACATAATATATAAAAATGTATTTATATTATATATAATATATATTAATGTAGATAATTTATATTTTTTGTATTATTTATATATTATATATAATTTTTAAAAATATATACTTAGCACATACTTATAACACATATAAAAGATATATTTTGTACAAATAGATGGATAATATATAAAAATATATCCTTAGCACATATAAATATCCACAGAACTATATAAAAATATAGATAAAACATATATATATATATGTGGCCAACAGCAGGAGAAAGGCTCCACTAAAATGCTCAGCCTCCTAAATTTCCCTGATTTCCTTGCTGCAATCAAGCATTTAAACCCCAAATTAATCCTCTCTCGGGTTGTTTCACCTGCATATCATTTATTAGGCATTTAATTGGCAGATTGGCTGATCACTGGCTAAAAATAATTCCTTCAGGCCTCTGGAAAATAGAGCTAAAATTGCATTTATTTTTTTTCCTCGCTCCCAAGCGATGGCAGGACACGCTGGGGAGGTTTTGCTGTTTGCAGCCACCAGTTGTCCCTGTTCAGCTTCTTCAAAAAGAAGAGTTTAATTTAGTTTAGGCAAGCCAAACAAGCCTCTGAAATTCAGGAAATTTCAATTTCCTTGTGTTTTAAAAAATTCCACATGGATTGAAGGAATATTCGGTGTTAAGACTATTTATTCCTCACGGAAGAACTTTACAGCCAGTCCTTAAATGCCCCGGTTCCCAGCAAAACTGCTCATCTCCTGGATGATAATTTGAATTTCTGGCTTTTTTCTGGTCTCCTCAGCAGGGCAAAGCCCTGGGATTGTTTGCAGTTGAATCCCTGTTTTCTCTCGAGGACTTGGCTTTCCTGGGATGGATCTGAGCGAAGGGGCTGGTTTTCTGTGGGGATTAGAAAGGAAAAGGCTGGATGAGATGGGCCTGAAATGTTGTCCACAGATGGCATCTGGGAAACACATGGGATTTCTTTTCCTTTTTTCCAATTAAAAAGGCAAAATGAGGGAATGCTGCCTCTGACCCTCCTGGTTCAAGTTTTATGTCCAAAGATACAGCTGCTTTTATGGATATGGAGCAGCATCAACATGGGCTGTGGCTTTGGAATATTGATCTCTTTACTCTCATATCCAGGGACAGGACCCAGGGAACGGCTGGAGCTGTGCCAGGGCAGGTTTAGGTTGGATCTCAGGAAAAGGTTCTTCCTTTAGAAGGTGGTTGGGCACTGACCAGGCTCCTCAGGGAAGTGTCAAGAGCTCCAAGAACGTTTGGACAGCGCCCTCAGGGACAGGGTGGGATCGTTGGGGTGTCTGTGCAGGGCCAGGAGTTGGACTGGATGATCCTGGTGGGATCAGGAGATTCTGTGGTTCTGGAATTCGGAGAAAATCAGAAGCAAGAGCAGCCCTTGAGTGTTTGAGTGGGAGTCAGGGGGGAAGGAGAGGCTTCAGGCCTGGATTTGGGAGTGCTCTTGGCTTGGGATGTGTTCGGGCAGTCAGTGGGCACAGACTGTCCATCTAGACCTCTTGGAGAGGGAGCCAGGGGACCTGGGACACATTCCTTAAAACTCTGAGGGACCTACCAGCAACACACAGCACCTCTTGGAACTGCTCTCAGTTGGAGGTACGTGCTGGAGTAACCACTTGTGGCTGGAGGTCACTCCATCCTGCGCCGCAGAAAACTCTGGACATCCTCAGAGCAGCTTCTTCTGAGCCCTGCTTTACTTTGAACCAACAACTGCTGCTTGTCCTCTCCTAAAATTCCCCCCCCAGGGCTCAGGGTTAACCCTCGGGGCAGGGCTGGGCTGGAGGAGGCACCTCCAAACCACTGTCACCCCCTGGAGACCTCCAGTCAAGGGTCACCAACTGTCCCTGTTCCTCTGGAGCCTTTGTCCTGGGCCGTCAGTGGATGCCCATGGCAGGGGGTTTGGAATGAGATGGTCTGTAAGGTCCCTCCCAACCCAAAGCATTCCATGATTCTGTGAGCTGTCCCGTGGCCAAGAATCCTTAAGGATCCACGGTCCTGTGCGTTGCTCTGTCCCCACACCTTGGTGATCCCACACTTCCAGCGAGGTCCTGGCAACTCCCATGCCATGAGAACTCTGGGGGAAAAAATAAATCTGATGATTTTAGGAGTTCTCCTTTAGTTGGGAACTAAAGGGCTCAGCAGGACTTTGAAGTTCAAGGAGAATAAAACCCTTGACCGCGTGTGCTGAGTTTGGAAGTGCTCCTCCAGTCCTTGGTGAGGGAGGTGGATTCTATGGATTTATGGTGGACTTTAGGAGTGTCCTGGTAGCACTTGGACCATCCCAGCACGGAACAGCCCTCTCTGGGCTCTGTTTCAGAGCATCCCTTAATGACTCTATTCAGTAAAGCAACTTTCTCGTGTGTGCAGAGATATTTACGGGTTCCTGCTTTGGGATGTGAATCAAACCAGTTCATGCTGTAGGAAGTTATAATGGAAAAAGAACATTGGAAAATGCATCTTGAGGTGGGGAATGGGGTGTTTGCAGCTTCTTGTTGGTTTTGAGGAGAAGTTGTGGTGTTTGAAGAGAGAGAAACCAGAGGGAAAAGGTCTTTTGGTGAGAAACCACAGGCACAGACCCCTTGTTTCATTTAAATACGTCTGGACAGTCAGTAGTTTATGGATGCTGAGCAATTCCATCCATTTTTTAGTGGATAAAATGTCAGAGGATGGGGAACTGGCACTGGGAGAGGTGTCTTTGGGTGGGGAACCAGTTCAAAGAGGTGTATTTGGGTGGGACATTTGCATTTTAAAGCTTTTTTTTTGCTCCGTGGGACATCCCCAACCTTGAATTTCATGGGAAATGAAAAGTTTAGCAAGGAAAAGAGAAACCACTTTGCCAAACCTGAAGGAGATATTTTGAAGGAGGACACGGAGACAGTGCCATGAACTGACTTTTTCCAGGTGGATTTGCAGCCTGTGGCAGATGCCCTCTCATTTCCTCCTTATTCCCATGTATGTAGAGCAGGATATGATCCCAAATGGGAAGCACAAGTTATTACAACTCGTTTCCCTGCTCACAACATGAGGATGTTGGTGGAAGAAATCACAGCCAGCACAACGTGTTCTGCTCTCACCTCGGAGGAAAACAGGAGCTGGACTTTGCTGCCATGGAAAAACGCTCCCAGCCTGGAGAATTAGGAGGGTTTAAACATTCCTGCCTTTGTTCAGGAGCCCAACTGATGTGTTCCCTGGTTCCTTTGTGCTGCAGGACCGTGGTCATGCCCATTGCCAACGAGTTTGCCCCGGATGTGGTGCTGGTGTCGTCCGGTTTCGACGCGGTGGAAGGACATCCCACCCCCCTGGGAGGGTATAACCTGTCAGCAAAATGTAAGTTGGGGCTTGGCAAGAGCAGGGAGCCAAAACTGGGGCCAATTGCTGCTCTACAGTATTCCTAAATTTTACATTTTGGGATTTAACTTCAGATCTTTCATTGCAGCAGCAAAACTTTCGGCCTTTTTCTTTGAATTTTCGTGAGGTTTTATTTTACAATATATATTTACCTTTTTTTTTAAGCATTACATATTTCAATTTGGAGTGCAAATTATATTTATATAATTTCATATATTTATAATATTATAAATATCATTAAACTCATTTGTAGACACATCTCTGCAGAAAACAGCTGCTGAATTGCAGAGTTAGGCTGGGTTTAAAGCAAAATTGCAGAAATAGCAGCTGTAAACACTCGCTTTCAATGCTACCACGAGGCCATTTCTTCCTCCAGGACCCCTTATTAAAATTTGGAGCTGAATATTTTTGTTCTCCACCTTTGAAGCAATTGCAGAGACCCACAAGAATCTCCTTTTTGCTTTGGATCCGGGATGTCTTTGGGAGATGCACTGAAATCCCCCCTCCTTGGTTATGCTGGGTTTACCTGGCACTGTTTCATTCCAGTGAATCCAGGAGACAGTTTTTTCTTGCAAAAAGGATTTTATTATTATTTTTTAAGAGTTTGTTTCAGCCAGGAGAGTTGTTCTCTCCACTGAACTTCAAAAACCTCGTGAGGGACCTGAACCTATAAACTTTATATAAGAATAAAGTGAAATAGATTTACAAGAGACAAGTTATTCGAGATCTCCAGAAACACTTGAGAATGAGAAGCTCTTATTTACCTGCTGCTTGAATTTCCCATGGTTTGCTCCTCTCCCAAAGCAGTGAATCATTTTATCTACCTGTTAATTTGTTAATTTGCCAGTTCTGCGGAACACAAAGCAGGGAGATGGAGGGGAGAAGTTCCCTGGCTTTTCTTTTGTTTGGCTTCTGGGATTTTTTCCGAGGGGGAAGGTTGCTTTGAGGACACGTTTTTTAAATCCTCCTAGCTTGGGTCTGTTTTGTTTAAAGGGGAGAGAAATGTATTGTGTGTCATCTGATCAAAGTGCCGGGTGCCCCTGGAATTTTTATAGCATATCCTATAGGGGAAGAGCTGTCTGCTGAGAACGAGATGTCAGATATCTCTGGGGCACTGCAGTGCTGCTATTCCAGCTGAAATATTCCTGATTCCCCCTCCTCCTCCCTCCCCTTCCACTGCTCCCACTTGGTGTCTCCTGAACCACTGCTCCAATTCGTCGTCTCCCAAAGCAGGGCCACAATCTGCCTCTTTCTCTCCTTCCCAAGGGAATATTCCTTGCTGGGGTGCTGAGGGGTGATGGGGAGGATGGTGGGATAAGCTCCTGGAGACCCACCCAGGGAGCTGTGGCTGGAATTAAAACCCAACCTGGCTCACATTATGCGTTGAGTCCTTTTGGACTGAACTCCCAAAGCAGGGCCAAAATCCGCCTCTTTCCCTCCTTCCCAAGGGAATATTCCCTGCTGGGGTGCTGAGGGAGGATGGTGGTGCTCTGGAGATCCATCCAGCTCTGGAATTAAAACCCAGCCTGGCTCACATTATGCACCAAGTCCTTTCAAATCCCCGGTGGGTTTTTAATATGATGTAATTCCTCTCTCTAATTCTTTGATCCGCCGCCAGGAGCCCCATTCCAGGCACAACCTTTGCCCTTCTCCTGCATTTGCTCTGTTCCCTCCTCCAGGCTTCGGGTACCTGACGAAGCAGCTGATGGGCCTGGCCGGGGGCCGGGTGGTCCTGGCCCTCGAGGGCGGCCACGACCTGACCGCCATCTGCGACGCCTCCGAGGCCTGCGTGGCTGCTCTGCTGGGCAACGAGGTACAGGGACACTGCACACAGGGACACTGCACACAGGGACACTGCACACAGGGACACTGCACACAGGGACACTGCACGAACACTGCACACAGGGACACTGCACACAGGGACACTGCACACAGGGACACTGCACACAGGGACACTGCACGAACACTGCACACAGGGACACTGCACACAGGGACACTGCACGCAGGGACACTGCACGAACACTGCACACAGGGACACTGCACACAGGGACACTGCACACAGGGACACTGCACACAGGGACACTGCACGAACACTGCACACAGGGACACTGCACGCAGGGACACCGGCTTGGGGCATGGGGGATCTGCTGCAGGGCTCTGCAGAGCGACCTGCACAGGCTGGAGACGTGGGCCAAATCCAACGGGATGAGGTTCAACCAGGCCAAGTGCCGGGTCCTGCCCTTTGGCCACAACAACCCCTGGCAGCTCCAGGCTGGGGACAGAGTGGGGGGACAGAGAGGGACCTGGGGGTGATGGTGACAGCGGCTGGACATGAGCCAGGGGTGCCCAGCTGGCCTTCTTGGCATCATTTCATGGCATCCTGGCCTGGATCAGGAAGAGTGTGGCAGCAGAACTAGGGAGATGATTCTTGGCATCATTCCATGGCATCCTGACCTGGATCAGGAAGAGTGTGGCAGCAGGACCAGGGAGGTGACTCTGCCCCAGGACTGGGCACTGGTGAGGCCTCACCTCGAGTGCTGTGTCCAGCTCTGGGCCTTCAGATCAGGAAGGACATGGAGGGGCTGGAGCAGGTCCAGGGAAGAGCAACAAGGCTGGGGAAGGGACTGGAGCACAAGTGCTGTGAGGAGAGGCTGAGGGAGCTGGGGCTGTTCAGCCTGGAGAAGAGGAGGCTCAGGGGAGACCTCCTCACTCTCTACAACTCCCTGACAGGAGGGGGGAGCTGGGGGGGTCAGGCTCTTCTCCCAGGAACAGCAGTAGGACAAGAGGGCACAGCCTTGAGCTGCACCAGGGGAGGTTTAGGTTGGACATTGGGAAGAAATTCTTCCCAGAGAGAGGGATCAACCCTTGGAATGGGCTGCCCAGGGAGGGGTGGAGTCCCTGTCCCTGGAGGTGTTTAAGGACAGACTGGATGTGGCATCAGTGCCATGGGCTGGATGACAAAGTGATGTTGGGGCAAAGATTGGACTCAGTGATCTCAGAGGTCTTTTCCAGCCTGGTTGATCCTGGTAAAACCACCTTCCTCGGATTTGGGCAGCTCATCCCACAAAACAGCCAACCCACCTAAGTTTCAGCATCGCTTTGGGTCCTTCTGACACTCATTGATTTAAAGAGTGTTTTTTTATATAAAAGCTACCTGTGCTTGGCAGTCTGAATTAGAAAGAGTGAAGCAGCTAAAAACTGATTTTTTGGGTTGATCTAAATAACTTGCTTTGTGCTTTTTGGAAAATAACTATTTTAATTTATTTCTGAATTCATCCTCCAAGCCTTCCCTTCTCTTCATTGCCCTCTCTAGACCCATTGCTTGCTTGGCACTGTTTGCAGTTGTGTTTTGCCCTTGGAGTTACATTTTGTATTTTCTGCATGTTGCTGTGTAGGAAGAGGCTCAGCTGTGTCAGAGAAACTGGCTGGCAAGGCCAGGAGATGTGGTTGCAAGATAAGAGCAAGACAGAGAAATACACCAAGGAATTACAGGGTTTGGATTCTGGGAAGCTCAGGGTATTTTCCTGCACAGGAAACTTTAGATACTTCAGCTTTTCTGCCTTTTTCCTCCCACACTTTTGGTGTCAGTAGGATTAAGGAAGAAATGCTACATCTACAGATCTTTTAAACCTCTCCAGGGATGGTGACTCCACCACTGCCCTGGTCCCCATCCCTGGAAGTGTCCAAGGCCAGGTTGGACGGGGCTTGGAGCAACCTGGGCTAGTGGAAGGTGTCCCTGCCCATGGCAGGGGGTGGAATAAGATGAGCTTCGAGGTCCCTTCCAACCCAAACCATTCCACAATTCCGTGAGATTTTTTTGCATCAGCCACCTCTCTTAAGCCAAGTTGTCACCACAGACAATTCCTTTGGCTCCATCCACCTTTGGGAGCAGCTGGCTCTGGTGGCAGGATGCACTTTGAAAGGGAAACAATGGGAATAACACCTGAAGGATGTCATTCCTCCTGGGATGCAGGGGGTGACTGCAGCATGGTGTGAGGATCTGCCTGCAGTAAGTGCTCGAGCCAAGCAATGGATGTGTTGGGAAGTGTGAGGCTATGGGGAGATCCCAGCACTCCCAATACCTTGGACATTATCAGCAGCCTGAGTGGTTTCATTGAGCTGAGTGAGAGGTAAAAAACACGGAATTTTTTAATCACAGCTCTAAGAGACTTGAAAATACTTCAAGCTAGACCTGTTCTTGCTTGTCCTAGGTGGGCTGTAAGGCTGTGCAGATATCAGGCCAATATCCCCCTGACTTACCCACACATCAAAAAGCAGGAAACACGAGTTTTATCACGGCCTTTCCTCAAATCTCTTTAATGCAGGGAAGTCGGAGGGAGCGGCTGGTGCTTTGTGCCGCGGCCCTTTGATGCAGTTTGATGTACAGCCTGTGAGAGGCTCCTGCCTGCACACACATGGACAGGCAGCTGTGGGAGCTTTGCTGCCTCAGGAACGATCCCAGAGCCGTGTGGGGACTGGTAGGAAATGAGGGGAACGGTGCCAGTCCCCAAAGCGTCTGCGGAGATCAAACCTCCCGCCTCGGAACAGGCGCTATGGAAAAGCAGGAGCCGGCGCGTTTCCAACCGGCCAGGAAATGAAAACGGGGCTTTGGCTGTGCAGCTGAGGGCTGGGCTGGGCAGGGAGGCAGTGCTGGGGCTTGGGAATGGATGGACATTGTGGGCACTCGTGTGAAGCTGATGGGACATGAGTTGGAAAAGCGGAGGTGGGGTTGGTGCAGGGAGAGAGTTTAATCCAAGCGGGGGGGGTTCATCTGGAGAAGAGAAGGCTCCAGGGAGACCTGAGAGCCCCTTCCAGTGCCTAAAGGGGCTCCAGGAGAGCTGGAGAGGGACTGGGGGGGCAAGGGATGGAGGGACAGGACACAGGGAATGGCTTCCCAGTGCCAGAGGGCAGGGTTAGATGGGATATTGGGAAGGAATTCCTGGCTGGGAGGGTGGTGAGGCCCTGGCTCACGTTGCTCAGAGAAGCTGTGGCTGCCCCTGGATCCCTGGAAGTGTCCAAGGCCAGGTTGGAGCAACCAGGGATCAGGGAAGGTGTCCCTGCCCATGGCAGGGGGTGGGATGAGATGCTCTTTAATGTCTCTTCCAACCCAGACCATTCCAAGATTCCATGGTTCTGAGCTCTGCTGATGGCAGTTCAGACCACGAAGCCACTGTTCATGACCCAAAGCAGCCCCTGCCAGCAGTGCTGGAGGGCAGGGCAACCACAGAGAGCTGTTCCCTCCATCAGGGGCATCACCAGCCTTCTGCCTGTTCCCAGGGAGTGATGTTGGATCCTCTGGAGCAGGGATGCCACCATTGGAATTGCCACTGGTATGCAGTGAGATGGGAAGTACGTGCAGGGGGACGTGGTCCTGCAGCTCTCACCGTGCTGCCTGTCCCTGCTGTAATTGCTTTGTCCTTGTTTTTCATGTGGAAGTAGTGGAGGTTTGTGCAGGATCAGGCTCTCGATGCCCAGAGGTGTTTCCTCCCTTTCCCAGGAGAGCAGTGGCTGAGGCTGTTGTGTGTGAGGGTTATTCCAGGAGGAGGAGAGTGCTCTGGAAGCAGGAACGTGCTTGGGATCTGTGTCTGAAAGCTCTTACTTAAACGACTCCTCCAGGAACTGCCTTTGCCTTCCCTTAATGTCAGACAGAAACCAGTTTGGACCAGAACTATTTTTAGAGCAGAGAATTAATAAAAAGTGCAATCCATAATTACTAAATCTGGAATGCAGCAATTCCTGGTTCTCCTGAAGTACCTATGGAATGGCTGCCATGTGCTCATACGAGCAGTCTTGGCTGGAGCTTCTCTTGGCTTTGAGCAGTTAAACTTTGCCATGGATTTCTGGTTTTTTAACTATTAAACCATGGCTGTTCTTTGCTGGAGAATATCCTTGGTTGGGCCTTGACTGCTATTTTCAGACAGTGGACATCTCTGATTTTGGATACTCAGCCTTGGAGGTTTGTTAGGAATTCATGCTCTGAGTGGAGAACTGGGGAGGGTGAAGGTGTTCCCCTCTTCTTAGGTTTTCCTAAAGGAAATCAAAGAAACTCCAAAACGACCCTCCAGCAGTGCTGTCAGGGCCTTTCTCTGGGATGTTTCTGCTGCAGAACAGACTTTGCCAGGGTTGTGACCTCATGGTCTTGACACAGGAGGATGTCCAAGTCTTCTTGTCCTTGCTGATGTTTTCTGGCACCAGAAGAGCCCTGACTTGGTGCTCTGCAACACCCACCTCCTGGAAAACACCACTCAGGAGGATGTGCTTTGCAGTTTGGATCTGATTTCCCTTTGTCTATGCTGAGTGAAAGCTGCCAGGGCTGGGATGGATATGGGCAGAGCTCTCCGTCAGGCAGGAGGAAAATATCTCCTGGAAAACAGGAGGAAGTGCTGTCAAGAATGGAAAGGGCATTTTGTATCACGTGCAGTGCCAGGACAAGGGGGAATGGCTTCCAGCTGCCAGAGGGCAGGGTTAGATGGGATATTGGAAGGAATTCTTGTCTGTGAGGGTGGGGAGGCCCTGGCACAGGTTGCCCAGAGAAGCTGTGGCTGCCCCTGGATCCCTGGAAGTGTCCAAGGCCAGGCTGGGCGGGGCTTGGAGCACCCTGGGCTAGTGGAAGGTGTCCCTGCCCATGGCAAGGGGTGGCACTGGATGGGCTTTCAGGTCCCTCACGAGCCAAACCAGTGTGTGATTCCATGATTCAATGATAACATTTCTGTGGTGTTTCTCCTTCCAGCTTGACCCTCTTCCAGAGAAGGTTTTCCAGCAGAGAGCCAACGCCAATGCAGTGCATTCCATGGAGAAGGTCATCGAGATCCACAGTGAGTACCCCACTGACCCAGCTGGGTCCCTTTTGGGTTGCCCTGGGGGGACACCTGTTTCCCTTCTCCACATTCTGGCAGCTCCGTGTTCCCGTGTCCTGGTTTCCTGGCGGTCACTGCACCGTGAACTGGGTTTGTGCCGCCTCCAACTGGTCTGACTGGGCCAGCACGATGCACAGGGAGCAGGTCACTCAGGGCAGTGCTTTGGCCCTCAGGGGGGAATTAGGGAATCAGGGCACGGTTTAGGTTGGAAAGATCTTTAGGATCATCGAGTCCAACCCTTAATCCAACACTAAATGAGATTAAAACCTCTAAGATCTCTGTAAAGCACAGACTGTGCTGCAATCAGAGCTTACTCTTATTCCTTCAAAAGCAATTATCTCTGAACAACACAAGTCTTGTTGGGTGTTGCGACATCCTAATTAAGGATAGACAGGCATGGAAGTGAAACAGGCTCTCAGGCACAGGGTGGGATTGCTGGGGTGTCCTGTGCAGGGCCACTTGATGGCCTTTGTGGGTTCCTTCCAGCTCAGGATATTCTGGGATTCTGTGAGTGAAATTTGCTGGTATTTCAGGTTTATTCATCCAGGAAGGTTAAAATCACTGCAGTGGAGCTTTTCTGGGGAAATTCTTTGGGGGATGGAGTGGAAGAGCCTGAGTGATATGGGAATCCCACTGCTATGTCCTGATATCTTCCCACATCCAACATTTGTGGTTTAAAACTGGAGGAGGATTGTCTCCCTTTTATAGGGTGAAAAGCTTAAAAGACACCACACTATGGGGTTTTTTTCCCCCTAAAAATGCCAGGTGGCTTTAGAATTTGAATTCCATTTCCAGAAGCTTTTAAGGACCTCTGGGACACCTCAGCAGCACCTTGAGCCAGCCAGTGATACATTGATTTTTCTCTTTAAAATGAGCACAGCAAATTAAAAGGGGTTTGGAGTAAGACCCTCAGATCTGCTGCCCAGTACAGGAGAAATGGAGATGCTTGAAAACAAGACCCTTCCTCCCCTTGTTCCACCCTCACTGTCTGGGTTCTTGCTTTCAGGTTTTGCTGTGGCTATTTGGGTACCAGGAAATTCCTGGGGGCCAGGAGAATGTCCTTTATTCCCTTCCCTCTGGTGTTTCCAATAAAAAAGGGTGGCAAACTGCCTGCATAAAAAAAAATCCATCTAAGGTTGAAGCTTGGACTTGATGATCTTGGAGGTCTTTTCCAACCTTCACGGTTCTAAATCCAACTTGGACTTCTTTAGTTTTAGGGAATTTGCCCAGAAAAAGCATGTGGGAGTTAGGAACTGAATACAGGTGTCCAGTCTAGGTCTGGACTGAATCCTTCCCTCTCCAGTGTTTGTCCTTAGGTCTGGAGGTTTCTGAGGCTTTTGATGTGAGAAAGGAAAGGAAATTTCAGGAAATTTCAGGAAAGGAAATAAATTTCAGGAAAGGAAAGGAAAGGAAATTTCAGGAAAGGGAATTTCAGGAAAGGGAAGGGAAGGGAAAAGCGGGAAGGTTATTATTTGAGCACCATGAAGGGAGAGCAGGCAGGGCTCAAGGTCACATGGGTGTGATGAGCGTTCCCGGGGTGGATCTGAGAGGGCTGGTGGGTCCGGGAAAGCAGGAGCTGTGATGGGGCAGGAGCCCTGATGTCCCTGTTGTCCCTTGTCCCCCAGGCAAGTACTGGCACTCCCTGCAGCGTTCTGCCTCCACGGTGGGCTATTCCCTTGTGGAGGCTCAGAAGTGTGAGAACGAGGAGGCAGAGACGGTGACGGCCATGGCCTCGCTGTCCGTGGGCGTGAAGCCAGCAGAGAAGAGGTGAGCTGCTTCCCTTCCCACCTCCCATCCCACCCCTTCTGGGCTCATCCTCTCCTTCTGCATTCCCTGTCCTCCATGGATTCCTAAACCCCTCCTGGGTTGTGGGCTCGGTGTGTGCTCCCCGTGCCTGGCCCTGCTGCTCCTGCCAGAGCCTGGCGTGGGTTTGGGCCACGAGGGGGAATTGATCTTGCTGCAGGAAATGGGAATGTTGCACAGGGGCTGACCATTGACAGGACCCCAAGGAATGGCCTGGAGTTGTGTCAGGGTGAGTTTAGAAAAAGGTTCTTCCCAGAGGGTGGTGGGGCACTGAACAGGCTCCCCGGGGCAGTGGGCGCAGCACCAAGGCTACCAGAGCTCCAGGGGTGAGAACAGATTGTCCAAACACCCTTCTCAGGGGCGAGTTTTGATGCCAGGTGAGCCAGCTGATCCCAGCCCGGCAGGTAGGAAGGTCATGGGAATGTCACGGGTGAAACTTGGCACCACTTTGTCCAGCTCTGCCGTGCTCAACCCTCTTTTCTCTCTCCCCTCCCTTCCCCATCCTGCCTGGCCGTGAATCCCCTCAGACCTGAGGACGAGCCCATGGAAGAGGAACCTCCCCTGTAGCATTAACCTTCGAGCTGGAGTTCTCCTGTCTGTTCGTCTTCGTCTCGAAGCTCTGCCAAGAAGCTTTCTCTTGTTACTCCTGCGTCCTGTCGCGGTTAATTCCAGAACACGGGAAGGACAGCCAGGTGTAAAGCAAAGCAACCGACAACAAAACCGGAATCTCTGCGTATCTTTGAGTCTCTATTTGCCGAAAAATGCTGGTGAAGAGCAGCAAAGGACTGACAACGTTGGGTGCTCTTCCTCTGGTCCTCACTGGGAGCGGAACGAGGAACGACGCCCGGGAAGTCTTTGGCAGAGTTGCCAAAAAACACACACAAAAAAATATAAAGAAATCAAAGCTTCAACAACAAACACACATGAAAATAAAACAAACCTTAACATAAAACTGGTGCTTACAAGCTGATGACCCACAACTGAGCAATCTCCGCTTGAACCACTCAGCCCATCGTGTAGTTTCATTTCTTGGATATTTTGGAATGGCTCTTGCCTGCCTGGGAGTCAGCGACAGCTCCTGTCGGAACGGGAACTCTGGGAGATGGTGTATTTTTAACGGGGAGGGACAGGGAATGAGGGACTCATCTGACATCTAAAGGAAAGGGAAGGAGAAAGGGGGAAACGTGAGCCCAGATGGAGTCGGCTTTATGGTCTCCAAAGCCATCTGAAGATGAGTTTGTGCCTTTTTTTCTAATTGATGGATTTGGTGCAGCTGGATTTTCTGAAGTTTGAGGAACAATGCCTTAAGTAAAAAAAAAAAATAAAAACAAACAAACAAAAACCACAAAGAACACAGCAGTTCCTGAATATTTTTCCTCTGGTTGGGAAAGCCAAGAACTGCCATCAGGAAGGAAGACTTTTTGGCTTGTGCTGGCATGATGGTGGGAAGCAGGCATCAGCTGAACGGAGCGTCTCCAAAAACTCTCGACAAGTTTGGATTTGTTTTGTTTTCTTTCATTGCTGTTTCAAAAAAAAAAAAAAAAAAAAAGGAAAAAAAAAAGAAAAAAATAAGGTAGTTGCCAAAAAAAGTGGCAAATACTGTTGGGTCTTTGAAATTCAACCATTTTTAACAACAAATTTTCCAATGTTTTCTCTCTCTTCTACATTATCTGGCAATTGAACTTATCGATTTGGTTGTCGAAGCATGTATTAGACACAACTGCAGGTTTTAAGACTGGAATGCTTTTTATTAAAAGCAACTAGCATGAGATATTGCTTAAATTGTTAGGTATAAATATATATGTGTATAATGTATAGTCCAAATGTATTCCAAGCTTAGAAACCGGATTCCTATGAATTATTGAGAAAAATATTTATGATGCATTTCTAGGAAAAAAGAAAAAAAGAAATATATGTAATAAATGCATACTCTAACAGTAGCCATTGGAAGCTCCCTAGGGAGAGATTTGGGAATTGGAACGTCCAAGGTGCTTTTGGAAAAGGATCCAGGTTGAAACATGAGGACTTTTCAGGTGACAGGTTGGGAAGTTTTTCAGAAAGCCAACACTTGAGCCACTGGGCAACTACCCTAAACATTTGTATTTTAATTTAAGGTTTTTAGTTGTGATCCTTTTCTAACAAAGACAAGAAAACAAAGAGTTTTTTATAGCGAAGACGATGAATTTGCTGTTAATTTTTATATGGATCTTTTCCCGCCCCCCTCTGGAAGCCTTGTTTGTGTGACTCCGACCTTTCTTTCCCCTTTGGCAGGTTTCCTTCCCCGACAGCAATAGCATCTAAACCTCCCTCCCTTCCCGCTTTTCTTGCTTGGACATGGATTTTCCTTTGGGGTTTTACCTTTTCCTTTCTGGTTTTCTCTCCTTTTCCTCGACTCTTTTGGACAGTCAGCAGCTTCCTGCAGGCGTGAGGAACCGTGGCACACGGACAGAGTTGATTTTTTCGGGATTGGGTGCGTTTTTTCAAGGAATAGGGGGCGTGGTGAGCTCTTTTGTATCACTGTATATTTCCTCAGTTCTCTTCTAGTAGCTGTGTAGAGAAAATAAGGAATTTCCTTACCTTTGACATAGTAGTATCCAATGGGCGATGTCTTTGTCCTCCAAGGATCACGGGAGCCTTGGGACAGCTCGTTGGACACTCATTCCTGGCGTTTTCTCTCCGCCAGACCGACGGATGCCCTCAGACCTCCCACCTCTCTCTTTTTCTCTCCTCTTCTTCCTCTCACTGGTAGGGCTGGAGGTGTTTTTTCCCCCGGGAATGCCGGATGGGAGAGGCAGCCAGCCCTTCCTTGAGGAGTTGAGCATCCTAGAGGAGCATCTTGGAGGCGCCGGCGCCGCCTCAGAGCAGTGTAGGACAGCACATCCCTGCTCCCAACCCCCACACGCAGCTTCTCCTCAATCCCTGTCATTTTACCATCCCTGTTATTTTATCCTGTTCCTGTGATGACTGACGGGGCCGCTTCCAGTAACTTCCTCTTTTTCCAGTTCTCCAAGCAGCCGTTTCCATTCCGTTCAGGAGTCACGGGAGGCATTGGAGGTGCAACCCCACGTGTGAGCAAAGGCAAGAGGCTTTTGGTTTATTCCTCCATTTCTGATGCAGTTGAAAACACTACAGTAATTGAGTTGTGCAAACCCAAGTACGTCCGAAAATTCGGAATTTTAAGGACCATCCTCAGTGTATCCTAAAGAGAGTCCCGTGTGAAAACACGAGGGACCTGGGGATGGGGTGGGCCGGGATTTTTTCCGCCCGCCCACTTTGCTGCTGTGACCTAAAATCAATCCCGCTGCCGAGTTTGGTGACTGACTTGGAATTATCCTTGGAATTGTCCTCCCTCTGTGGGCGGTGACCGTGTTCACACCCTCCTTTCTCTTGCCAGCTCTTCCCTGGAAGGTTTTTTTCCCATTTCTCCTCTCGGTCGTGGCAAAGCTTTTTCCTTCCTTTTGGGCCTTCCCAGGAGCCACCGGCTGACCGTGCTGAGCCAGTTCCTTTGGGAAAACTGGAGGAGCTCGTCGGGATCCCACCTTCCTTCCTTTCCACCATTTCACTCAGCTTTTTGCCAGGGATGGAAAGACTTTTTTCCCGAGACGTCAGAGCTCGTCTCCTCCGAACTCCGGGTGACGTGGATTTGTTTGAGCGTCACCCGCTCCCCTGGGGATGCTCTTCCCCGAGGATGCTCTCTGGGGCTGGTGCAGGCGCGGAGAGAGGGGAAGGAGCCCCCGTTTTGAGGCTCCCTGGGATTTTTTCACCTTTTTGAGCCATTTGCTTCTTCATTTCCGATGACTTTGCCATAGGGCAGGAGCCCGGGATGCTCCCGCATCCCACCGTGGTGCTGCCCAGGGCATCTTTGTACCTGCTTGGGAAGAAAAGGAGCATCTTTAAATCCTCTTGACAGTGAAGTGAGGCCCAGTTTGCAGTACACAACCATCAGGGGGTTTTTTTTTTGGCGGGGGGGCGTTGTTGTTTTGGGTTTTTTTTTCTTCTTACTTTCGATACAAAACATTCCTTTTTTTATTAGTCACGGTCACGTCTTCATTCCATTCTTCCTTTTGTAAACTTTTTTGGGCCCACGTTCTTTTGACGGGCATTGATATATATAAATATATATATAAATATATATGAATATATTTTTTTAAGTTTCCTACACCTTGAGGTTGCATGGTCTGTAAGGTTGGCATGTCTTTATATTGTATACAGATTTTGCACGCCACACTTGGCAGCTTTGAAAACAATAACAAAAAAACAAAACAAAACAAAAAAAATGGTGGTTTGGGGTTGGGTTTTTGATTTTTTGTTTTTGTTTTTTTTTAATTTTTTTGGGTTGGTTTTTGTTTCGTTTCATTTTGGTTTGAGATTTTCTTTTTTCCTCTCGTGGCATTTGCGGAGACTAAAGGTTGGGATGTTGTTGTCACACACACACACACACACAAGAAAGGAAGGAGAGTGGGAATTTTTGTTTGTCTCACTGAACTGAATAAGAAATTGTGCTTTTTGTTGTTCAAAAGAGTAACTACAAAGAAAGCAGACAAAGGACTACTTACACATTTCTCATTTTAAGAAGAGAAGAAAAAAAAAAACTAAGACATTTCTCTAGCACTTGTGACTTACCAATAATAGAGTTTATTGTATTTATGCGGAACCAGTGTTTTTAGGGGGGACTACGCCGAACACACCAAGTAAACTGCCTGTGTCCTGGTTACTCTCGTTATTCTTCTCATTTCCTTTCGTTTGGGTTGGTGTTTCGCTTTGGTTTCTCGCCGGGGTGGGGAGGTTGGATGCGACGGACGCGACCCTCGCGTCGGAGCCGCCAATCCCGAGGAGAGCTGCGTGGCTGAGGAGGACTTGAAAGAGTTAACTCTCCAGCACAGCCGAACTTTTGTAAGGAATTACTTTTCCAGGATGTATTAGTGCTCGGTTTCACTTTAAGCAGTCTTGTACTGTGCAACACTGTGGTTTAAAAAAAAAACGAGACTTTACAGCGAAAGGCAAAACGTGTTTCTTCATTGTCGTGAGGTCGGGCTCGTTCTCAGCTCGGCTTCGCTTTGTCTTTGATATTGATGAAAAAATTAAAAAAAAAAAACCACACACACACACAAAAAAAAAAGAAAAAAAAAAGAGGAAAAAAAAGTATCCTATTGAAAGAAAATAAATTAACACTTTTCTGTGCTCCATAGTGGAGGCGCTATTTTCCAATTTATGAGGATGACAAACTTATATATATAATATATATATAAAAAGTGGGGGTGGGGAGGGGGGGAAGGGGTTGAAACATTATTCACCCGAGAGCTTATTACAGATATGTAGTATCAAAAAGTTGTAACTATATTATATTCTACTTTATACCTATACATGCTCAGTATGATGTCACCATTGGTAGCAGCTACCGGTTTACGCTGTAATTTAGACAAATTTCACTCTTTATTGTATGGACCCTCCTTTCAGTGATTCTTTGTGCTCATCTTTTAACTTGGTGGAGTTGGAATATTTTTATCGTTCTTTTCTTTTTCTTGTTTTGGTTTGTTTTGGTTTTTGGTTTGTTTTTTTGGTTTTTTTTTTTGGTTGGTTTATTTTATTTTTCTCTTTTCTCTTTATTTTTATTTTTCTGGTTTGGTTTTGTTTCGGTTTTGTTTTTGTTTGGTTTTTTTTTTTACTGGCCAATGGTGTCTTTCTCTGACAGTACCGACTTCGATTTCAACTTTATTAGGAGTCCAGTATTTTGTACCACATTATGACAACTTGTTATTCTTGTGGTGTAAATAAAAAGAAAAAAGTTAATTATAGTACCACCCTGATTTCTCTTGCTGATCTTCTTTTCATCCGGTGCTTTTGGTGGGATGGGATGGGTCAGGTCTCAGACAGGTGTCCTTTATCTCATTTATAATGGGCCTTTTTCATCTGGTTTTTTAGTGAATTCATTCCCCTGTCCTACAGGGGGAAGGTTTGGGATCATACAATGGTTTGGGTTGGAAGGGACCTTAAAGATGATCTTGTTTCAGCTCCTCTGCCATGGGCAGGGGCACCGAATTCTTCAAACTCAATGCAATTAAATTTAAAAAAAAGGGGGTTTTGCTGTGTTTAGAAGGGTGAGGATGCAGACACGGTGCATTTGTGCTCTGTCAAGGCACAATTACCCACTGGTCACCAGCTTCAGATGCCTGCAGGGACAAGAAACCTGCTTCCCATTAAATCAGGAAGGGAATGGGGAGCAATTCCTGAGCTTTAAAGATGATTAAACCCCAGAGTCCTTGAGCAAAGCTTTCAGAATTTCACTCTTCGATTACATGAAGGGAAAAAAACTGATGAAAAAATCCCTCCTTCCCCACTGCATGGAGCAATTCCTGAAATCCTCCCCAATCCCCGTGGATAATGGAGCCAGGGTGAGCTCAGCTACCGCCTTCCAGGCCGGGTTCACTCCATGGTGAGAGACAGGAATTCCTGGAGCCTGTTTATCCAGGAGGGGGGTCCTGGAGCTGCTGAGGGTCCTTGGCCCCCCCAAGCCAAGCCCAGCCTTTGGTGGGATGGGATCTTTCATCCATTGTGAACGAAGGGGTTCCTTGCTGTCGTGGAAGGGGAGTCTTGGGGCCAAAGTGAGGGTTTTGGAGAAAATATCCCCATGTGGATGTTGGGATGTCTGTGGAGAAGTTCCTGGAGCTTCCCAGTTCCCTTGTGGCTCTGAGATGTGTGTTGGCAGTGCCTGCAAAAACGAAAAATCCTACTAAAATTGAGTTTCCAGCAAGAATGGCTGAATTTCCCCCAAAAGCCACCAACCAGTGAGGGAAAACAGGGAAAACCCACGGAGGGACAAGCTGGCATTGTGTGTCTGGCTCTGTCCCGCCCCAAATCCCAGAGATCCTTGGTGCTGTTGCACATGGTGCTGTACCCCCAGGGCCGTGGGGTGTCCCCTCTCCAGCAGACATCCCTCTCCTCCAGGATGAGTCCCCTTCCCATGCCCAACTCTCCGGTTGGGATGCGTTGGCTGCCTTGGGTCTGCTCCCAAATTTTCTGCTGCGCTCCCAGAGGAGGAAGGTTGGGACCAAAAGGGGTAAAATATGTCTTTGGGAAAGATGGGGAGAACTTTGTCTGAGAAAGAGAGGCAAGTTGAAGCGGAGATGGTGGAAAACTCCGCTGGGAGCCTCCCAAGCCCTTCACCAACCCTGCCAAGGCT
This sequence comes from Pseudopipra pipra, assembly GCF_036250125.1. NCBI lineage: Eukaryota > Metazoa > Chordata > Aves > Passeriformes > Pipridae > Pseudopipra > Pseudopipra pipra. The sequence continues at coordinate 3,138,668 of NC_087555.1, read as the reverse complement.
GGGGAATGCTGCTCCAGCCAAGAGAAGAGGGGCTGCAACCTCTCCTGGCTCTTTTGAGCCCATGGGAATGTCTGCAGGCTGGGCCAGCCGGGTCTCCAACCCCACCTCCAAGGGATGTGGAGCCTGGGAGGAGAGGGGGGAGGAGGAGGAGAAGGTGGAGGAGGAGGAATATCTGCAAATCCAAACCACAGAGTGGCTTCCCACAGCTCTGGCTGGAACCTGGGGCTGCCTGGTTTCCTCAGGGCTGATTGATGGTGGCCCCAAACACGTTGATAGACTTCTCCCCTGTTTTAGGGGCATTTTAGGAGGATTCTTAGCATGTGGTCGGTGACACAGCTCCGTGTGCAGCGGGATAACAAATTGCCTTGGCCAGGTTTGTCTGTTGGGCTTCATTATGGAACCTCTCAGATTCTGGGGGTGCTGAAAATGCGCCTGGAATTGAGTTATTCCGGGAGAGTTCCAGGCTAATTCTTCTTTCATCTAAAGCCTTTTCATATTTGACCTCTCTCCCCCTTATCTGCCACGGGAAATTCGATTTGCACTGTTATTCCAAAACAATTCCTTTCGGTTCCCTTGGAGAAAGGCAGGACTTAGGATTTAAGTACCACGGGCTGCTCCCCAGCTCTGTTTTTCAGGGGCTTGGAGGGGGAGGGAAGGAAGAGGAATCCAAGCAGAGCAGTGAAGTATCTGCAGATTTCATTAGGGCTCCTCGGATTTGCTCTGGGAGAGATGGATCGCTCCGTGGGCTGTGGGAGCCCTTGTTCCCAAGGATCCCGGCTCAACACGCCGGTGCTGCTGGGCCGTTCAGCAATTTATTCCTGGGGCAGCTCCAAACATCTCCCTGAGTTAAGCCCTGCTGGCATTTGCTTCTGGAGGGAGGGAATTAACACAAACATGGAACTTGGCAGCTCCTGACTTTCTAAGCCCTCTAAGATCATCGAGTCCAACCATCCCCCAGCCCTGCCAAGGCCACCACTGACCCACGGCCCCAGGTACCACATCCACACGGCTTTTCAGTCCCTCTAGGAATGGGGACTCCACCCCTGCCCTGGGCAGCTGTGCCAGGGCTGGACAACCCTTTCCATGAGGAAATTTTTCCTGATATCCAACCTAAACCTCCCCTGGGCAACTGAAGGCAGGAGAGGTGGACTTGGGTGTTATTCCTGCTCTTTTGAGCCTCATCCTTCTTCTCTGTGATGGGATGAGGCCCTGGCACAGGTTGCCCAGAGAAGCTGTGGCTGCCCCATCCCTGGAAGTGTCCAAGGCCATATTGGAGCAACAATGGGCTAGTGGAAGGTGTCCCTGCCAGTGGCAAGGGGTGGGATAGGATGATCTTGACACTCCCTTTCCACCAAACCATTCTGTGGTCCTCAGATCCTCCTGAGCAGAGATGGACCATGTGGGCAACCTGGTGTTGAAGACAGTGAGGGACCTCTGGGCATGTCCAAGTGAGTTTTTGCTCTTCCCCCTTGTCCTACCATAGGACTGGTTTCTTCTTCTCCCTTGCCCTGTCTGAAGGAGGTTTTGCCTCAGCTTTGGAACTCTGGGGAGTTGGAGATTCCCAGCGGAGCAGCTCAAACAGAGGAAATGAAAAGTCACAGCAGAAATGCTGGGAATACTCTCCCTGGGCTGACAGTGCTCAGTGGCAGCTCCAAAAGCAACACCTTCCTTGAGAAACTTCAAAATCACCTCCCAGTTTTATTTTGGATTTTTTTTTTTTTTTGTCCTTTTGGGAACAATTAAAACTTTTTGGTCAAACAGACACCTTTTTTTTTTTTTTGCTGGATACTGGAAAAGTCAAGTGGAATGGGAAAAGACACCCAAATCCCTCAGCTGGCTGAGCAGCCTCACACTTGCCCTGCTGGGTGGTTGGGGAGGACCCGAGTGTGGTTCATGTGCTTTCCCAGCTTTTAATTGGATTTTCTTCTTTTCCAGACAACTTGGATTTCCCTTGGAAGCTGTCTGGCAGCATTTGGCTTCCTGCCTGCTTGGAGCCAGAGCCTGTGGGGATTAATGACATGGAAAAGGAGGAACACTCTGAAAACTCTGAAACTGTGAGAAAAAGGCAGCACGGAGGCAGGTCCTGGTGGGAAGGTGTGTGGCTGGTTCAGGGATGGGATTTGGGGAGGGAAAGGCTCCAGCAGCTCTTCTGTGGCCTTGTGTACAACAGGAACATCTTCCCCATCCCTGGAAGTGTCCAAAGCCAGGCTGGATGAGCTTGGAGCAACCATGGAAGGTGTCCTTGCCCATGGCAGGGGGTGGAATGGGATGGGCTTTAAGGTCCTTCCAACCCAAACCAGTCTGGAATTCTGTGGTCTTAGAAAAGAGTCATCTCCTGAAGGAGCTGGAGTGCCTTGAGTGGAGCAAGTCCTTTCCTTCCCCTCCTCAAGGGAATGATCCAGGTTTCTGTGGTGGAGAACTTGTTTGGGATATCTCAAGGAGCAGGATGGAGATATGGCCTGAGGAATAGGGATGCTGGCAGTGGCTGCTCCTCCTGTGTAAGGGAATCCCTCCAGACTGTCTCCCAGCTGCCAGCAAGGAAAGGGATTCACCCCCCTGGCACAGGAACCAGCACAAAGGCCCAGCTCCAACTCACCTCACAGGGAAGAGTCAGCAGGAAGGGCTGGAAAACACCAGCAAGGGTTCCTCCAACACCAGTGGTGGGAAAACAGTGCCTTGGGAAGCCACTGACACGTGGCAGTGATGCCAGCGCTGCTTTTCTATGAGGAAAACTGCTGGAAGTCACCTTCAAAAGCCCAATTGTGTCCAGGCAAACCTGCTCTGCAGTGGGAAAATCCCCTGGGGAAAGGGTGCATCCCTCCTGCAGGAATTTGTGTGGTTAATTCGGAGCAGGGGAGAGGAAATCCAGGAGTATTGGAGCTGAGATTTTCCAGGAGCTACTTGGGGCCCACCAGGACCCCCCTGCACCCTGGGTGGGAGCTCCCCTGGACACCTGCCCTCCTGGGCACACGGGCTCCACCTTCTCCTAGATTTTGGCTGTGTTCCATGCAGAACAGGAATTCTGGGTTATAAACCGGGGTGACCTATGGAAAGGATCCAGGAAACCCTTCATCAGTGGGGTTTCCTTGAGAGCCTGTGCCCAGAATGAGCATCCCAAAGCCTCCAGGCAGCAGGAACACCCCCAGACTCCTGCCAGACCTCTGGTTAAACAGGAGGAGAGAGACCTTCATGAGCTTTTATTAGAAGAGTCACCTAAAAACACATCGGAGGGCTTGTTGTCCCAAAAGAAGGAGTTTGGCCCTTGGATTATTTCCTTTAACCCAACCCAGGCCAACAGGAAAAGCCTGGTGGGAAGGGAAGATGAGGATGAATGAGCCTTTAGATGGGAAAAGGTGGAAATCACCTGGAAAGAAGAAAAAAAATATATATGTATTTATATATATATATATTTTATAGATAAACACATATAAAAGTCTGACCCAGCCCTGAACTTTTCTGGCAGGGAAGTGAAATTCATGAGGAATTTCCTCAATTCCAGCCTGCAATTCCACATTATATCAGTGGGAGCCACGTTGCTGGGGCCAGTCAAAGTGCCAGATGGCAACAGGGGGGTGAGGAGGGAAGGTGGGCCCCGCAGGAGGGTGTGGTGTCTCCCCTGCCCCACCTTCTTCCCTAAGGAATGTTAATTATCCCAGCTCCCAGAGAGCTCTGGGAGGTCTGTTTATAATAAAATCTTTACGGTGCTTGGAAGTTCGGGGGGTTTGTCCTTTCCCTGTGGCGTGGAAAGTTTGGGAGCGCTGGCAGCTCCAGAGAAGTTGTGGGTGTCCCACCCCTGGAAGAGCTCAAGGTTGATCGGGGCTTGGAACCTGGGCTGGTGGAAGGTGTCCCTGCCCGTGGCTTTAGGATGAGCTTTAAGGTGCCTTCCAGCCCAAACCATGGCATGAAAAACGAGGTGAGATGGGGGTCCCCAGAAGGCACAGGCTGTGGGGGAGGTGGTGGAGCATCCTCCCAGCCTGACACCTCTCCCATAAAAACCCCATTCCTGGAAGTCTCCAAGGCCAGGCTGGACAGGGCTTGGAGCCACCAGAGCCAGTGGAAGGTGTCCCTGCCCCTTTGCAAGAAACATTTCGGGATTTAATGTTTCCCAGATCACTGCCCTCGCTGAGATTAGTCTGGGAACAAGGAATGGGCTTGGAATTTCTCCAGAGTGCAGGGAAAAGGAAAGGAGCAGACAGATCCATCTCCTTAATCCCCAAAGCCTCGTTTGCTTGAGCAACCAGCCCAAGCTGCCAGGTTTGGGTCGGGCCCAGCTGGGTGTTGCTCTGCAAAACCTGTGACATATCAAGGAAAAGCCTTTTCAACGAGCAGAGCAAAAGAAAAGATTCCAAAAAAAAAAAAAAAACACCAAAAAATCAAGTGACTGGCAGAGAACCCGGCTGGCTCCTCCATCCATGGGTTTGTTTGTTTTCCATAGTTATCCGGGTCATCCTCGTCGCTCCAATGCGCCAGGAAAAACCCAACCTTCCTCCTGCTTTCCCTTCAGCCTCCGTTTCCTCCTCTCCCTCCCCGAGCTGGGAAATATGAGCGATGGAGGATGAGGGATGAGGGATGAAGGAAAAGGGATTGAAGGATGGGCTGTTTCTCTGAAGGGGAGGAGGCAAAAAGAAGTGTTTTCCCCCAGGCCCTGCTGCAATTCCTTGGGAGCGTTTACAGGATCCATCCTGGCAGGAAGCAAACAGGCAGGGGCTGTGCCAAGGGATGATATCACGGGAATGATGGACTCCAGAGCCACTTGGACAGATCAGGGAGAGATAAAAGGGGGAACTGTCTGATTAGAGCAGAGCCCCAGCCCATCACCTTGAGAAGATATGCAGGGGCATTTTTTGGGGAGGGGGAGGAGATAATAAATGAAATGTTGTAGTGACCCGAGGGCATCACAGAATCCAGGATGGCTGGGGATGGAGGGGACCTTAAAGCTCATCTCCTTCCACCCCCCTGCCATGGGCAGGGACACCTTCCACTAGCCCAGGTTGCTCCAAGCCCCATCCAACCTGACCTTGGACACTTCCAGGGATGGGGCAGCCACAGCTTCTCGGGGAATTCCATCCCAGCCCCTCCCCACTCTCCCAACCAAGAATTCCTTCCCAATATCCCATCTAAACCTTCTTTCCTGACCTTGAGTCAAGTAGTTTCATCCCCTGCTCCGTTTGGAGCCTCCAGTGATGCCATTTTTGGGCACCAGAGATGCCCCCTCAGGCCCTGGGGCAGCTGCACCCTCCACTTCCAACCTGGGCTGACTCTTTCCAAAGTTTATCCTGCTTTTCCCACCCAGGTGAGCTCAACCATAGAAATACTACCCCTAAAGAGGTCCCAAGATTTTTAGCCAGAACCAGAAGGGCTTATTCCTATCACTGAATAATTTCTATCCATGGATCAATCAACAGTGAGCAGCAAATTTGTCCATCCCTTGAGGCCACAGCCAGAAATATCCTATTTCCTTCATTCAGCTGGATTTTTATCATGATTTTTATAATTTTTTACTCAAAAAGTAAAAGAAATGGGATGGGGACTCAGGGTAGTAAACTGTAGTTTTTCCCAACAGTAAACCCAGGAATATTCCTTGTGTCCTAGGCCTGGCACTAAATTCCCTGTCTATAATATCCATCTCCACCATGTCCAGCATTTCCTGCTGATTGTGCTCCAAGAGGAATGCTTGGACACATGGAAACACACCAAATTATTTGGAGAGGGAAAATAAAACGCACCTCAAGGACTTGAAGACTGAAAAATATAAAATGTTCAGCCCTTTCTCCCTGTTTTCTCCACATGGAAATTTACTCCAATCATCAGGAGGTTTTTCCATGGGGATTGTTCGAGCTCTCTTGCTCCTGCATTTTTGTGATGTCCACAGGACAAGGAGAAGCCCTGATACCCAACTCTGCCTGTGGGAATACAGCAGGGAAGATCCTACCAGGTGAATCCCACTCCAAGGGGTGCTGGGATGAGCTTTACGTCACCTCTGAGGAGAGACCACAGAGACCTGGGAGCATGGTGAGGCCAAGGTGGACCCCAGTGAACTGATCCAAACATCCATTATCTCCCGCGCATCCCTCGGGGAATTTCAGGAATTACTGAACAAGGTAAGTCCAGTCTGGATTTCTCATCCAGGCCTGGGCACAGGTTGCCCAGAGAAGATGTGGCTGCCCCATCCCTGGAAGTGTCCAAGGGCAGGTTGGACTTGGAGCAAAGGAAGGAAGGAAGGAAGGAAGGAAAGGGAAGGACAAGGAAGGACAAGGAGCCCCAAAAGGCTTCATTCCCCATCCAACATCTCTACAGTTCTCTCTGGACCTGGTCTTGCCATCCCACATGTCTCCTCCATGCCGAAGGTTTCCTCAGCATCCTGCTGGTGCTGGGGCTGATGGGAAAACCTTCCCACATGGCTGCTGTGACCCTGCAGCGTGGGGGACATCCATCCCCTGCCTGGAGCTGCAGAGCCCCCCAGCCCCATGCTGGCTGTGCTGGCCAGGAGGACACAACCATCCCCTCAGCTCGTGACCTTCCACTCCCCTCTAGTGGCTGTGGAGGCCGAGAGGAGCACAGAAAGGACTTGGCAGTGCCTCTTTTCCCCAGGGATGCCATCTGAAGGGACAAAGATGGGGCTCTTCGGGTCCAGAGAGACCTCGTGTGCCCACGTGCCACATCCCTGCAGGCTGGGCCGGGGTGGTGGAGGTGTGGGTCACAACCTGCAGCTTCCCCACGTTCAAAAAAATACAAAAATAAATTAAAAAAAAAAAGTAATTATTTTTTTTCTCCCTATAGAGACAAGCTGAAAAAAATGTGACTACAACTGGCTGCAAGGCATGAAATCTGTCATCTCCTTCTCCCCCACCCTTGTCTGGAGCCTGTAAGATTCCGGGCTTTCCGTTTTATTCGTGAGCTGAACTAATCCAAACGTGGCCCAAAGCCTGGAGAAGAAAGATGATGTTAATCTGATGCTTTGGCTGCAGTTCCCAGTGCTGTCAGCCCCTCACAGAGTTAAAAACGAGTGGATGAGAAGGGGGCTGGGCTGGGATAACAAACATCAGGACCCCCCTTGGTTTCTCTGCTGTCATCCCAAGAGGTCCTTTGGAGCTGGCGGGGATCCTTGCTGAGCAAACATCTCTGGGTGGACATCTTTCCCAAGCAGAGGAGTGGGAACAGGGCACCTGAGGCTTCCCAGGGGCTCTGGGGCTGGGTTTTTCCCTGTGTGATCCCTTGGGACTGGTGGGGTGCCTGGTTGAGGCCGTGCTCCCGGCACCGGAGCTGCTCCAGGCGCTGGTGGAGGGACAAGGAGCGACCCCCCAGCTCCTGCCCTCCTGGGTTCCACCTCCTGGCAGCAGGTTCTTTGCCAGATGTCCTCCCTGATGGCCTCCCAGGGACACCTCTGCTGGGATGGCAGCATTCCTGCCTCCAGGTGGGGGGGAGCAGCTGTCCTGCCTGCACAGGGAAATGTTGGGACTATCCCAGCCCTGGAGGGGCACCTCCAGCTCTCCCCATGCCCCCCATCCTCCTCTGCCTTGGAAACAGCCATCCAAGATCCATTCTCCTTGGGAACATCCCATCCCAGGCTCCTTGCCCAGCGCCCTGACCTTTCCCCCAGCGCAGATCAGGGGACCTTCGTGTTTGTCGGAGCACTGAGATTCCTCTTTTTTTTGTTCCTTCTTTTCCCCCTCTGGAAGTTGGGAAGTTTCCAAGATGAGTCAGTGTCCGCCTCTTCTCCGTAATTAGCACCCTGGGATTTGGGAGTAGGACTTCGGTGTAGTCCACCAGAATTAATCAAAGTGTATCTTACATTAAATGAATATTAAATGCAGCAAAACCGTCATCCGGCCAAATCCCTCCTGACTGGCACATCCTTATCCCGAGTCTTTTCTCCCTCTGCTCTTTCCTCCTCCTTTTTTCCCCTGTTTTTGGTCTCTTTTATCCTTCCCTTTTATCAGCATTTCCCACAGATCTCACAACCTCTTTTCCTCTTAAAGTTGGCCCTTCTGAGGAAGGTTCATTTTTTTTTCCACATTTTTTATTCCCAGTCCTTTTCCTTGTGTCCACGAATCCATGGACGTGTCCTGTGGTGTTGGGAAGCTTTGGGCTTTGTTTGTTTGCTGCTTCACAGGCTTTTGACATCTGAAATCAGAGAATTATTTTACCATTTGTCAACAGGAATAAAACCCCAGTGACCCACCCTAGTGCTGCTTTCCAGTTCCCAGGAAAACCTCCTCAGTTTTAAGGGATTTCAGGGGCAAACAAACCCTTGTAATGATGAAATGTTTCTTCCCTGGAAGCAGATTCCCTGCCTTTGGATACCTGTGGTGTCTTGGATCCCTCCTGGATGACTGGCAAGTTCTTAAAGACCAACTTTAGAGTTGGAATTTCACATTCCCTCTTCATTTCAACTCTCTTTTCAGCTCCCAGGATATATGAGCACTGACTTTTCTAAAGCAGCAAAGCTCCAAAAACACTGATTTGGGATGAAAAATGAAATCATGGAAATGTCTGGTGAGCCAAAATTAATTTAAAAAATTACATTCTTTGTAAAGAGATATTTGTCAGCCTGAAATTAAATATTTACTTGAGCACTGAAGTATTATAAAACTTAAAAAAAAAAATTAAAAACAGAATAATTCCAAAGTTTTCATTTAGAAACACTTGAAATGGGCCTTCCTGATTTTTTTTTCTGTCAGATTTTTGTTGTTGTTAAAACCAACCTCCTCCTCCACGAAAATTCTTCGAATTATTGTATTGTTAAAAATGTAAAAATATTTAAAATTTTTATCTAATAATAAAGAAAGAAAAAAAAAAACCAACCACCCACCTCTACTTACTCAGGCTTTTTCCATCTTCCCAAGGCCGCAGGAATGAGCTGCTCCCTGTGCAAGGCAAATGTCACCTGGAGATGAAGAAATCGAGGGCAGAATCTGAGAGCTGAGGAGTTAATGACGAGGAAGATGTTTTTTGGCATCAATTTGGGAAACATCTCAGTCCAGCCCAGGCCTGTAACACGTGCTGGGATACAAGTGTGAGCCTGAGTCCCACTTGGCACGTGCTGGAAGTGCTTTCCTGAGTCGAGGCCTGGAGTTTTAACCTCCTCAAAAGTTCTGGCAAAGCATAAAATGTGTTTAAAGCCCAGAAATGAAAACACGTCGTCATTGGCAATAACCTTCCAGTTTTGAGGGATGTTCCTTTTATAGGCCAGAGACATATGGGAAAAATTCCTGCGTTTCCCAAATAACAACACACAGGGCTGGGAATGGTTTAATCCGAACCAGCACCGTGGGGTTGGGTCCTTAATGAGGCTTGGATGGAGTCGTGCACATGCTGCTGACCCTGGCTGGGATAGGGAGAGCCCTGGATGTGCCCTGGTGGACCATGGAATGACATCTCACCTGCACCTACAGGTGTTCCAGCCTGCAACAACCAGCCCGGGGCTGTCCAGGGGCTTGTGGTTGAGTGTTGACCTCGTGCCTCACCCAGGGAGGTCCTCAGTGTCCAGCTCTTCCAGAGCCAAGATCCAGAGCCATCCTGGCAGAGAGAGTGGGATTCCAAAGGGGAAGTCGCTCTACTCCAAGGCTACAGATGCTCTGCAAAGGCCTTGGCAGAGTGAGCTCGGGGGCAGCCAAAGGCATGACGGGGGGACAGGCAGTGTGGGAGCTGTGGGGACACAGCTGAGCAGGGCCTGGACAGGATCCTCAAGGAATGCCTCCCCTCCTTGTGGGAACCAAGCTCATCCTCCTGTCCACATCTCAGAATGCTGAGGGGAGCAGCTTTGGATGGGGCTTGGGAAGGAGCCCATTGGAGTTGGGAAGATAACGGGAACGCCCCGGCCAGCAGGACTTGGCTTGGGATTTTGAGTGTCCAGAGGAAAGCCCAGGCTCACAGTTCCTTATCCCCCTGCTCATCTCTTGGCTGCATTCCCACTCCAGGCTGTAAGAGGCAGTGGAGCAGTGCCATGGAGGAGCTCCATTGCACGTGGAGCGACAGGGCCCCGCAGAGCCTGTGCTCCCATCCTGAGCTGGGACTGCTCTGTCACTTGGGGGGGTGACTGGGAGGTTGGGCACTGTGTGACTTCCAGGACAGGATGCAAGCCCCGAGTGAAGAACTCACCCTCTGCCAGCGGCCAAAATCCACAGCCTGCTCTTCCTTCAGGCTCAAGAGTGTTGGTAGACCAGCCAGTCCCGGAGATCCTGCAGGGCATGATCCATGCAAGGCTTGTGTTCCAGCCCCATTTCAGGTGTGAAAGCCACAGTAAAAGTCGAGTGGTTTCAACTGCTGAGCCTTTGGAGCAGGACAGAGATCTGAACCTCAACCAATCCTGCTTTCCTAAGGCATCACTTGGGAAAACTTCCCCTGAAGATCTGCTGTGGCACCAGGAGGTGTCCTAGGGCAGGAAAGGTGCAGGTGCTCAGTCCTTTTATGTCCTTTTGCTGTTATATTTATCCAACGTGCTGGTTGGATAAACCCCCTTAAGCTCTCACTAAGGAGGGAACTAGGCTTCGACCCTGACTTGGACAATGCCTTGTCCTTTTCCCAGCACTCTGCCCCCCACCTCTCCTCCTCCTCCTCCTCCTTGCAGCTGTATCCACACGACGGCACCAGTCCCCAGGCACTGTCCTTCGTACTGAACTGGGCTGGGGAGGTGAGGATGATCTTGTGGGGAGGAAATTTTCCTTGACAGTAACCCAAGTGGGCTGCAGAAGCACTTTGGTTCCTGGCCAGGTGGATGCAGGAAGATCATGGAATGGTTTGGTTGGAAAGGACCTTAAAACCTATCCCACCCCCTGCCATGGGCAGGGACACCTTCCACTAGACCAGACTGCTCCAAGCCCTGTCCAACCTGGCCTTAGATATGAATCCCAGAGCTCAGAAGTCACCCACTGGCAGGACTGGAGCAGCCAAATCTCTTCACCTATTTTGGGCTGATCTAAATCACCTCTCCTTTGCATGGCAGAAGCCAAATTCTTTCCCCACAGCAGCTGAGCTCTGAAACTTCCCTGGAAACAGGAGGGTGAGCAGTGAGCACCACCACTGGCTAAGTTCCTTAAGAGATTGTAGGGTTGGTAAAGGAATACTGGGGCTCAGAGGCAATTTCCCAAGGAGAAACGCAGATGATGCTGAGCATTTCGGTTTGCTCTCTGATCCCAAGCTTTAGCCCACCTGAAACCAGCTGTGTTTCCTGCTTTTCCCCTTGTTTTCACTCCAAAGCCAAGCAAACACATGTGTTTTGGACAGCAGGGTTTGGTTTTGCACTTCCCAGCCCCTGGCATGTCAAACAGGGCCCTGCTGCTGTGGGAACACAGGTGGCAGAGCCATTAAAACCAGGCAGTGGCACTGAGGGACAACCCGGAGGTTTCCCATCTCTGCCACATTTATTTTTCCAGCACTGGGAAATCGGAGCAAGGGGAAGGATCCTGGTCAAAGCTTCCCAAACACCTTGGGGTAATCAGGAGTTGGTTCTGGGGGGATGAACTATCCCCCTTGTTAAAGGGAATGTAAAGGTGGTGGTGGGGGGGAAGTCATCCTGTTCGTACTAAATGGGAATTTATGAGCCGAGCTCCTTGAGGAGGAAGGGAGAAGGAGGCGGTGGCATCGTTTGGAAGTGAAATCATGGGCTTCAAGCCTGACCTTTGGCTCCTCCTGACCCCAACAGTAATGAAGGGGAAAGGGTCTGGCCATATAAACACATCCCAGCATGAGGCCGGGTGGGGTAAGATCTGATTCCAGCCCAGCTGAGCTGGACCAGAGGTAGCTGCTCCCAGTCCAAGTGTTGCTGGGGCTGGACTTCCCCGTCCTGCCCCTCCCAGGGCTGGGATGTGTGTCCTGCAGCCACCTCTCAGAATGGGGCTTTTGCCTTCCTGTGTCTTTCTCACCTCCTTCCCTCGTGTCATCCCGTGGGAGGGATGGGATGGACACAGAGGAGCACCCAGGGCCTTGCACAGGATGGAGCAGGGACACATCCACCTGGGGCTTTGCTCCCATCATCCTGGCTGGTTGTGGGGTGTGTGGAGTGAGAGCTCTGCAGATCTGATGGACATTTGGAGGAATGGAATGGGGATGCACTGGAAAATGTTTGTGTCCAAGGCCAGCTTGGACGGGGCTTGGAGCAACCTGGGACAGGGAAGGTGTCCCTGCCCATGGCAGGGGGTGGCACTGGATGAGCTTTAAGGTGCCTCCCAACCCAACCCAACCCATCCTGTGATCTTCTGAGAAGGGCTGAGGCCATGGAGCTCCCTGCCCAGGATTTTGGGTCCACCCCCCCCCGAGGAGCTGCCCTTCCTGCCCCTTGGATGGAGATTCCCTCTCCCACGGCTCTGCAGCAGCTGCCTCGTGTCTCACCCGGGCCGTGCCAGCTGCTCCCTCGCCCGGTTCCCGCGGAGTTTCCACCAGATCCCGAATTTGGGAAAGCAAGCCGCTCTCTGGCAGGGCCCTTCCTGCAGGAGGCTTTCCGAAAGCAGGGATGTGAGGAAATTCCATACTGGATCTCCCGGCCACGTGCGAGGCAGGAATGTTTTCTTTCTAACGACCGCCCGGGGCAGCTCCAACGCCGTGATGAGCCGCAAACGACCCGCTGAGCTCACTGTCTGCGGGAGCTGGGGACACAGCCACGGCCCCGGGCAGGGGTGTCACCCTCTAGGCAGGGATGTCACCAGGCAGGGATGTCACCCCCCAGGCAGGGATGTCATCAGGCAGGGATGTCACCAGGCGGGGATGTCACCAGGCAGGGATGTCTCACCCGGGCTGGAAACAATGAGCCTTGGAATGGGGCGACAGTCCCCTCCCACAGCCTGGAGCGGGGAGAACAGTGTCCCCAAAGGGGTCCCCTGAGGGTGTCCCCATATCCCCAAGGATGTCCCTATGGCCACCTCTGTGTCCTCACCCCCCACCCTGTGTCCCCCAGGTTGTCCCCATGCCCCCCCTCCGTGTCCTCAATCGGCCCAGATGGGTGAGGGATTTCATTGGGTTTATTGGTATCCACGATGTCCTTGGGGTTGTCCCCAAGGGTGTCCCCAGGGATGTCCCCCAGGTTGTCCCCAGTCAGCCCAGGCAGCTGAGGGGCCATCTCATGTTTACTGGGGGGTACCCACGATGTCCCCAAGATTGCCCCCAGGGATGTCCCCATGTCCCTCCCAGTGTCCCCAGTCGGCCCAGGCAGCTGAGGGTCAGTCTCAGGTTTATTGAGGGGATGCCAAGATGTCCCCAAGGTTGTCCTCAAGGGTGTCCCCAAGGGTGTCCCCCCCCCTGTCCCTCACAGTGTCCTCCTGACTGTATCCAGGTTGCCCCCATGTCCCCCAGGTTGTCCCCAGTGAGCCCTAACAGGTGAAGGACCGTCTCATGTTTACTGGGGGGTACCCACAGTGTCCCCAGGATTGTCCCCAGGGGTGTCCCCCTGGATGTCCCCATGTCTCCATGGGAGTGCTTTCTCCCTATAGAATATAATGGGGACAACAGTGGCGATTAGGAAAAGCCAGAGTGATCCATGCAAGTCCCCCACCCCAAACTCCCTTCGCACGAGAGCAAATCCCCGCTGATTTTCCACTGGAAGCATGTGCTCCAATGTATCCACGATCCAGGTTGGAGCAGGGATGATGGAGGGATCCCTTTTGTAAGTGTTGGCCGGAGGAAATGGGACTTATCTCCCAGAAATGAATCATATTCCAGCAAAAGCTTCCTGCCGAAAGATTGTTCTCCCAGCCTTTGTTCAGGGTTTGGCAGCTCGGGAGTCGCTGGAGTTTGCAAAACCAGCCCTTCCCACCCTCTGATCCTGGGGCTGGAATGGGAAATAGGGAATAAAGGCAGAGGGAATGTGGAAGGTTAAATCCATCAGCACTTCTGCTCTGAGCTGCTGCAGGATGTGGAGCTTAAGGAGGAATTTCAAAGGGAAACCACAGATAAAGTCCAGGAGAACTGTGTGTGCTTGGCGAACATACCTGTGCCACCTTGGAATTCTGGCATTGCCAGCTTAAAAGTCTGGCATTGCCAGCTTGGAATTCCAGCATTGTCAGCTTTGAATTCTGGCTTTGACAACTTGGAATTCCAGCATTGCCAGCTTGGAATTCTGGCATTAGCAGCTCGGAATTCTGACATGGCCAGCTCGGAATTCTGACATTGCCAGCTTGAGATTCTGGCCTTGCCAGCTTGGAATTCCAACTTTGCCAGCTTGGAATTCTAGCATTATCAACTTGGAATTCTGGCTTTACCAGCTTGGAATTCTGGCTTTGCCAATTTGGAATTCTGGCATCGCCTCAGAGAAATCCCTGCCAGGTGCTCACGTTTCTTAGAAACCAGCCTCTAGTTCCTTTTTCTTTCCTGGAAAACCAGCCTTTTGGGATGGGGAAAGGACAATATCTTCTGTTCATGTTGCAGGAAATGTGGGGTGAATCCAGAAAATAAAAATAATTAAAGGAAAATCCACGGATTGACTGGAAAATCAATCCTTAGTTTCCTTCTCCAAAGGCTCCTTTGACAAGGTCTTTACACCATTTCCATCGTTCTGTTCCCACAGTTCAGGAGGGGAGGGAGGAGAAAGCCCCCCTTGCTTCCAGAGAATTTCAAATTCTTTTCTTCCCAACGGCAGAGAATTTTTCCTGGGAAGGCAATTCCATTCCTGGCCTAGTGGACTCCTTGCTCATTCCCGAACAGAGCCCTGAGGGGACGAAGCCCTCGGGAAGCTCCATTGGCCCCCAGCAACCCAAGCTGAGGTGAAAGAGTTTTGTTGGAATATGAATTAAGTTCCAGCCTGACCCCTTCCGGGGATATTTTCATTTGAAAAAGCTTTAGGAGGCCACAGGACATCAGAAAAGGGCTGAGTGCACTTTACCATGCCCCAAACAAATCCTGGGACTGCAAAGGAGGGGGGAATGGCATCAAAACCACAAAACTCATGGAGATACAGCTCAGAAACCTCCACGGCCCTGAATTGTTCCGTTAAAATTGGTTTAAATGCTGGTAACAATGGAATCACGGAATCACAGGATGGTTTGAGTTGGAAGGGACCTTAAAGACTATCTGGTTCCACACCTCCCACTAGCCCAGGTTGCTCCAACCTGGCCTTGGACCCTTCCAGGGAGGGGGCAGTCTGTGCCAGGGCCTCTATTCTAATCGGGGTTTAGGGGAGCAGCTTAAGTCCAGCTTTGGTCCTAGAAGTGGGAGAAAGGATTAAAGATGAGACCACAAACTTGGGATTTTTAATTCCTTGAGAAGAGAGCTCGTTGGAGTGTGAAGGGATGGGCTGTGGAAGAGGGTCTTCTGCGGGGATTGACCTCTCCTCCTGCTGGGATTGACCTCTCCTCCTGCTGGGATTGACCTCTCCTCCTGCTTTCCTTTGCTTCCAGCCACCCCTCTGCTGCTGAAGCAGCTGCTGGAAGAGGTTTTATCTGCCTGAAGAATCGAAGAGTCGTTAAGGATGGATAAGCCCTCTAAGATCGTCCAGTCCAACCATCCCCCAGCATTGCCAAGGCCACCACTCACCCGTTTTCCCAAATGCCACATCCACAGGGCTTGGAAATTCCTCCAGGAGTGGTGAGGTGATTTCACAGCACTTGGGATTTCTGGGTGTGGTTTTCCTCTGGATGTCCAACCCTGATTCAGGTCCCTTTGTCACTGCACTCAGAATGGCAGTAAAGAGATTTATCCTTTCCTGACTCCAGAAGTTACTCCTGACAGCTCCCAGCTCCCTCCTGTCCCAGGTTTCTGTGGGATTTAGGTTTCCCTCACCAAGATCTCAGTGCTGAGGTGACCCTGACCTCTCACCCTTCCAGGGGGGTTGAATTTGCCACCCCAGAATGCTGCCCAGGTGGTCCCAGCCAATCCAACATTCCATATCTCCAAATATCCCCGGGAAAAATTGTCAGCATTCCCCCTTTTCCTGATCCCTCCTTGCTGTCAGTGTGTGAAAACAGGGTGGCCTCAGAGGAAAAGAGATCCCAAGGGGTGACACTTGGGATTTGGATTTGTTTGGGGTTTCTTTTAATTATTGTTATTATTATTTCATATGATCTGAATCAAGGACTGGCTGAAAATCCAAAAAGCTGAAGATTTCCCCTCCTCCCCTTTTGAAAATGAGGGAGTTGTCTGTGCTAAACTGAGCTGGGGTTGAGTAAAAACTGACTAAAAACCCCATAAATCAGTACATTTTACATCCCCACCTCAGTGCTTGGCTACTTTCCAGTGAATATTTTGCATGTTATGGGTGTTTTCTGTCACCTTTCAAGGGCACAGAGACCAAGTGATCCAGGACTGATGTTCATCCAGGCTCCATATGTGTGTAGGTGCTTCCATGGAGGAGCATTCCCATTTTTGGGATCTATCTGAGCCTGCTGCATCAAGGGATTTCTTGATTTCATCCTCTTTTGCACAAAAGTTTGTCCCTTTTCTTGGTCCCATAAATATAAATTAAATAAAAATTAACACATATAAAGCATATAAAATAAAAGTAAAATATTATGTATGATAGAATTATAGTTAAAATTTAAATATAAATATAAATGTAAATAAATATAAATAATTATAAATATTATATAATTATTTATATTTATATAATAGAATATAAATAAAATATAAAAGTAAAAATAAAACAAAAATAAAACTATTTAAAATAAATAAAATATATAAAATAAAAATAAAATACAGATATTATATATTATATAAATAAAATAAATAAAATATAAATAAAATATAAATAGAATATAAATATAGAATTAAATATAAAGATACTACACATATTAAAAATAGAAATGTCAGACCCCTGGTAGCTGCATGACATCTTTATTTTTATTGGCAAGAGAAGCAGTATACACAGCAACATTGCAGTCTCTTAGCTCGTTAAAAATATCTCAATAAATAAAACAAATAAGCCACATATACACTGGAACTGAAAAAAAAAAAGAAAAATAATAAAAATAAAAACAAAACAAAAAAAGGGAGCAGGATGAGCTGTAGCAAATCATGGAGCAATAAGGGAGAGGTGGCAGAGTGTGGAGGGCAGTCTGTGATCCAGGCTTTATTGTCACAAATCATGCAGGGAGCTGGGCACACCGTGGGCTTTTGTCCTTCTTCTCCTATTTTTTCTGAGAGCCTTGGTCCGGTTTTGCCACGACTGTACAAGAAATCAGGGTTTGACTTTCAAAAAATCGCTCAAAAAAAAAAAAGAAAAAAAAAAACCAAAACAACCCAAACCCGCTACAGTTCAGGGGAGTAAAACCAAACCCAAAGATGTCTCATCAATGCGTTCCTGAATTAAGATTTCTCTTGGTTTGCTTTTTTCAGAAAAAAAAAAAGTAAAAATTGGCACTAAAACCCCAAAGCCGGGGACAGACAGACACGAAACCCGACGGCAACGGACAGCCAGGAATGTCACTTCTCCTCTTCTCGCTGGTCAGCGGCTTTGGGGGGAGAGGTTGCAAACTTTCAGCCCGTTTGGTGCTGTTTTCTGCTCAGTCCAAGTGCTCCACCGAGGGTTCAGAGCCAGGGAGGTCAAGAGGGGTCTTTTGGACCAGTTGACTTGAGGTTTTTAAGGTTTCAGAAGCTACAAACTTGGATAAATCCCAATTCCACTTCAGTTGCAGACGCTGGACACTCTGGAGAGAAGGGAAAAAAGAAGAGAAGAAAAATAAACACACTGGACATCTTTCTGAGATGTGTTGTCTGGGAAGTTCTTTTCCCCTAGAAATCCAGCTGTGGTTCATATCCACCTGTTCAATCCTGCCCCTCATCCCAGAATGTGGTGAATCCGTGCTGGGAGAGATCCAGTTCACCAGGAGCATCCCCTAAGTCTGGGGATGGGAAATGCCTTAAGGAATGGGGAGATGGGATGCTCAGCCTCCTGAGGTGGGCTTTAGAAAGCCCATCCACAGCTCTTCCTGCACAATCAGGCAAATCCTGCTGGAAAGGAGTGTTTTCTTTCCATGCAATATCCAAACTCAAAAGCAACAATGAAAGAACAGCATAAAGTACCCAATTCCTTTGGCTTTGGGATGTGCAGCCCAAGTTTAGAGTCAAAAACCAAATATAATAATTTCCACCCACTGAGGAAAGCTTCCATTTAGCTGATTTCCATTTCCCTTCCCTTCCTTTCTTTTTCCCAAACCTTCCCAAACCCCCCCTTCCATCTCCAAGTCATTAATTATCTAATTACATTCTGCAGACGAGCTCAGGGACCTGACAGGCTGCCCAGGACCACTTAGAACTGAGCTCAACTGCTGAGCTCAACTGCTTGGGGTGGTGGGTTGGGGATGCCCAGTCTGGCAGATGACAGGCTGGCCCTTTCCTAAGGCTGGCCAGGGAGGGATTCAGGGCAGGAAAATAAAATCCAGGGAGGAGGAAGATACCACAGAGCAATTTTCTGATGGGCTTTTTTGTTTTTGCGATGATTTTCTCCAGCAGGCAGAGGGAGGGTGAGCCCTACCAGCTACATGAGGCTTTGCTGTGCCCTGCTCTTCTCTGAGCTGTGAAAAATGAGGTAAAAAGCAATCCTGGGCTGCTCTATTCCCATGGATTTTTTCAATCCCACCCAGGGCTGCAGAGGTGATGACAAAGCTGCCCTTGGAGCAGAGCTGTGATGTGGGAGCTGATGATTTGAACCCCGGGACAAACACCTTGTTCTGCTGCTGCTGCCCTGAGGCATCTCGTTTCCAATGGTTCTTTCTGGTTCCCAGCAGCTCTCTTGGCTCTGGACATCCGGAGAATTGGGAATTTCCCAGCAGTTCAGAGCTAGGAGGTGTTGTGGCTTCCCTGTTCTGGTGTGGTGATGCTCCACCCTGTGGGCAGTGGCCCCCGAGCTCTGGAATGACTCTGCCATGTCCCCTCCCGTGCTCCCAGGGGGTTGTCTTGGAGGTCCTTTCCAACCCAAAACACTCTGTGGTTCTGTGACATTATCCTCTGACTCTGGCTTGAGATCCTCACGTCAGGAATCTGCTCCTTGAGTCCCGTCAGGGAGAACCTCCTGGCTGAGGAAGAGGGAAAATGCCCCCAAACCATCTGTGGGCTGCTCTTTCCTCCTCTTGTCCCCACCACACCGCAGCCAAAGGCTTCCTGGAGGCTCCCTCTTCCTGCCCCTTGGTCCTGGAGAGCCCATCTGGAAGTGTCCCAGTAAACCCAGTGCCTTCTGCTGGCCCTGATCCCCCACTCCTCACACACCAGCAGGGGAAGCACGACCCCAGTTGCCTTCTGGAGCTGGAAAACGAGGCAACAGGACCCTCCTGGCTCCTTCCCCTCTTTAATTTTACAGAGATCAATGGAGATGTGGCACCTGGGGACATGGGGTGGGACCTGGCAGTGCTGGGTTAAGGGTTGGACTCGAAGATCTTAAAGGTCTTTTCCAACCCAAAAGATTTCATGGGGCTTACTCTGGAAAGAAGCAGCTGTGGATTTTCCAAGGAGGGGGCAGAGTTTTTTCCCAGCGCTAAGCTGGTGTGGTAGCAGAGCTTTCCAGAGCTTGGTTTTAATCCCAGCTCATGCACAGCTGGGATTGCCCTCCCTGTGTGTGCCTCAGTTTCTCTGGCTGGGAAACCCCAGTTCACCCCTTCCCGTCTCCCAGTGCCTGTGGGATTTGAGCCTGTAAGGCACCTTGGGATCCTCCAAGGCATAGCTGGATGCCATAATTCCATATTATAGTAATGTAAGATTGCAGTATCTGGACTGAGAGGTGATGTACAGTGACAGCCTCTGCTGAAAACACATCTCACAGAATTCCAGGATGGATTGGAAGGGACATTAAAGCCCATCTCATTGCCATGGGCAGGGACACCTTCCACTAGCCCAGGTTGCTCTGAGCCCTGTCCAACCCGGCCTAGAACACTTCCAGGGATGGGAACTACTTTCTCCTGGGATTTCCAAACATTTCTCAGGGATTTCCAAGCATTTCTTCGGGCTTTCCAAGCATTTCTCCCACCCTGTAGCTTGCTCAGACCCGATGCAGCTCCCTTGAATGGAGGGCTTCCTGCTCTAGTTTTCCCTGCTTTAGGAGCACTTCCCAACCACATAAGGAGTATTCCACAGCCTGGAAATCCCAAGGGCTTCTGGCTTGATGGAAGGTGGCAGCAAAACACAGCCCTAGTTGCAGGAAATTTCACAACAAGTCCCCAAGGCCTTTGCTTATATAGGATTGGGGTGGTTTGGGTTACAAAAGGAGTGAAATCATTTCCATGACGTGACCAAGAGTGCAAATGAAATGGGAAATGCAGGGAAACTGTTGGAGTTTGTTAGTTGGTTTTGGTGGGATTTGGTGTGGTTTTGTTGTTGTTGTGTTTTGTTTTTGTTTTTAGTTTGGGTTTTTTTTAAGGTTTTTCAGCTTCTTTGAAAGTTGAGAATGTAAAACAAAGGTTCTGCCCCCAGGGCTCAGCCTCTCTCCTTCCATGGGGGCTTCTTCCAGCCCAAATCCCTCCCAGGAAGGTTCTGGTCCACCTTCCTGCCCTGTTTTTGGGGGGTGGGGAGGGGCTCAGGGGGTGGTGGGGGGTTGAGGGGTGTGAGCACAGCAACGGGGAGGATTTCAGCAGTCACTGAGAAGTTTATAAACCGTTTCCTCCTCCCTTTCCCTTCACCTTGGGGAAGGAAAAACCAGTGTGGTTTAGCCCAGCCCTGCTCAGTGGGACAGCACAGGGCACTTCCCATGGGAGCTGCCTTTGGGAACCTCTGGAGTTGCCATAAGCATTGAGGTTACTGGCCCTCATCCGTGCTGTTAATTCAGAAGGATTTAGTGCTCCAGGTGCTGCATAAAAACTGGTAAGATATTCCAAACCTGTGATAGGGTGAATGGGGAAGGAGAAGTCCCGTGTTATTTCTGCTTGGAAATAATGCCTGGACAAGGCAGAGCAAGTGCCTCAGGCAGTGACCTCTCTGGGTGTCACCCAGGGCTGGAGAGAATCTACTTAGTCATCGAGATGAGGAAAATGGAATAGAGAGGAGCTCATGGAACCCCAGATTGGTTTGGGTTGGAAGGACCTTAAAGCTCATCCAGGGACACCTTCCACTAGCCCAGGTTGCTCCACCTGACCTTAGACACTTCAGGGATGGGGCAGCCACAGCTTCTCTGGGAATTCCATCCCAGCCCTTCCCCACCCTCACAGCCAAGACTTTCTTCCTAATATCCCATCCAAATCTCTCCTCTTTTAGTTTAAAAATTTATTCTGGAATAGCCCGAGCAGTGCTGGGTTAGGACACAGAAGGGGACTCTCCTGCTGTAGAAAATCAGCTCAATCTTTCATTCTGTGCTAAGCAGCAGCTGCCTGTAATATTATTTTTCAAAATAAATGAATAAATAGGAGCAGTTCAGTTATTGCATGATGTCACCCCCCTGGTGCCTCCTTCCCTGTGGGCACAGGGACAGGCTAAAACCACAGGGAACAATGTGGAGCATGACTTGGGGGACACATGTGGGCCTTCCCAGGGAAAAGGGCTGGCATGGAACCCTGAAATGCCAAAGCAAGAGGCTCCAGAAGAGGATTGTGCTTTCTTAAGCTTGGAAATGCCAAGCTGGAGAGGAGGATGGATCTCTGTGTCTTGTCTCCCAGGCTGGAAGTCTGAGTTTGGGTCATGGTGAGCGGGAGAGCCCTGTGTCACCTGGGAGAGTGGGATGGGTGGAACCACTGCAGGTTCCGGGCTCCTTCAGCCATCCCATCCTCCTCTCTCCATAACCATCCCATCCTCCTCTCTCCATAACCATCCCATCCTCCTCTCTCCATAACCATCCCATCCTCCTCTCTCCATAACCATCCCATCCTCCTCTCTCCATAACCATCCCATCCTCCTCTCTCTCCATAACCATCCCATCCTCCTCTCTCCCCCCCCTCAGTGATCCAACCCATTCCCAGGTTTGCCAGCCAAAGGATGGACATGCAGACCTTTGTGGCAGCTTGAAGTGCAGAGGTCTGGGATCCCCAGGAGGGTCTTGCCGGGGACACAGAAATCCCCTAATCCCCAGGTTTTCCTCACCTACAGGAGGTGCTCCCTGCCAAACCCCCCTAATTCAGCCCTTCATCCCATGCCCATGAAGCAGAGACCAGCATTCCCAGCTGTTTTGGGAATGACTGCTCTAAAAAAGCACATGGCATGGACCAGTGGGAATATCCCCACTCAGGTTTGTCCACTTTCCCTTCCAGCATCCCGGGGTGTTCTGATCCGCTCCAAAACCTCCT
Source organism: Pseudopipra pipra (assembly GCF_036250125.1). Lineage (NCBI taxonomy): Eukaryota > Metazoa > Chordata > Aves > Passeriformes > Pipridae > Pseudopipra > Pseudopipra pipra. The sequence continues at coordinate 3,116,544 of NC_087555.1, read as the reverse complement.
GAAACTCATGCTGCTCCAGCTGAAAATCTTCCATGCCCGACAATGATTCCTCTTTTTTTGCCATTGTTTTTGTTTTGTGGAGCTGGGTAAAAAAAAAACGTTCCAGCTGTTTTGGTGTATGGGAAGAGTGGAAAAGAGCCGTGCTCCGAAAACACCGATGGCATCCCCGGGACTGGGTGTTGGAGGCTGGAAAGCTGGAAGGCAGCATTCCAAGTTTGCAAAGCAGAATCCCATCTCGACCTGGAGGGAATTAAGGTCGTTTTGACCTAACTGTGAGCCTCCCAAAATCTCCTTTCCAGCTCTGCACGGGGCTGAGTGCTCCTGGGAGCTGGACGATCCAAACCGAAGGCAGGAGTCACAGGGACTTGCTTTGGCTTGGCTTTTATCTCTGGGAAGCAGCAGGGATGTGTTAGGATGGAGGAGAGGTGGTGGCTGGCAGGAGCTGGAATCACAGGATCATGGAATCATGGAGTGGTTTGGGCTGGAAGGGACCTTAGGGATCACCTAATTCCAACCCCCCCCGCCAAAAAGGGCTCCAACCCGACCTAAACCACATGGAGAACTTCAGCTGAATCCCCCATGGATTCCATGGGGATGGAAACACGGGGCTCTGTTGTGTTTAAGGCTGGGAAAACCCCATCTGCAGGTGCTGTATTCCTGTTTAATGTTTTGATGTATTCCCAGAGATTTTTATAGCAAAGTTGAAGGAAGAAGGGATGTGCTGGTCTGTGGATTGCTGCAGGATCACCAAAGGGATATTCCAGAATTCCAGACTGGTTTAGGTTGGAAAGGATCTTAAAGCCCATCTCATTCCATGGGCAGAGACACCTTCCACTAGACCAGGTCCTGGTCTAGGACCAAGCCCTGTCCAGCTTGGCATTGTTTAAATTTAAATTGATCAAATTTGTTTAAATTGGAGCTTGTTTAATTGAAATATACATTCGTTTAAATTTAAGACTGGCCTTTTTTAAATTTAAAATATTTCTGTGAGTTGGATGGTAAAAAAATGCAACTTTTTAGGAAAAATACCACCTTGCTCAGCAGCAGGACCTTGATTTTTTGGGGGTTTCCCATCACAAAAGGCTATACCAAGATGAAATCCCTGAATTTTTGGGGTGTTTCCCCTCATAAAACACTAAACTCAGCAGAAATCCTAGGATTTTTGGGAGGTTTCCCCTCCCAAAAGGCTAAACCCAGCAGAAATCTCTGGATTTTTGGGGTGTTTCTCCCACAAAAGGCTAAACTCAGCAGAAATCCCTGGATTTTGGGGGGTTTTCCCCTTATAAAACACTAAACCCAGGAGAAATCCCAGGATTTTTGGGGTGTTTCCCTTCATGAAAGGCTAAACCCAACAGAAATCCCTGGATTTTTGGGGGGTTCCCCCCCACACTGGATTTCTGGGGTATTTCCCCCACAGAAGGCTAAACCCAGCAGAAATCCCTGCATTTTTTGGGTGTTTCTCATTGAAATCAAGGCTTTTAGGAGCTTGGTGGATGGCTGGAGGTAAAACATCCTCCCTGCATCCAGCAGCTCCTCAGTTTTTATTGGGATTCCTCCTCTCTGGGGATGTGGAATAAGGAACTGGAGATTGAGGCCTTTCCCTCTTGCCCTGAGACTGTTTCTCCCCCTCCAGAACATCTTGTGCATCCTTGAGGAAGGTCAGACCTCACAGTCTGGGGAAAATTGAGGCAACGAAGGATCCTGGTGCCTCCTGCCCATGTGTGATCCCAGCCTTTGGAGCAGGATGGAGCCCAGGCTGCTGGAGCAGAGCCACGAGGTTGGGACTGACCGAAAAGTGCCTCACCCACCCTGAAAGAAATCCAGGGCACGTGGGAGTGCTCTTCTCCTAAATAACACCCAGAGCAGGGAGAAGTGGAGTGACTGGACTCCAACTCAGAGGTCTTTTCCAACCTAGTTGATCCTGTGATTCCTTTTTTTTTTTCCCAAATAAGTCCAATATCAGGAAGCAACCAATATTGACTGAAATGACTCAATAATACTGCTTTAAATCTTTCTTTTTTTCTTTCCTTCTACTGCTGCAGAAAAAGTTACTGGTGCCCACAGCCAGCCAGAGAATTCCAGGATGGTTTGGGCTGAGAGAGACCCTACAGCTCATCTCATTCCACTCCCTGCCATGGGCAGGGACACCTTCCACTAGCCTAGGTTTCTCCAACCTGGTCTGGAATGAATGGATGGATGGATGGATGGATGGATGGATGGAATGAACCCTTGAGAAGAAGACATCAGGAGGAGAAAGCCAAGGTGGCCTCCATCATGCCCAGGGACCTGCCAAACACTTCCCACAGAAAAACTTACATTTTGGGACCCAAAACCCCTAGAAAAGGCCAGTTCTTCCCCATTCCAGCTCAAATCAGTCACACGGAGCTGGAGAGGAGGAGGGAATGCTGAGTAAGGAAGTATTTTGCTGCTGGGATGCTCTGAGTTCCTGTGTTGTGTCCTTCCCCCCTGCACAACCTCTGGACAGTCAGGAATGTTTGCTCCAAGGTGTCCCTCCCTCGCCAGAGAATTCAAACAAATACAAAACCAGCTCTAAACTGCCGGGGGGGGGGGGGGGGGGGGGGGGGGGGAGCTTTAGACAGGAAGGACCCTCCTCCAAAGGCAAATTTCCCTCATCCCAACACTCCTCCACAGCCTGAGGGGGGCTGGGGGCAGCTGGGAGGGGAGGAGGCAGGTTAGTGGGAGCCCCTTGTTAAAACCTTGGCAGCACATGACTGGAAAAGCAAGGAACTGCCAAGAGGAGGAAGCTGCTAACGAGAAGTTGGAAAAAGGCAGGAAAAAGCAGTTTGGAAGGACTGTGGAAGCTCCGGCTGCCTCACGGGAGCAACCACCAGCATCTCCTGAGCCACGGGAGGGTGAGGGGACAGGGAGAGCCACCACCAGCCCTCCTGGCTAAAAGAGCTCATAATGTCTCCCCTTGGCTCATCTCCACCCCCTGAGCCAAACAAACACCAGGCACAGAAGGTGTGGAATAAGCAGCAGGGAGTGGAAAAAAAGGCAGGGAACGGGATGTTCTTCTTGGGAAGTACACGGGGTTGAGGTGGAGAACCTGCTGTGACACAGAGGTGGCCCTAAAGGGAGGCTCTGGGGCTGAGGAGGCTCAGGCCAAGGATGAGGGCACTCAAATCAAGGTTCTGGGTGGGCCTGACACTTCCTAGGAAAAGCCTCCTTCAGATCTCATCCTGCACAAAGACAGATTAAGCTGAGGGGGGTTTAGTTTAGGATGTGAAATGTGCCCGAGGTCCTGGCCTGTCCTTCCGGGGATAAACACAACCGGGATAAGAAGTGGACTCTAAAAACACCCCTTTGGGAAGAGCAGGGAGTTTTCCAAAGGCAAACCTCCTCCCCCTCTGCCTTCCTGCCAAACTAACACAAATTCTGAGACAAACACCTTCCCTGAAAATAAATCTATCCATCTGGGGCTATATTCTTTTTCCAAGGGAACTCCTTGTCTCTGGCCTGCTTAGCCAGAAGCTTCCCTGCTCTCCCAGTTTTCCTGGGTGCAGCAAACCTCAGGAGCAGCAGAATCCCTGTGGGATGCTCCAGGACTGGACCTGCACCATGGATGAGACTTGGATTTCCCCATTTTACCAATCCCTGGATAGATTAAATTCTTTAGGAGCAAGTCTTGCTCTGTCCAGACATAGGAGGAGCACAAGGAGGAACAATTTTCATCTCCAGCTAATTTTCAATTATCCAAAATTCCAAATCTGCCTAATTTTCATCTGGGCAGCACAAAGACTCTGTAGTAACATCTGATCCTGGGAGTAAATCAGGGAGAGGATGATACCAGTGACTCAGTGGATTAACGCTAGTGGAATTAATAACAAGGAAAAATCCTGCTTTTAACAGAATTTATGGTTTAAACTGCTCAATTTAAATAAAATAATGATTTAAAGAAACTGAACAAAAAACCTTGGGGCCACCCACTAACAAGCAGAGCCATAAAATCCATGGAATGTTGAGGGCTTCTGGGAACAATCCCTGGGACAGGTAGGATTGCCTCCCGAACTTGGGGGGCTTTTTCATGTTCCACACAGTCCCTGACAAAGAGCAGCTGGAACACCTGGAGGCCAGATGTGCACAGCTGGACGTGGGCTGCTGCTGCCCATCAAGCCTCAGATTACATCACATTCCAGGTGCTGGACTTCAGGAACACTTGGAAGGCCGGGCTGGAGCCAGGGAAGTGCAAGCCCAGGGGTTTCTTCCCCATGGAAATGTCATGTCCCCTCTGCTTGCAACACCAGCCCTCACAGTCCCCTTGACCTGTTTGATGCCAAATTTTGGGAGAGACACCCCCAGAGCAAATCTGGGGAGAGATACTGGCATCCTGGAGCCAGGGAAGTGCAAATCCAGGGATTTCTTCCCCATGTCTCCTCTGCATGCAACACCTAGCCCTCATAGTCCTCTTGGCCTGTGCGGTGCCAAATTCGGGGAGAGAGCCCCCCCTGAGCAAATTTGGAGAGAGAGACTCCCAGAGCAAATCTAGGGAGAGAGAATCCCAGAATAAATCTGGGGAGTGAGATCCCCAGAGCAAATTTGGAGATAGAGACTCTCAGAGCAAATCTGGGGAGAGACATTGGTATCCCATAGCCAGGAATAATTCCTCTGCATGACTGACCTGATGGGAAGATGAGGTAGGTCCCTTCCACTCTGTGTTTGTACCACCTGAGACCCCAAAAAACCCACCAGCACCCACCTTGGAATTGGTTTATTTTGGGATTTCTCCTCATGGTGCAGCTTCACTGTCTCTCTCCGTGTAAAGGAGCTCAAGGGATTTTAGTTTTCAGCAGATTCATTCCCTGCAAAACATGTGGTCCTTGAGGACAGGACTCTGGGAAGCAAAATGCTGAGTGAGCCTTGGAGATGACTGCTGAAAAAAAAGACCCTTTTTGTGGGCATTTGGAGTAGGAAGGAAAGTTTTCCCTTTGTTGCTGTGGCAAAGAGCCTCTGGGGCAGCTTCCCTGAGGCACGGATGGATTTAATCCTGCTTTTACAGGTATGGAGCTTCACAGAGCATCACATCTTCCTCAGTGGGAAGAACTCCCTGGATTCCCTATCTCCTTGCCCAGTGTCACTGTGCCCAGGTTTTGGATTCCCATCCCAGGTGACATTCCCAGGTGTTAGCTGAGGAAAGGATGTTACTCCAGCATCATCCCAGCAGTCTTTGAAAAACATGCCCCTGAAGTGCCTCGAAGTCCTTGATCCCAATGCATCCTCATTTCCTATGACAGCAGGTGATGGTTTTTTTAGGATACCCCCCAGGCTCTGAGTAAGGGTGGTGTTTAATCTCCCAGGACTTTGGGAAGGGATTGGACCAGGCCATGTCTCCCTCTGGGATTAATCACCACAGCATCATTAAAGTCAGAGGGCCAAATTCCCACTTGGAATAACCCACCTTCTATCTGCTACGGTCAATAAAGCTGCTCTGATCCTGTTTTAGGACAAGAGGAGCCCAACTCTTTAAAATATGTGGGATTGCCCTCGTGCACAGGGATTTATATTTTTATAGGATGAACAATCCTGCTGGGATAAGGAGCACTCGGTATGGAGTGAGGCTCTCTGGGGTGTGTGGGGCTGGGGAGAGCATCTCAGGTCATCTCCACCGGCACTTTGGGCACCCTGGATGGGACTGATGCCAGACCTTGTCTCTGGGAATGCTGCTGGTGACTTGGAATTTGAATAGGTTTGCACTGGTTGCCTGGTAGTGCCCTGGGGCTCTTTCCCTCTGTTTTCCATGCCCTGGCAGCCACATCAGCAGGACACAAGCCTGGCAAAAGCCATCCTGGGTCCTGCATCTCTCCTGGGCCATTTCTTCCAGCCTTTACTCCAAGTACCACATACCCTTCTCAGGAAACTTAGAGAACTCCCCACCCATGCAGATGGAATGGCCATGCTTAGAATCACAGGCTATCCTGAGCTGGAAGGGACTCCCAAGGATCATCCAGTCCAGCTCCTGGCCCTGCCCAGGACACCCCAACAATCCCACCCTGTCCATCAGAGCATTGTCCAAACACTCCCTGAGCTCTGGCACCGCTGCCCTGGGGAGCCTGGTCAGTGCCCGACCACCCTCTGGGGAAAGAACCTTTCCCTGAGATCCAACCTGAGCCTTAAACCAGGTTTCAAAACCTTAAACCAAGCTCCTTAAAGCCAGGCCTTTAGATTTCAGCCTCAGCCCTTTCAGTTGTTGTTCAGGGTAATGAGCCCCTTCCTGCCCCACCTTGGTGTTTGTGAGCAGCTCTCCCTCCTCTTTCCTTCCTCTCCTCCTTCCCTCACCAGCCTTTTCCCGAGGCTGCCTCTGCTTCCTGGGGGTGTCCAAGCACCTCCTGTGCCGGGCCAGGGGTTGGACTTGATGATCCTTCCAGCTCCAGGTGTTCTCTGCACGCAGCTTTGCCTCAGGAGCCCTCGGCAGGACAAGGAGAGGCTGGCAGAGGTTTTGGAGTGTGCAGAACACTGGTTTTGTTGTTGTTTTGTTTGATTATGCTGTTCTTCAGACTGGTTTTGTTCGTTTTGCTTCAAATCCATCAGGATTCTGGGCTCAGTCAAGGATCTGCACGTATTTGATATCAGAATTATTTAATACTTTCCCACAGAAGAGAACTTAGGCTTGACCTTCCAGAAGGGTCACCCGGCTGGCTCTGGGTTTGACAGTTCCATGTGAAGGTGGAGCAGTTCGTTCCCTGCTCCAACCTTCTGAGAGTTGGCTTTTTCTTGAGCAAAACTGATGGAGAGGAGCCAACGTTGGGAAAAAATGTGCTTCTGGCCAAGCTCTGGTGTGTGTTATGACATCCAGGACAAGAGGACATGGCCTCAAGCTGCACCAGGGGAGGTTTAGGCTGGACATCAGGAGGAATTTCATCATGGAAAGGGTTGTCAGGCTTTAGAATGGGCTACCAAGGGGCCATGGGGGTGGAGTCCCCATCCCTGGAGGTGTTCATGAAACAACTGGAAGTGCCCTCAGTGCTCTGATCTAGTGACTAGCCAAAGGCTGGACTTGATGATCTCAGAGGTCTTTTCCAGCCTAAAGGATCCTGTGATTGTGGGAAATTCCTCGGCAGGCTCTGACTGAACAAGTGCTTGGATGTTTGTGTTGGTTTGCAGTTCTGCTAGGGCACCTTGGGCTGTGGTGGCTCCTGGGGGTGGGGGGAGAGGAAGGCAACAGCAGAGGGGCTGAGCTGGCCATGGCTGAGACATTTGGTCTGGATTTTTGTGGGTTTGGATGTTGCCATCAGGATCCTGGTCTCCTGAGGAGATGGGAATATCCCACAGGTCCCTGTGCAGGCTCTGAGCAACCCTGAATCACTCCTTTTTCCAAGACTCATCAACCATCAGCGTGAGCTTGGCCAGCTGCTTTATGGGCTTTCCTGAAAGTATTCTGGGGCTGATGCCGGGCAGGGGAGTGGGAGAGGGATCCAGCCCTTACTCACAACCTTTTCAGCAACACATTTCCAGCTGGGATGGTGCTCTGAGCTCCCCAGGATGAGTTTCCCAACCCACTGCTCTGCTCCAAGAGCCTCCACTTCTATAAACCACCCCCCTGCAGCTTTTAATTCCCAGTGCAACGACTATCTAATCAGTTTGAAAATCTTATTTTATTCTGCTTTCATTCTCCCCCAGTTTTCTGTGCTGCTTTCCCATAAATAAATGACCCCCTTCACACTTTCCCATCCCACTGCTGGATTTTATGGCTTCACAAGGGGTAAAATGAAGCTGACCACACCCTCGCTGCTGCTTTTCAAAGGGGACAAACAGTCTCACTCCAAGTTCAAACTCTTGGAGGAAGGAACAGGCAGAGATGGAATGCCTCTGCTCAAGGAGCAGATAAGTCATTGTGTCCTTTGCTCCTCTGTGTTTAGTGGGGTATTTAATCACATGCCTCATGTCCAAACGTGGCTTTGGTGGGATTTAGCACATGCTCTGCTGAATCCCCAAAGCCCAGCAAGTGGCTCCCAGGAAGATGATTTGTGTGCAGCACTCGCACAGCAGCCCGGAAAAAAGCTCTGGAAAATTGCTGTGCACGGGCCTTGGGAGCCTTGCCATCCTGCCACAGGCAGACGTGTGTCTTCAGGTTTTTGGGGCTTCAGGGATGAAAGGAGCGGGTTAAGTGGAGATTTTCAAGCCAGTGACTCAGCTCAGCACCAGCTGGCTGGTCTTGTTTAGGTTTGCCAGCTGCAGGCTGGACTCGTTTGAACCTCTGAGCCTGAACTCCGGGAGGTTCCCACTGAGATAATAACCTGAGTTACTGCGGGACTGATGCAATCCCTGCTCTGGGGGGAGGAAGAGGAGCTCTCTTTGTAGCATCTGCTCCAAACAAAGGCTTTTGCTTTGCCTTTGGCAGTGCTGCTCCTCTGGGAATGTCACGAGCTGTCTGGGATGGGCAGATCTGAGCTGAGCTGGTGCTCCTGGGAATCAGGGGCTTGCTCGGAAGTTGTTGCTGGGTTTCTCTGCTTGGGTTTGCAATAAATCCCACAATGGTTTGGGTTGGAAGGGACCTTTAAACAGCATCTAATCCACGCCCCCCTGCCATGGGCAGGGACACATCCCACTAAACCAGCTCCAAACGCGGTCCAACCTGGCCTGGAATGTTTCCAGGGGCGATGGAAACATCTGATTGATGCCAACCTGCTCCTCTGCTCTGTCCAACCGAGCGTTACACGTGGGCTTGTGTTTGCAGCACAGCAAAGTGTTTCTCTACGTGTGATGTTTGGGGCTGGGTGGTACACTCTTGATTGAAAAGGAAGGTTTAAAGGCTAATTAGGGAATCCAATGGAATGCAGGGAAGGAAAAGGGGAGTTTTGGTCTGTCCTGTCTAGAGAAGTGTGTGGATTAAAATCCCAGGATGGTTTGGGCTGGAAGAGACTTTTAAAGGGGATCTAATCCACGCCCCTGCCATGGGCAGGGACACCTCCCACTAGCCCAGGTTGCTCCAAGTCCTGTTCAGCCTGGCCTTGGACACTTCCAGGGATGAGGAAGTTCTCTATCCATGTACACCTGTCACGCAGCAGTAAATCACTAAATATAGGTGTGCATGTGTAGACATACATGGAATATTGTAAAGCTGGTGCTCATCCATTAGGGATGATCCAGAGAGATTTGGAGAGAGGCTCCTCTTCCCCCTGACCCTCAGTTCTTAGGAAATGCTCCAGTAGATGTGTTTTTACCACATCCTCACCTGAAAGGTAAATGGGTTCCTTGAATTAAAGGCTCTCTAAAACCAGCAGTTACTTAAATCAACATCAATAAATGAGGGAATGAAATGCAGCTTTAGCCAAAGGACTCCAGGAGAGGGGCTGGTTCTTGTGGCTCGATTTTCAATCTTGTGGGACAATTTCCCTGAAGTTGGAAGGCGAAATGGGAATGCTGAGCCACCCTCCTCTCCTGGAAGTGCAGGGATGAGCCCAACAGGAAGCTTAACCTGACATCCCACACGCTTTGGCTGAACAAAGTGATCTCTGCCCTTTCTGTACTTATTTATATTTTCAGTTGCCTGCATAATCTGGCCCTCTAGAAAGTCCCTTCAGGAGGTCACACAGCTGAAATAATAGCTAATGGATTTTTCAGGAATGGTTTGGGGCTCATTAAAGACTTTCTGCCTTCCCTTCCAAGTGTTTGCAAGCTGCTCCCCAGCTGGGTAGGGCTGGAATAAGGAAGCTGGCACAAGTGTGCCACGTCCCAGCAGCTCCAGAGACTAAGGAGAACTCCTGGCATTGCTTCTCCATCCAGGGATATCCTTATTCTGCTCCCATCACCTCACTTGGCTGTTTCATCTCTGTTTTGGGCCCTAAATCCAGAGGAGGAGGCTCTCTGACTTCTCCAGTGTTGGACATCCAAACCATTTCCATCTCTGCCCCATTAATCATGAAATGGTTTGGCTTGGAAGGGACCTGAAAGATCTTTGAGCTCCATGAAAACAACTGAGTTTATTCCTTTCACAGGAGCTGTTCCAGGCTGACTTCAGGAATTGGTGGTTCCCCAACTGCTCTGGGGGAATCTGGTCCCCTTTTCCATGTCTGCATGGGCTAGGATGGGATACTTAGTTTTTGGGGACTCCCTGCCTGGCCAGGGCGTCACCTCTGATGAGACCCAGCCAAGTCATCTTGAGGTTCAGGATGGATGCCCCAGGCACAGGAGAGCCAAGGGAATGCCTGTGGTCTAGTCTAAGGATCAGACAAGCCTCTGGAGATGGCCCAGGCCATGCAGGGACAGCTCTGCCCCAGCTCATGTCCTCTCTTGGACTTCCAGCTGTGCATTTCAAACCTGAAAAATGTTGCTTTATCCCTACTTATGTTGGTCTTGTATATTATGGATTTAAGTTTTTCCAAGAGATTCAAAGAGGAACTAAATGCTGAAGGCTCTTGGAGATGAGTGTAGGCTGGAATTCTCAAAAGGATCAAGAAAACTTGGTGCCTTTCAGAAAAATCTCAGCTCTGGAGGGGCCCTAAATGTCTTGGGCTTCACCCCTCAGCTCCAGTCTGTCCCTTCCCTAAAAACAGGTCAGAGGAAGGTGGTCCTGGCTGTTGGATGCCGAGTCCAGTGTCATGCTGTGGTGGGAAGTGGGCACTGGACACAGTGAGGGCTCGATAGTTTTATGATGCTTTGGCTCAGAGGGGTCAGACCGTGTCGGTCAGGATCAGACAAAGCCCTGGAAGAGGAGCTGGGAAACCATCTGGGGCAATTCTGACCTCCCTGGGGTTTGGTGGCAGCTGAGAGCTACGAACCTCCTGTGGGAGACCTTGGGCTACTTCAGCTCGGCTTTGGGTTAAGGTTGGGACCAGGGAAAGTGGGGAAACCTTCCCAGGACCCCAAAGCCTTTCCTCCTTCCCTCTCTTTTGTATCCCTGGAGGGATGTGCTGTGTGAAAAGGGTGTTGCTGGCCCCTTGCTGGGAGGCTTTCTGCTTCCAGCCTGGCTCTGTCTTGACCCTGGTGCTCCCCTTCACCCCATCATCATTCCCACAGCCTCTGGGGGATGCAGTGCTCTGTGATCTGCCCAGCAAAAAATTCCCCCTGTGAACAGGCTCCTCATGTTATCCTGGTGCCTGGGCAGGCTTTGGGATAAATCCCAGCCCGAGCTGCTCATTTCCCAGTCTCCAAGGCCTTTTACTTCCTCTGCTGTTGGTCTCCTGGGCTCCTTCTCCTGCTTCCTCCCCCTCAGCTCCCTTTGTTCTCTCTGGTGCTGTGCTCCATTGCTTGTCTCTGCTGGGATGATGATCCCAGCTCTTGGATCAGATTCCCTCAGCTTTGAGCTGTACCTTCTCCCTGTTTTAGGCTCCTCAGTGTCCATCAGGCTGAACTCAACACCAGCAAGGACAGGGAGATGTGAGCAGCTCTCTAAAATATCACTTATGACTCTTATAGAGGCCCCTCCTCACACACAGTTTCAGTGTAATGCCTTATTTCATCAATTAATGTAGTATTTTTAATAGGTTTTATTTTTAACAGGTTGGATTTTTTTTTTTAAATAGGTTTCCACTATTTGGATTTTAGGTGGAAAACTTGAACACATGAACTTGGAGCACAGTCCTGTCTCACTTCATGTCTAATGTTGTGGGGCTGGAAACTGCCTGGGAATGGGGAGGAACTGAGGGAAAATCACTCCAAGAGGTGTTTGGGTCTGAATTATCCACCAGCTCCCTCTGCCCTGAGTTTTGCATTTGTATGCTGACCAGAAGGGTGACTTTGGGGTTTTTTTTAAAGCATCCCCATCTCTACAAAACCCTTGGTGCTTTGTGATTTAAAGCATGCCTAAATATTTAAGGCAAGTCCGATGTGGGCAGGAAGTGCTTGCTCAGCAGTTTTCCTTTTAATCATTGCAGCTTTTGGGACTCCAAAGCCCCCTTGGCCACTTTGCAGGATTGTGCTTTAACCAGAGACCTTGGGATGGCTCTGGCCCAAGTGAACTCCTCGAGATCCTGGTGCAGAATTCTCCTGGTGGTGCCCTGAGATCAGCAGATCCGGCCTTTCTCTCAACTCCCACTCAGTGCCTCAAATCCCAGGGAAAGCTCCCCTTCCGCTGCTACACCCTCGGCTTTGAAGGCAAAAAAAGGATTCAACAGGATTTTTAGAGAGGGTGGGATGGTTCAGCTGCCTTCCAAAATTCCCAGGGCTTCCCAAAGCTGTTATTCCCTGCAGTGTCTGCAATGCCAGCCCTCTCCAGAGTTTCCTTGCCGTTGATCCATAGGCAGACCTGCAGCCAAGCTCATCCTCCCGGGAATGCTCCTGTCTGCGATCCTGCTCCGAGCTCTGCCCCACAGCTGAGATGCCCCTTGCCTTCAACCTGGGGCTTCTAGCCCCAAAAGAGCAGCACCCAAACTGCCTGTGGAGAAATAATTTGGGATGTAATGGAACTCCAGGGAGTGTCTGGGTGCACCGAGTGGGGGCTGGTGCCTGTTGAACCGGAGTCTTGCTATTGGTTTGAGCTCTGCTTTGTTTTTTCACTGCACAGCCTCTTGCTGCTTGTTTGGGAAGTTGTTCCTCCCCTTTGCTGCCTGGAGCAGATCCCAGAGAGCAGCACATCCTGCTCCTTTCATTATCTGCCCCACTAATGCCTTCTTTTTATTTTTCCCCCTCTCCAGGTCACTTGTTTTGGGTCACTTTATTCTCAGTTCTAACCCCACCGTGGGGTTTTCCAGATTTGTTGCTTCTGTGGCTCAGGAGGGATGTTTTGTTCTCATTTATTAGTTTTCCTGGCCAGGATACAAAAGGTTAAACACTTTGGAGAAGCTTATTTACAGCTGAGGTAGGTTTCTAAATCAACAGTAGATTGGAGTGACTCACAGAGCTGCTTTAACCTTTTTCCTTCCGTTTTTGTCTCTCTCCACATCTGAAGGGCAACATCTGCAATTTAGATCTCTGGAATGAGAGGCTGTGAAAGGAATATAAATGTGGGTGCTCAGCCTGGCCCTGGTGCAGAGCTGGCTCCCATCTGGCAGTGCCTGGACCCCTCTGGGATCAAAGATCCCCTGGGCACCCTGGATTTTGAGGAGCTGTGGGGAGACGACCACCAAGGAGGAGGGTCTGGCTGGGCAGGCAAAAATCCAGTCTGGTTGTGTGTGAATCCCTTCTCAATGTGTAGGAGAGTCCTGTCTGGTGGGGAGGTGACAGGGTGGGCACTCAAAGTATTACAATTTGCTTTTTGGAGGAGAAACTGAGGCACCGAGTTTGCACGGGAAGGTTTTGGGTGGGAGCTGGGAGAAGGTTCCGCCTGGTCCCTTCGTTCGGCTGGAGATGAGTGTGCCCAGGGTGGGCTGGGGGTGCAAGGAGAGCAAAGCCCACTGGCCCCATCACATCAGATGGTACAAAAGAGGTGGCAGCCTTAAAATTAGCCCAGAGGTTCTGGGATAAAGTGTCCCCACAAGGGACACGGGCTGGAAGGAGCTGGGAAGGGCAGGGCCAGCCCCCACATCCTGCGGCACTTTTGCTTCCCGCCAAAAACCAGCAGTGGAAAACAGGCTGGAGATGGACAGAGGGGATGGGATCCTTCATGAAGCATCACCTCTCAGTTTGCTGTCCTTCAAACCCCCCTTTTTGTAGCCTATCACTACAGACCTCCCTTTTCCCTCACAGCAAAGCAGGGCTGAGACATTTCCACTCCCAAACCGCACCCGAGCCCCTGCATTTCTCCTATTCAGCAGCATTTAGTGATTCCCTTCTAAGGAGTCTGTGGAATCAACCATGTTTTAGGGGTTGGCCCTTTTTGTCACTAACCCCAATACCTTCATTATGCTCCTCACAGCTCTCCTGTGCAGTTTTTGGGTGTCTCAGCTCCAAGGCTGGGCCACAACTGGGTCTAGTCCTAAACTGAGGTGCTGCAGCGCTGAAACCCTGTGGGGACAGCACCTCTGGGGGGCTCAGGTTTTTCTCCTGTGCCCCAACCTTTAGATTTTAAAGGAATTTTAGAGGAATCCAGTCCCTCAGTGAAGGCACTTTCTGGCAGACCCAGCAACTCAGCACCTCCTGTGCCTGCAGGGTTAGACCTGACCTGGGAGGCCTGAGAGTCTTTCTGATGTTTAGACCACAAATTACCTTGCTCTCCGAGCCTGCCAGCTCCTGAGGTTTTCCCTAATGAAAGGACTGGGCTGCCTGACCCACTTGGAGTCATCATTTCAAATTTGGGTTGTTTATTGAAGTGGCTGTTGATAAAGGAACAGAGTAAACCTGTGCTTGTTGTGTTTGGAGCTCATCTAACGTCTCCTATTAAGATGAGGGCAGTGCAGCTTTAATCATATTCCTACATAAACACAGCAGAGAAAATCATGAGGTTTCTTTATTAAAAAAAAAGAGAGTTTTTCTATATAAAAAAAGAGTTTTTCTCTATAGAAAGGCACTGTGACTGCAATGTGGTGGGAGCACCTCTGATGCCGTGCTCTGGCCCTAAATTAAATAACCTGTTGTCCTGATGATCATTAATGTGGGATGTACTCAGAGCAAAATTCCTTGCACCAGGCAGTGAGGCAGCTCCTGGCTGCTCCCAGATATTCCCTGTGCTCCCTGTGAGACACACACCCCTTGGATGTGACCTCAAACCCACCTTATTCTTTATTTGATATAGTTTATCCTGCCCTCTAGTGCCAGCAGATGCTGAGTCAGCAGGAGCTCCTGTGGTTTTCCACCTTTTCCATCAACCAGTTCTCCCTAAGCCTGGGAATCTGCTGCCAGGATGGGGAGAGCTGCTAAATATGGGATGTTTGGGGACTGGGTACCTCAGTGCAGCCTTGGAGCAAAAAAGGATCTTTGGGAGATGTTTGCAAGAAAAATGAGCTTCCTAAGGGAAATGGGAATCCACATGGCAGGGATGTGAAGGAAGGATTTTGGGAGGTCAGGAGGTTTTTTCGGTGATGAGCTTAAAATTAAACCTTGAAGCCTGAGGAGTGCTTGGAGAGGTAGGGGATGGATAGGGCAGGGATAACACCTGGAAACAGGTCTCTTGCTTTGCTCCTGAAGAAAAGGAGGATAATTTGCTGTTTCAAAAGGTATCTGGGAGCCTTTTGCTTTGTTACCCTTTGCTGGGAGGGAGAGGAACATCCTCCAGCCATTCCCTGGGGTCTGCAGCTCCTCAAATCTCCTCCAATCTCGTCACAACTCCCTCCCTCCTCCTGCTGTGCTTCTCCTGCTCTTTTTAAGACTCCCCCAGACAAGAGTTTTAGGATTTGCAGTGCCAGGCCACCCCTTGATCCCCTCTGTCCTCGGACCTGCTGGAGCTTTTGCCCAATTTCCTGGGTTATTCCAAGCTCTGGGGAGCGCCCAGCCCTGGACGGGAGGGGCAAACCCAGCCTTTTTGGGCTGAAAGCAAGGCTGCAGAAAACAGAAAAACAGCCTTGTACAAGTCTCCTCCCTGTCCCCTCATCTTGGATCAGAAGTTGGGGAAGGGGGCGGGGGGGAAACACCACAACCCACAAAGCCCCAGAGGTCGCCCCTGGTTCTGCTGGGAGCACTCTGGGGCAGGTTTTGGGGTGGCTTTGTCTCTTTAAGGTGTCTCCCAGAGGGAGGATCAGCCCGATGTGATGTGGCAGCTCTGGTAACTCCTCTTGGCTTTCAGCACAGCCCTTGCTGATCACACAACTTGCTAGTGAAGAAGGTCCAGCTGTCCAGGCCTTGGCAGGGATCCCCACCCTCTGCTCGCTGCCAAATCCTCTCTTTCGTTTTTTTTTCTTTCTTTTTTTTTTTTTTTAATATATAATAAATGCTTAGTTTCCTAAAAGACTGGGAGTGGAGCAGCCTCCTCTGCCTCCCAGCCCCGTGTGATGCCTCCTGGACCTGCAGGAGCCAGGGCTGGCTGTGCTACATCCCTGTGTGGTGCCAGGATGTTGGCAGCCAGGGAGATGGAGAGCCCAGGGCATTCCAGGGCTTCTGTCCTGCTGGGAGGTGCTGGTGGGGGGGATCAGGGTTTAGGGTTGGGGTCCCAGCAGTGCCTGGTTGGGCTGGAGCCTACCCAGGGGTGGTTTGGCATTCCCACTGTGGGCATTCCCAGGACATGGCTGGTTCATGTGGACATTGCTCTTTGTTGTACCACCGGGCCAGCAATTTATTCTAGAGTCTCTTCCCTGGTTGCGCCAAACCCCTGGAGCTGGAGGTGCCTCACCAGCCGTGTTTACACCTCAGAGTGCTTAACAGAGCGACTCCAAGTCCCAAATTGTCCCAGCAACCAACTCCCCTGAAAAGCTTCCCAGATGCCTGGGCTCTCTGCAGAAGCTCCAGGAAACCTTCCTCTCCTCACCGCCCTCTTTCAGAAATGACTGAAACCCCCCTTGTTTTGAAACATTTTCACCATGTGGGCCACTTGAAGGATGTGTCTGAACTAGAGAAGAGCTGCAAGGCAGCCTGAGCGCTGCAGTGGGTGAGTAATTCCAGGAGGTGAGCCTATGGATCTCCCATCCAGAAAGAGGGTTTGGATCTTAAAAATAATGCAAATGTGGCTGTAGTTATGTGAAAGGTTGGGTAGCAGCATTTCAAGGAAAGATGAAGGAAAACCAGCACTGGGAAACAAAAATACACTGCCCAGATGGTGAAATAATGGAGTTAGGAAATGGCTCTGAATGTGTTATAAAACAGGAGGTTTATTCTCTGTAGGAGCAGGGATGAGTGGGCTCATCTAATAAATGTACTTGGGACTTGCCCATGGACCTCAGGCATTGGGGTGTGTGGGGAAACCTTTCTAATTACAGCAGAAAATGAGCCATTAATGACAGAGATGAGAACAACAAACCAATATGAAAAAGGGGGTAGATCTGCATTTAAAGCTGGGCATTTTTATCCCTGATTCCGACATGATTATCCTGAAAATCGGATGATTCTAAGATTATTCCTAGCTAAGGAATAGCTACAGTTTTCCAAGCCATGTCTGTTCCCTCAACAACTTAAAAATATTTACCTTTTGCCACTAGTAGAGAGTGAAAGAAAAATATTTACCTTTTGCCACTCGTTGAGAGTGAAAGTATCGCCTGGTTTACAAAACAACAGCGCTAGGGAGAAAAACTTTGGGATTAACTAGTGAAAATCAGCGTGTTTTGAGCTCCCCATTCAATGCTGAAAATGCTCCCCTGCATCCCCAGCCCTCTGAGCACTCTGGGGGTGCATGGAGTTATATTTTTGGGTCCTTTTGTGGTGCTTTCCACTACTAATTTCCCTGGCATGAACACATAAAGCCGCGTACTCCTTACAACTCACTCACTGGGTTGGTTGTGTTTTAAATTTCCAAGGGGAAAAGCAAAGGGATGCTTTTATTTCCCTTGCTTTGAGGCACAAATGGCGATTTGAAGAATTCCAAAAGCCTGAACCACTTCTCTGCCCCAAAATCCAAGTGAAAACTCAGCTCATCCCAGCGGGGAAGGCGAGGAGGACGCGGACACTCCAGCTCCCTCCTTACAGCCAACCTTTCAAAGCCAGGCAGGACAAAATAGATTATTTAGTGCTGGTGGTCACAGGGATCTATGAAACAACTTCTCGTGGCAAAAGATGAAAAAACTGTAAAATACCAGGTTGTTCAGTGTCTAAACACCCCCCTGGAGTGGAAAGGGAACGCGGAGATCGCAGGGACGATTCGTGGCCGGCAAAAAGGAACTTGGTGAGCTCAGAAATTTCCCGAGTTCATCAGGCCAAATAATTCGGCAAAATGCAGAAAAATAGGCACAAGAGCCATCCTATCTAATGTGTAAAAATACTGATTGATATGTTGCGTGCACAGTGTTTTTTTTAAAGACTCTTTTTTATCTCATCTGGCCTGTTTTTATCGTGTGGTTTTGTGCCCCGGTAACTGGGAAGTTTCCGTGGGGTGAAAACGCTCTGCTTCCAGGCAGATATTCCTGCACAGGCTCCATTCCCACCCACCCCACGCTGTGGAACCCACTGGTGCCTGTTGGGCGAGCTTGCTTGTGTATTTAGGAGGAAAAAAGACTTGAAATCACATGATTTGACCCCAAAAGGGCCTGTGGGATGTAATTTGGGGGCTGTGTGGCTTGGAGACAGCGTGGGACACTCCCACGAGGGACAAGGAGGCAGGTGCTCAGTTTGAACATATCACAAACCTCTTTTCCCCATCTCAAACCCTTTAATTCTTGGCTCACTGATGTGTTTTGTTGAATTTCCATCCTGAGCGTGTCCAGGGTGGGATTTCTGTGCTGCAGGACGAGCATCCGGAGGGCGATGGCACAGGGGTACCAGGATGCTGCAGTTTAGAAGGATCGAACTCCTTTCCTGCCCTCAACAAGGTGGTTGATTATTTTTAATTACCAGTGACAAGTTCTTTGCTGGGAAACATCTGCCTGTTCATTTTTCTTCTGAGCCTACAATCCTATTTTTTTTCCCTACCATCCCTGGGATTTTCTGAGCTCCCCCTCCCAGCCAGGAATTCCTTGTATCCAACCTTTTCACACAGTGAGATTTCAGCACAATGGGCATAAAACATGGCATAAGGATCAGTCTGAAATGTGCATTTTTGTGGCTCTGCAAGGTCCCTCTGGCATATTAATTTTATTAAGAGCTTGCTGTTGGGGACACTGGATGTGGATGTATCAGGGAACCGCCCCAGCCACCCAAAATGCTGCTTTCTGCATGAAAGCCACTCTCTCCCACCCTACCAGATTTTCCAAGCTGGATTCACTGATTTTTTTTAGCCTCAGTGCAGCCCTGATTCCCCCCCTCTCTCTCTCAGCAGAGCAATTAAGTTTATTTACATTTAAGCACAAACACATGATTTTTAAAGGAGACCTCAACAGCTAAAACCAAAAGCATAATCAGATAAATTACTGCAGGAGGGGTTTTGGTGGCTAAATTCATCCCAAAGCTAATTCATACATTTTGAAGTGTGTGTCTGGCAGGTCTAATATCTCTAAAGGAAATGGTGAAGCTGCTTCTTGGGGGTGGCAGCAAAACTATCTTACTAGGAATTCAATTAAAGCTAGTCTAGGCTCACTGGACCTCTTCCAGTAAATATATATCAAGCTGAACCAGTGGACATCTGTCTCTTCTCTTCCCCCCACCCTCCTCCTTTTTCTCTTTTCCAAGCTGTGGTTAAAGGATGGAGAAGAAAAGCTGGGAGAAGAGGGAGCTTTGAGTTCCCCATGCAGGGCAGGAGGGTTATTTTCTGTTTGGGTGTCTGACCACTCTTGAGATCTGTGGGACAACGGGTTTGCCTGCAAAAGAAAGCCCAGATCACCCAAGGCTCACAAAGGAAGCTCATGGCAGAGGTCTGGGGGTGCCCAGTGCCCCTTTCCCAGGTGGATCCCGGTGAGGAATCCACGCCACCTTTCCCGGTTTCGTTTTGGAGGGTTAAATCTAAACAACTTCCCTCCCCCCCCCCCCCCCCCTCCCGCCCGAAAGGCTCAGACCTCGGGGAGGATTATCGGGACAAGTCAGGGATCTAAAGGCCACTCTGTCAGCAAAAGGACTGAGCAGTTGTTGGTGCTTATTGAATATTTTTATGGAAGTGGAAACAAAAACCTCCCTGCCCCATTTACACCCTCCTCCAGCACAAACCTGTCTCCAGGTTCCTGCTGCTGCTTCCCTTGGTGTGATAAAGACTGAGTTATTTTTACTCCCTTTCCCAAGGGAAAACCCTCCTTATTGCTAAAACCCCAAAACCTCGCACTCTCAGGGTGACAGGTCACGGATAAAATTCACAGGGGGATCTTCTATTTTACCAGTCAAGCCCACAAAATTCCCTGCTTTCAGGCAGGAGGAGAAGCACATCCCGAAGGGCTGCCAGAGCCCCGACTCCCACCTCTTTGCAGGAGGAGGACAAGGGAACTGCGCAACTGCCACCGGGTAAAAACCCCACCAGCAGGCACCTCATCCCGCTGTTTTCCATCCCAGTGGTTCCCGGGTCCAGCATGGAAGTGGTTAAAGTGATGGGTAAAGGCTGCCCCGCTTTGATTTATTGGCTGGCTGAGTTAATTTGCTATTTCTGTGTGATTAGTTGTTGTTGCTGAGTGGTCATCTTCCCCAGCTACAAATCTAATTAAACTCCGGGCTGTCTGCTCTTGGGTCTGATTTTATTTTATCTTTTTATTTATTTATTTATTTTAATTATTTTTAAATCGCTGGCAAATATTTCTGCTGTTTTAATTCTTGAGAACTAATCATTAATTAGCACGAGGCTGCTGGAGGGTTTCTTGGGTTTTCCTCGCTTCCAAATTTGCCTAAAGAAGTAAATGAGGAGCAGTGGGGACTCCCCAGCCCGCTGAGGTGTTTGGTGGGATCAGCAGAGAGCAAGGAACAGCTTTTTTTCCCCTTCCCAATTTTCTACAAAGCCTGAGGAGGGGGTTAAAAAGCTCCCTGGAATATCTGCTTCCCCCAGTCCCCTGATGACATGTCGAGCTCGCCGTGTTTCGGGGTTGTGGTGCCGTCCCTTTCCACGTTCGTGGCTTCATCCCACCATTCCTACGGCTCCAAAGCAGGACATAAATTCTAGAGATTTCGGGCTTGGAGGTTTCAAAGTCGTGCTGAACCACATGGAAATGATATTCTCAGGGCTACAGCTATAAAATTAATTATATTGCTGGGGGGGGGGAAAGTGACATGAAATGTCCCCACAAGAGATTTCGGCGGCGGTTCCAGGATCTGTCCCAGCTCTGTAAGAGCTCGCTGTGATCTCCAGGGCTCGTTTATCATCGCTACCTAGAACTCCACGAAATATGCCCCCCAAAAAGCACTAAAGGCAGGAATGTGAAGGGAGGTTGCAAAGGAGAAGCGTTTCGATCTTTCCCTTTGTTTTCACGAGGATGCTTTGAAAAGCAGAGCTCCTCTGCGGAGCCGAGCGGGTGCGAGGATGACTAATTTGGAGACAAATTAGGTCTACTTAGCCCGAATGTCTGCCTTGAATGTTCCCTTAATGACCCTTCAACGCACATCTCTCCCGATAGGACTTTCTACCGCAACCCTGCCTCGGGCAAATTAAGCAACAACATGTTTTTACCGCTTTTTCTAAGCGGTCCTTTGGTTTTGATTCAACTTTTTCCCTTCCCCGTGCGTGTCTCCAGCTCTTTCTGATGGTAATTCATTTATTTGTGTCCGGGCCAAGGCCGATTTGTCTTTTTGCGTGTCTCCTTCTCCGGAGCATTTTCCTTGCACCCTGTTTTTCAGAGATCCCTGAGCCTGAGCGTTTTTTTGGCTGACTCGCAGCGTGGTTGGTGTCTGCTGGGTAACAGATTTATCCTTTCCCAGGGAACGACACGAACGTAAACAGAGGCTCCAAAATGCCTTTTGCTGGGCTTTTAAATGCGCTGAGATGAAAACCCCCCGCTACAAGCCCATTAATGTAAATACCAAACTTTACAATCCTTCCTGTCAAGGAAACTTATTTACATTTTTTGAAGGATGCGTCGAAAAAAAAATAGGGCTTTTGGGACAAAAAGGGCTTAGTTCCAGTGTCACTACACCCCCAGCTCACTGTGCTGCTCTCAGATACTCTAGAATTAGGTTTTGTTCCCAGGGCCAGCAGAGATAACATCTGTTTGCTTCTTTAAGGAGAAAATGAAATAGGATGCTGGTGTTTTATACTGGAAGCAGCCCTGGAAGCCTGAAGGGGCTGCGGATCGAGCATACACGTTGCATGTGGCTTCTCCGGCAGGGAAAAGATGGGAAAGGTGTTATTAGTGCCGATGCCAGCCCAGGGGAGGCAGAGTGTTCATCCCCAGTGAGGGGGGTGTTGGCAAACTGGTCTTACTGGTGCGGCGGTTAGAGCTTCGTTGCCCTTTACGCTTTGCTCATGGTCCTGACATCCCAGCTTTTCCCTACTATGTCTTTTTTTCCGAGTGGGTGTTTTTTTTTTTCAGTTTAGAACATCTCAAACGTTTTGAAAGCGAAAGAGGGAAGTTGCTGCGAGGGGAAGGGGTGCAGGTGCCGCCAGGAGGATGGGCAGGTTTGGAGGGGGGGGAGGAAGGCTCAGCTCAAACATCCCATTGCAGCCCTTGAAGTGCAAAGCTGCGCCTGTTTCTCCTGAAACTCCAGGAGTGAGCTGTCTGGAATTCCGTGGAGTAGAACAGGAAAAGCTCTCGTGGCCAGAGGAGCGACCTGCTGGCGCTCGCAGGGGCCAGGTGGCATTTTCCCAGTTCCCAAGGCTCTGATTTTCCAATCAAAAAGCTCCTCTGCTTTTTATTTCACTC
Source organism: Pseudopipra pipra (assembly GCF_036250125.1). NCBI lineage: Eukaryota > Metazoa > Chordata > Aves > Passeriformes > Pipridae > Pseudopipra > Pseudopipra pipra. The sequence goes on along the minus strand of NC_087555.1, from coordinate 3,094,429 downwards.
ACAGCCCAAGAGGAATGACTGTTCCTCCAAGGAGAAAACTTTTCCTTGCTTATGTCTCCCCAAAACCAAGGGAAAAGGGAGGGTGGCAACCCAGTCTGACCGGTGCTCATTCATGCTCCTTACTCCCTAGGAAAGGCAGGAGCTGATCCTGAATTCAGACAGCAGATCTTGAATTCAGACAGCAGGTCTTGAATTCAGACAGCAGATCCTGAATTCAGACAGCTCATTCATGCTCCCTATTCCCCAGGAAAGGCAGGAGCTGATCCTAGATTCAGACAGGAATTTTGCCTGATGGAGCTGCGTTTGCTCCCGCGTTATCTGTGAAAACTCCTCTGACCAGGACAGCCCCGTGCCAAAGTCCCTGTCCCCCCACCCAACCGAGTTTCCCCATTTCAGGGCACTCCTGGAGGCTCTTGGAGTGCTTTTGGCCCTGCTGGCAGAGGGGGTTCATGTGGCCACAAGTGCTCGAATTTGACACCGCTCCGCACCAGGCCATTTGTCAACAGCGTTTTCAACAGTTCAACCGCACGCGTGTTCCCGCTCACACAGCCACGGGAGAGGGGGGAACTTCGGCAGCTTGGGAAAACGACCCCTGGAGCAAAAACCGCCTCGGAACACCAAGCTGGAAGCTGGGTTATGGCGGGTTCCCCTTCCCTCAAAATCGACCCCAGAACGTGACAGGGTTTGGTTCTAATTCGTGGGGTTTTTTGCTCGGTTCGTGCTTTCGCTCTCATCTAAAATCTGCCCCATCAGAACGATCTCAACAATCATCGAGGCCATGATTCTTTTTAAATCTAGTTTTCAAAAGCAGGTTTTGCTCTGTCCTGTGTGACAGGAGTGGTTGGACATTAGATAACAGATTTTTCAAGCCATCCTTGGCTTAATGGCAACACATCATTTGGGAAACAACAGAATAAATGCATTGTCCCAGCCCAGCACTTTGCTACTCAGCCAATCTAAACTGCTGAAGAAATATGTGTTTGGGACATTTTACATCTGTTTTTGACAAGAAGCCTGGGTTTTTGCGTGTGGGGTTTTTTTGGTTGTTTTTTTTTGGTTTTTTTTTTTTTTTTTTAAATCTGGTTGCTGCAGTTTTTTTAGCCAGATTAGCACGGGAAAAGGCACTCTGGTTTATAAACCAGGCTTAGCTTGATAAAAACCCACTCAACTTGGGCTTTTTGCAGATGAAACGAGGGCACGGCGGGCAAAAAATAAGAACCCGGCAATAGCCATAAACCCCACGGCAGCAGAGTCACCTCTTTAGATAAAACTTATCCACAGGCAGCTTGTGCAGTGGGTAGAATAACTAATTTTGAGACAGACTAACATTTTGGGGGCCCCAAAGGTCCACCATAAGGTGGACACCTTAACTGCGGCAAATCCCAAGCCATCTCGGGATGTGAGTGAAACATTTACTTGCAGTGGTTTCTCGAATGGTTTGAAGGCTGTTTTACACCCCTAAGTCCTGGCTGAACGTCTTTTTTCAGCCTTTTTAAAGCAGGTACTGCAGTTGCATCAAGTTTTTTTGCCCGGGGTTTATTTTGTGTTTATTTAAACTGGCCGTTTACTGCTGTTTAAACAACGATGGATTTGTCCCTTTAAAAAAAGCCCCACCAATGGGCTGGGATAAACTTTTCCTTCTTCAGTTCTCCACAGGATGAAATTATTTCATTTTTGCATTGCCAGGGTGGCGGGGGAAATTTCCCTTTGGAGTGTTTGCTTGGTGAAATGGGCTCGTGGGCTCTGGTTTATGTTCCGAGCCCAGACAGCAAAGCCTGGCTGACACAAGGCAGAGCTGCTCTGCTTAATTAGCTGGAGATGACGGTGTTATTAAAAGCCTTTTCCCCCCCCCTCCTTTCTTACTGTTTATTCCTCCCTCCCTGAATATTACAAAGGCAGCTGAAGAGGAAGTAGTTTTCTGCTAATGGAAAACCACGAGGAAGAATTTAGCGAGGAGAGTAAATAAGAAACTTCGTCCAACACCAGCCGTCACTTCACTGGGGCACTTTGGGGAAGGGAAACCGGACAAATCCAAAAATTTAACAAAGTTTCTTCTATCTTTGGTTGCTTTTTGTTGTGTGAGGGGGAAGGGGCACAGCCCGGGGTTGCAGCTGACATCTGCTACTCGTTTCTTTTAAGAGAAACGCAACCTAGGGCAAACTCATTGCCGAGCCCCGCGTGGCTCCTGGTGCCCCCAGCCAGGAGAGGATGTGGCCACTGCAGGACTCAACACCGGGTATTTTGGGGTGCAGGCACCCCTGGAATGTGGCAGCAGCTGTTTCAGATCCGTCCCCTCGTCAGCCTCTCGTGCTGATCACCTTTCCCTCTCCAAACCCTTCCCCGAGGCAGCGCTTTCTGGCAAATCTCACGCGGCGACGTTTTCCCCCTCTGTCCCTCATCATCTCCACGCCGGTCCCCTCTCGCTTCCCCATCCCCACAGAGCAAAACCATGCCGATTTTAATTTACTTTTCTCCCCCCCCAAACGGGGCAGGTTTCATTTTTGCCCGCCTGGAAGTTTCCCGGGTGCAGGGGGGAGCGGGAGGGACCGACACAAACCAACCCCTTCGCCCCCCCGGCATCCCTGTGCCACACCATCCACGCCAGCCATCCCCAGGGCTGGGGAAGGGCCAAAACCACACAGAGCATCATCCAGGAGAAGAGAAACAGGTACCTACCCCGGGGGCAGCCGGTGGCTAGTGGGAGGCCGACATGGACCACGCTCCCTCCATCCTCCACACGGAGAAGGCATAACTGAGCCTCTCGTGAGCCACGTAACTGCAGCTCGTCATCTTACTGTCCATCTCGTCGCTCTGTAGCACCTGGTAGAGGAAGTCTATGTACCTTGCTGCCAGCTTGAGGGTCTGGATTTTACTCAGTTTGTCCGAGGGCAGCGTGGGGATGATTTTCCTCAAGGCGGCAAACGCTTCGTTGAGCGACTGAGTCCTCTGCCTCTCTCTGACGTTGGCCAGGATCCTCTGGCTCTGCAGTTCTTCGTAGGATTGGGAGCTGGGACTGGACTTCTTCCCCCTCTTGCCTGGGTTGGGGCTGCCATCTTCGCTGGACTTCTTACTGTATCTTCTCTTCCTGCCAAATCTCTTTGGCTGCCTTTCCAGCTCCTCTTCACTGGTCCCCAAGCTATCCACTGGGGAAACAGGAGAACTGGAGCTTTCTTCCATGCTTTCTGCAAGAAGAGGAGGGGAAGAGCTTTTCCCCCCCTCCTTATGTTATGTGAGTGTGTGTGTGTCTTAAATGTGCTTTAAATTCCTGAGACAGATCCTTTGGAAAAACAGGAGGACTCTTTTTCTCTCTCTTTTTTTCCCCCTTTTTTTTTTTTTTTTTTTTTTTTTTTTGCTGACCAAACGTTTTCCAGGTTGCTTGAAGGGCTCTTATTTCAAGGACCAGGGTTGTGCAAAAAAATTGAGGTCTCGGAGAGAGGAAGTTATTCTAACTTTTTGGAAACTTTAGCTGAGCTCAGTTGCTAAATAGTTGTCAGAAGTGAGGGAGGTGCGGGGCTCCCTCCTGATTGGCCACTCAGGTCGGTGGGAGGAAGGCTTTTCCCCTGCTAAACTTTCACAGTTTTATGTTACACTTAACTAAAATCTTGGGAATGCACCTCGAATAAAAGATAGCTGGCCTGTGCCACCCCCTGCCCCCAGAGATGCTGAATCTGCAGGACCCCTCCAGCACAGCCTCCCCCCCCAAAAGGGTTTTTGGGGTGCTGATCTGCCTCCTTGTTCTCCCAAGGGTCCCATTCCCAGATCTGTGGCCAGGCTGCAGCGGTTCCTTGCCCAAATCAGGGTGCAGAGTGCCCCATTTTTGCAGGACGGGGCCCCATTTTTACAGAATGGGGTCCTATTTTGCACCCTTAGGGGCCCTATTTTGCACCCCTGGGTGCTGGGGGTCTTGCAAACCCCCTGTCCTGTGGGGATGGGGTGAGGATCTGCCTCCGGGTCCCACAGGGTGACCTCGGAGTGGCAAAATCTCCCCGGACACGTGCTCTGGGCTGTGAAAAGGGTGGAAGTTTGGGGCCAGGTGGGCAAAACCCCTTCAAGGCCCTACTTGTGGGGGGCAAGAAAAGATCCTCCTGGACTAACCCAACTCAAAATATGGATCAGCTGGAAATGGCTTGTGGAAAACCCCACGGAGAGTCCCTTGGAGAGGCGATGCTGACCCTGCACCCCATCTCCCTTTTCTCCCCAGTTTTCCCCCCCTTCATTAAATGCTAAATAGGGAATTTTAGGGAATCAGGAGCCGAGGTAGGTAGGAGGACATTTTTTCCTCCAGAATATCCTGCTGTTGTATTTGTGATATCCCAGAGCATAAAAATCATGGGAGCGGGATTTTTGATCCATCAAAAAAGAAGACGACGGGTCTGTTTTCCCTCTCCATCACACCGTGGGGGGAAAATGTGGGAAAACTCTGCTTCCTTCTGTGGAATTAAGGCAGAGCAAAATCAGATTTGGACCCCTGATTTCAGTCACAGCCCAAATTGCAGGAACAGGCGCATTCCTGAGCAGCAAAGATCATGTTTTCAACCCGGAGCAGGGAAATAAAATAACCCAATAATAATAAAAAGGAACAAGACAAAAGAAACTCGTAAAACGGAGCTGTTGTATCAGAAGAGTTAGTTTGGAGTGGCTTTCTTTTGCAAAGTTTTCCAGTAGGTATCAACACTCATTAATGGAAAAAATAATGTGTGGTTTGATTGGAAAGTGTTCCTCGGTAGGAGAAGGAATTTTTGGCTTGCCTGGGGCTGACTCCACTACTGTAGGTAATGTTTATAGTGGAAAGACTTCCCCAGGCAGCCCCCAGGGACAGGCTGTGTTTGCTTTCCAGAGGAAAGGTTTTCAGGTGCAGCACAGAAGTCAGAAAGCGAGGCAGTTCTGCAAATAGATCCTAATCCAATTTAAGACCCCAGTGAGTCAGGCAGGACGGGTGTCACTCCCCAAATCCCGCTTTCCAGAGGGTTTGGGGCTGCTGGACGAGTCCGAGGGGTGACCCTGCATCCAAGAGCTGGAATTCCATGAGTACCAGTGGGCTGGGATGGTGTCCACCAGCCCCCCGGGCCCCAAGGCAGATATGACCCGTTGTGAGGGGTATTTGCTTTGTGCCAGAGGTATTTAGGAGTCTCCCCAGTGCGCGGAATCATTTCCAAGCCTTAAGGAAAGCCGGAGGGGCACCTTTTCGACTGCAAGGAGCCCGGTTTTCCCAGCAAACAGGTTTCCAGGACTGTGTTTCTGGTGGGTTTGCAGGGATATGTGAGCACGGGAGGACAAGTGGGATGTGGGGCTGAGCACCTGAGTGCCCTGCCCCAACGAGGTGCCTGGAAGAGGCTGCTCGGGAAGGAAGCAGGGATTTGTTGAGCTGTTTGAGAGCACCAGGAGCAAGGGAAGCAGATCTCAGTTTGGGAGAGCTGCTGTTGCTGCCTCTCCTCTCCCTCTGCTCTGCCAACATTCTGCATCTTTTTAAGGCCCTGCCACAACCACCAAAAACAGGGTTTGATTTCCCAGGGAGTGAGGCGCTTCCATGGGGTGGGATTGACCCTTCCAGGGGTTGGAGACGGAGGTGGACTGTGGGCATGGACCTCAGAGCGCCCCGTTCTCAGCTGGAACACGGGTTGTGCCTTTGGGATAAGCACTGGGCCCATCCCATGTAAGCAGGACACACAGAGCTCCGGGACATCACCCTGGAGCTGATGGGAAAAGGACGTGGCCACGTGGCGTGATCCCGGTCCAGCCGAGCGCCTACCGCTCCTGGAGCTCTGGGACGCGCCTCTCTGGGCTGAGTATCCTCTACACTGAATAAATACTATTAAATTAATCAATGAAATGAAGGAATGAGACAAATGAATGAAAGAAATAAACGAAATAAATAAACACATCAAAGAAACCCTGCCCAGCTCCTGCAAACGACACCGAAGGGGGGGTTGCACGATGGAGCGAGGCAGGATTTCCCCCTCGGGGGCTTGTTGCTGTGTAACCTCTGCAAGTGCAAAGCTTTTTAGTTTTTAGTATCAGGCAGGATTCATTAAGGGGAAATTTATGGTGGGACTTGGCTGGGGTGTGATTCTGGAGCCTCGGAGCCCGGGGCCGTGTGTGTGTGTGTCCGAGTCCCCCAGCAGAGCTCGGTGCCAGAGCCGAGCGCCGTGTTGACAAAAGTGCAAATATCTTCCCCGGAGCAGAGCAAAGGCACGGGCCACGTGTGCGCAGCCCCGGCTGAAACGTGAGCCGGCCCTCCTGGAGGAACAGGGAATTCGGGGAGGTTTGTGGGGGAGGCAGGAGCGCGGAGGTACCGCCGGCGAAGGAGGGTGGGGTGGGCGCATCCTTCCCGCTACCTTCCCCTGCTGGGGAGGAGGTCGGGAAAGAAAAACTGGGATGTAAAGTATGGTTTTGGTGCAAGTTTAGTGCCTTGTTTGAGTGCCACGATCAGGCTCCTGCAATTTTTTGTTAGAGGGAAGTAATGAATCCGGGTTGGGATTTAGGGGCAGCACTTGTTCTCCATAGGAAGCCTGTGGTCCTGCTGTCCCCGTGGCAGGGCTCGGCCAGTAAATCACCCTTGGATCCCTCTGTGCTGCAGAGGAGAAGGTTTGGATTTCTGCCTCCTGCCACCCTTCCTTGTGCTTGCTGTGGGAAGCAGGCAAAGGTGCCCTGATAGCAAAGGGAATTCAGAGCTCTTCCAGTTCCCCTCTGCTGGGGAAGCTGCCTGGAATGCCAATTTTTGGAGCAAACTGGAAGAAAAAAAAAGATGCTCTTGTGTTCACTGCCTTCCCCCTCCTCTACCTGCTACAGAGAAAAACATCCTTTCTCCTTTCAGAAACATCCCAGTTCCAAATTACATCAAGCACTGAACCTGTAGCCAGGTCTAATTTCCCCCCACACATACACTTTTTAGGGGTTGATTCCTTAGTGCTTGTGCAGCAACCACTAAAAATGATCCCGTGTGTGCATTTTCCACGTGCTGCCTGCTCCCTGTGGGCTTTGTTCCCTCATCCCTCGTGTCTCTCAGCCGGATATTCCCAAGGCACTCGCCCTGCAGTGACAAGTTTATAATCAAAAGCAAAGGAGCAGCAGAGATAAGAGGCAGGAGAGAGGGAGGAGAGGCTTTAGGGATGAGAGGGTTGGAGCAACGCACTTTTCCAAAGTAATCGGATACGGGAACGTCGGAGTTTTGTGCAGGAATGTACATCTGGTTCTGAACTGTTACCAGCTGATGTGCCCGCTCTTCCCTTCTACTTCCTCTCTTCCCAACCCTTGGAGCAGCAGACACCAGACAGGGAGAGGCTGCAATTCCCACTGCGGGATAATCCTGGCAATAAATGCAGCCAAGGGCAAGGTGTGCTTTGGATTTCCAAGGTGAGGAGCAAGATGGCTTCTCTCTCCTTGGTTTGGTGGATCCACCAGGCTCCCTCAGCTTGGTGCTTGAGGAGGTTGGGAATTTTAGGCAAGACTTTACAGGGTAATGACAATAAAAAAGGGAAGGGAAGGAAGGTCAGAGGTTCGATCCCTGCAGGGGCCATTCACTGCAGAGCTGTACTCGATGATCCCTGTGGGTCCCTTCCAGCCCAGAAAATTCTGATTTTCCCAGTGGACATCTCTTCCTCCTGAGAAAGCCCCACAGGTCCTTTGTCCATGGCAGCTCCATCCAGGTTTTGACCAAGCGAAGTGGGTCTCCCCCAACTCTGGGGAGACCTTGGAACCTCTTCCAGGGCCTAAAGGGGCTCCAAGGGAGTTGGAGAGGGACTGGGGACAAGGGATGGAGGGATGGAGGGACAGGACAAGGGGGAATGGCTTCCCACTGCCAGAGGGCAGAGTTAGATGAGATATTGGAAAGGAATTGTTGGCTGTGAAGGTGGGGAGGCCCTGGCACAGGTTGCCCAGAGCAACTGTGGATATCCCACTGGAGCATATCTTGGAGAGGAGAGGCGCTTCTGAGTCCTGTCCACTCCTGTGGGAAACACAGGGAGGCATTTAAAGTTATGGATACACTAAAATCAGGCCTGAATTTCTGACCTGAACCCCCTCTGAATTAGGAAAGATCTCCGGTGGCTCCAGCAGCTGTTGGGTTGGGATCTCAGGCATTCAGCTGTTGGAGGACCTGTTCCCATCTGCACATCCCAGCTCTTGCCAGCAGGACAAGGGTAATTGAGACCAGCCACAGCTCTACCTGGGTGCAGTATTTCAGATCTGATCATTGATTGCTGGCAAGGTTAGAAATCCAGGAAATTTCCCTTTGGGAGCATTGGAACGACAGTGTGTGTCCTGCTGCAGGAAGAAACCACGAGGCAGCACCGTGGTAGCTGTGGATTCTATTGGTTCTATTTTTAATGACAGTACAAGGCAAAAAGAACTGGCTTTGGGGAGAGTAAAAAGTAGCAGCTATCACAATTCCAAAAATAACATTTCTATTTTAGATCATTTGCCTGAGGCCACCACTAATTGCAGATCGGAGTGGAATGTCTCCCTGGGAATCCACGGGGAAGGCAGAGTTATTTTTTTTTCCTCTCTTTGGAAGGTGGAATATTAATTGTGACTGAAGTAGTAGCTTAAAACCTGGGCTGGGAAAAGTGCAAATATTGTTTCATGACCTGGGAAATCAAAGCACGGGAAACATTTTGTTCTCCTTCCTTTTACACCTCTTGAAACCCATAGTCAGTGTGAATTTGTGTGGCTGGAAAACCCACCAAGAAAAAACCCAAAGTTCTGTGTCTTCTATTCCTGCTTTTCATTAATTTTGAGGATTAACCAGGACCCTGGAGGTAAATCGGCCTTGATTTTCAGAACTTTATTAAGTTTTGAGGTGAAAAGAGAGCAACAAGGCAGTGCAAAATTAAAGCCCTGGTGTAATTTTACTGTCGTTGAAATAAATGGTTTTCCCCATAAATCCACAGAAGAATCTTTCTCAAAGCAAAGTTTCAGCTGTTGAGGATGGAACTGAACTGTTGACTCCAGAATTTACCCACCAAGGTGCAGCATTTGGCAGCTCAGGTGTCAGGTGGAGGGAAGCCAAAATGAACCAGGACAAGGATAACTCTGCCTGGAGAAGGAAAATCCCTCCCAGGAGTTGGATGCATCTGCTGATGGCACCAGAACGGCTGTGCTGGAGCCCACTGGGCTTTTGGGAATTGTCAGGATTTGAAGAAATCACAATTTTGAACGCCAGGGCAAAACAAGGGGAGGTTTGTTAAGGTTTCTGAAGCGAGAAAAACTGAATTTCCCAGGAGAGGAAGATGGAGTCAGTTAAAATCAGTGATTTATAGGGTCTTTGGCCAGCTCTGAACCAATGGGATCCTAGAGATGGGACCTGAGTTCCCTGTAGCAGAAAGGAAGAGTTCAACTGCTTTGGTCATTGTCATCACTGGATAAACTCAAGCAATTGGGCTCAACCCCCCCAAATATTCCTCTGCTTAAAACAGGGAGCTCCACCCTCTGCCTCCAGGTTTGGGTCCTTTGTGCCTTCCTGTCATGTGTTTAAGTGGCCTGAAGAGGGAAGGGGTGTCACCTTGGAGAACCCCTGGGTGGCTGCTGAGCTTCTCTGCAGGGAGATGAGGAAACACCCGGCAGGATTAGTTATGGAGGGCAAAAATGTTTGTTTTCTAAATAGGACAACATTCTGTGAAACCTGCCAACATTCCTTGGAAAATAGGAGCCCTTTTGGCAAACCAGGCACTCCAAGTGTGAGTCCTTTACCTCCTGTTTAGGTGTCTGCTGCAGCAATGGGCTGGTACCTTCCGATCATATTTCTTGTGATTTGGTTTCACTTTGGTATTTAATTTGATGCTGAAAGGGTGAAATCTTTCATTTAAGGAAGAAAAATATGAGTTGCTTAGCAGCTCCACACACAACATCAGAAGGGAGAGCCAAACCTGCTCAACTGAGAGAGGAAATGATTTTTCTTAGACTGATTAAAACTTCTGCTTTTCTCTTTGTCTTTACCAACACCTGTTTAACTCAAGCACCTGAATAAACTTGGAGGGGAGAAAAGATAGTTTTGTTAAAGGCTCAATTGGACCCCCAAAAGATCAAATTCCACTTCTGGGACCCTTGGCAAATCCAGGGGAAAGGAGGCTTTGACATTCCTAGTGAGATCTGGTGAGAAAAAGCAGGAAAGGTCCATCATTGCTTTCAAAAACTATCAGGTGAAAAAGCCCCAAGCCAAACAAACAAATCCTCAAAACTTAAGGATGGTTGAATTTAAAGGAAACAACCCTAAAAATCATAAATGAGTACAACTGGGTTTGGATAGGTGTTCCAGAAATAATGTTGTTTCCTCAAGAGCAACAACCTTTGCCTATGTTGGACTGTCTGTTGGGAATCCCGAACCACAGCACGAGCCTTCGGGATGTAGTTCTGGATGTCCAGACCCCAAACTGCCGTAAAGGAACGTGTGTGGTAGCTGGAGCATGGAGATGAAATTATCAGGGAAGCAGCTGCAACCCTCAAAGGCACAGGAAGAGCATTCCTGCAAAACAGCCGTGGATTTGCACATGCAGCATCAGGGAAGATGTGTGTTGGGATGAGGGAGAAGGGAGGAACTTCCCAAGCCTGCTGCCTCTAGGAGCCAGGGTATCCTTCCTCCTTCCATTGATACCTTGCTCCAGAACATTCCTGGTGTTCTTGTTTGGACAAGAACACATTGATTGCTCAGTGTTATCTTAGAATCACGGACTGGTTTGGGTTGGAAAGGTCCTTCAAGGTCCCATCCAGTGCCACCCCCTGCCACTAGCCCAGGTTGCTCCAAGCCCTGTCCAACCTGGCCTTGGACATTTCCAGGGATGGGGTATCCTCAGGGCTCCCAAACCTTGCCATGTCAGTGGGATTGGATGGTGGGAAGCAGAGCTCCAGCAGAGCTGTGAGAATCCAGGCTCTAATTTCTGTGCCAGCTGCCCCCATCCTGCAGCACCACCGAGGAGAGGTGGGCTGGAGAAAGACTCCTGGGGGTGAAGCTAAAACGTGGGTGCATTTTGATCTCTGCAGTAGAGAAGAACACCCTTTTGGTCTTCAAAAGTGCAATAAATTATTGCACTGAAATGAAGGGGGATGCACATGCTCAAACCTTCTCCAGGAGGACCCCAATTTGGGAGGTGAGCTGGGCAGCAGCTGCAGCCTAAGGAGATGGTCTAGCTTCCATCCTTGAATTAAACCAAAACCACTGCCTTGTAGCTCTCTTTGCCAGGAGGACGAGAACCACAACCTGTAGTGGACTGCAAAGTGTTGCATTTTTGTGTGTTTTAGCTCAAAAGGGCTTTTAACTTGCATTTAGATTTTAAAGTAGGAGCCAGACTTGATGATCCTTGGAAGTCTCTTCCGACTCCAAATGTTCTGTGAGCTCTAAACCATAGCTGTCCTCAGCCTGAACCTCCCCCAGCTTTTTCATTATCAGCTGAGCTTTGCCATTTATTTTTTCTTCTGGCCTCAATCCTCCTGTGATGTTTCATTTCCTTCTCTTCAGCGCTCTTGGATCGAGTTTACTGTGGGTCCCGCTGTCAGGTGACTCCGAGTCTGAGCCACAACTTGCAGAGTTAGCAGAAAAGCTTTCTGTTGCTTTTCTGTGGACCTTTAACAATTCTGCCCTCCCAAGGGGGCTGGAGCATGGATCCAGTAGGCATTTGTGGGGTCTCGCTCTCCTGAAGGGCCAGTAATTCCCTGCGATATTCCTGTAGCCCTTTGATCCATCGCAGGTGCCCCGGTTGTGCTTTGAAGCCTTCAGAGAGCCCCATATCCCGCACTTATTAAATTCAAATTCTCCAGTTGCATTTCCCTGGAAGATGCATAAAAATAACACATGGAGGAAATGGAGCTGGAAGATCCTTTGTGTGAGCTGGCTTAGATTTTGGGTGCGGGGAAGACACCGAAATGTCTTTGAGCTCATGACAGGACCATCTGTGTGATTTTGATGGAGTCTGACAAAGCAAAAACAGGCCAGGGAGGTGGGAGGTGGCTTCAAAGCCTTGATTTTTGGGATGCTGCTGGGCAGCCTTTCATTTAGGGGGAATTTTGGAAGCACCAAGGTGGAGGAGTCACCGTGAGTTCTGAAAACAGATGTGTCTGGTGGGTTTTAAGGCAGCTCTTCTGTAGTTCTGCCCTCGTTGGGAGGTAGATGGGTTGGGATAAGGCTGATCTCAGAGGTCTTCTCCAACCTGAATGATTCTCATTGCTCAGCTGGTGGAGAGGGAAGAGTAAAGCAGTGGGATAAAACATGTGTTTGAGGATGGTAGAGAATAAAGTGGGAGAAGCAACTCATTCTGGGTGGAAACTCACATCCCAGGAGGAGGACAGAGGATCCGTTAACTGCTGGAAGGACTGGGGAGGTGAAAAACAGTTTAGAGGGTCCCTTTACCTCCTGCTCACCTCAAAGAGCTGCTCTAGACTGACATCCTGGCAACAGCACAAATCCACAGTGAAACTGGGGAAGTACTTTCAGTCACTATTTTTGAGGCCTTTCTGTGAGGCGGGCGGGGCATTTCTGAGAAATTCCAATAAAACCATCTGATTTCCATGCAAAGTCCTCTGCAAGCACCAAGCTACCCAGAGCTCATCCCCGCAGAACTGTGTTCTCCACTGGGAAGGTCTCCTCGGCTCTGGGCTGGCCTCACCTTGGGAGCTGTGAGATCTGGGGGGCTGAGAAAGAGCCAAGGCCTCCAGTTCCTTGGAAAGAGCTCTTTCCAAACCTTAGTGGGACAAATACCTTCTCGCTTACGAGGCACAGCCTAAATTAAAACCTAGAAACGTCAGCGTCTCACGGCATGTTGTGCAACTAGAGCTCTGATGTTTTGTCATTAGAGCTGCTCCCTGGTTGGTTTTTGTGTTTTGGGTTGTTTGGGTTTTTTTTTTGTTTTGTTTGTTTGTTTGTTTTGGTTTTGGTTTTGGTTTTGTTTTGTTTTGTTTTTTTTCACTGGGGTCTGATTTTTTTCAAAGCTGCAAAACTGATTCAGAAAGCAAATAGAAAAAAAAATAATGGTTTGAAAATACACAGCTTGTTTCCAAGGAAGTTGAGAACTTCCTAAAGGAAGTTTTCCACAGGCATGAAGAGTCTGATTTGGGGGAAAGCAGAAGTTCAGTGCTGCAGTTCTTGCTGCAAGTCTTGCAAAAGATCAATCTCCAGCCGGACCTTGCTGACACAACAATTTGGAAAGTGTAGCTGCTCTTTTATTACAGTCTCCTTGCTCTGTGCAAAAACACTTCTGGAGATGAGGATTGAGGGACGTTTTGTCCAGAAATCCTTGCAAGGTTGGTGTTGCCTTGGGAATGTAACGTGCAGTTGAGGGACGCATGAGGAGATGGTTCTCAGGTGCTTTCTTGTGCTGACATGAGCCTGCCAGCAGGAGAATGGCCTTTTTCTGGGACAATTCTGGGACAACCAACCAACTCAGTGCTGAAGGGCCACTGTTGAACCCCATCACCCCCAGACCTTGGGCACATCTCTGCGTTGACACCTTTGCTCTGCTGTGTGGCACAACGCAGAGGAGTGAGATGGGATGGGTTTTTAACTCCCAGTGTGTGTTCCCAGCCTTGTTCCCAGCTCCATTCCCAGGAGCACTGCCCCCCGTAGGCGGTGGGGTAGGACCAGCTCCCGGTGAGTGCAGCAGGAGCAAAGCGAGGCCGGCACGGAGCAAAGCAGAAATTTCCAAGCCAACATCTGTCAGGCACTCGGCAGAGATAAATAACTAAATCAGAGCCCAGCAGACACATGATGAAATCCTTCCTGGCCTGGGAAGGGGGAGGGGGATGGCAATCCAACGTGTCCTAATATTTTCATTCCAAAGCCCAGCGTCTCAGTGACACGCACGCGTGGAGCTCTGCAAACGCGGAGGCCGTTGCTGTGCCAGATGTTTTAAATATCACTGAACAGGCCAGGTTGGGCGTATATTTGATATCCTGGACTGGACCAACCACTTCATATGGAATATGAATTGGCCTTGAGCTCGGTCTAAGTGCTGACCCAAGGAGAGTTTTGCAAAAAGCATTTCTAACCTGAGGAACGATAGGCTGGGCCTTGCGCTGGGGGGAGGAGGGCGGGCGGGTGGACTCTTGACCCAGATACAAATCTCTGGGGTTGGAAATCAAGAGGCTGTTGGACAGTAGGGACCAAAACATCTCGCTGATAAGATTTGTTCTTTTTTCTTTTTTTTTTTTTTTTTTTTTTTTATTTTGTGGTTGTTTTTGCTGGAAAACGCGTCTTGCACAAAAATCAGGATCATTGTTTTTTGCAAGTTGCAGTTTTCCATATTTCCACCCTCGGTAAGGGGGAGTAATGAAATGCTGACATGTCTATGCTTTAATTCGGGAATTAACGTAAAATTCTTTGCGGATCTCCCACATTTTTTTCAGGGAACAATTAAATATGGAAGAAATCTTAATTCTTGTATTTTGATTTCTTACTACTTAAAAAGAAGTGAACCCAATCCAAAGCTTCCTTTTGAAATGTTCACATAAAGATTTTTGAGAAAACCAGAGAAATATTTCTGGGGACATGTTCACTCACTCCTTTACTTTGCTCCTTATTGCTTTTCCTTTGGGAGGGTCTCCCTGTCAGCAGAAAGCAGAAAAAAACAGGGAGTGGAGAATATATATTTTTTAATTATATTATCAAGCAATTCCTGATTCTTTCCCTTTTTTCTCTTTGAGGGAAAGAAGGATGAATGATCTTGTGAGAGAAGCAGGGCCTGACAGGTCCTTTCCCCTCTTACCCCCACCCTTGGCAGGGAAATGGAGTTCATGGCGAGCTGGAAATGAAAGCACCATGATGGGGAATTTTTTGGGGTGGGAAAAATCAGCTCCCTTGCCTGGGCAGCCCTGGTGTTTCTTTACAAGATGTGGGCTGGGACCTGAAGATCTCGCAGGGCTCCTTCCTGTTCCCACGTCCGTGCCAGGAATCGGCCTCGGCGGGAGGATTTTGGATAACGTGTCCTGGGAATATGGGAGCTGGGGGGGGGATGGAGCTCCCTCTCTCAGAGTCGGCCTGGCTCTGCAGCTCCAAGAGCTGGGAATGCTGCTGGAGTTGGCAGAGCCGCGCGTGAGGATCGCAGCCGATGACTCACAAGGTGCTGTTTTCATGGACACTTTGTTGGCTACAAAGTCACTGAGGGTTTGGATTTTCCCTGTGAAACCCTGGACGTAAACTGCGTTGTTTTGCCTCGAGAAACCCGTTTGTTTTCAAGTTTGCTTGGCTTTGGTGCCATTGGGACCTGCAGGACTCACTCGTGGTTGAAGTCTGAGTTCAGAGATGCAAAGATTTGCTGTTTCCCTGGGTCTTTTCTTCTTTTCTCCTCAACTTCTGCTCAGGGAAAGCAGTGCAGGGCAGTGGCCGGAGTGGCTTTGCCTGCAAAGCCTGTGTTTTCGGCAATGCAGAACCAAAATGGAGACAAAAATCATCCTCGCCCTGATTTTTACCCTGATTTTTAGTTGGGCAGCTCAGCTTGATCATTTGGTGTCCTCTTTGCTGTGATAACTTGCATTTCACACCACAGGTGCAGAAAGCACCACGAGGCAGAATTTGTGGGCACTTCTTCAGGGCCTGTTTTTTTGAGCCAAGTTGAGGAAATACAGGACTGGCCAAACCATGCCAATCCAGTGAAAATTCAGGCTGGCCTCTGGGAGCCATTAGTGCTCTTCAGTGGTTTAATGCACAATTTAATGCCAGAAGGGACTGTTTGATGGCTTTGACCTGTTTATGGCAGGCTTAGCCAGACACCTGTGTCGAGTCCGCTAAAATTTCCCTGAAATTTCCCACTCTTTCATCTTTCCTTTTCAACTTCACCCATTTTTATTCCCCCCCTCAATTATTTTCCCTTTTAATTTTTAAACACGACCCCTCTGCAAGGTCCCTGGGAAATGATGGCATGCCTGTGGTGGTGGAGATGTCTCACCTGGCCCCCTCTTGAGCCACGACTACGTTTCAGGCCACTCACCCAACATGACAAGAGCAATCCTGTGTCCTCCCCTGCAGTGACTCAGAAGGACAAGTTCTTAAGATATTATGTCCCAGGACTGGGGCCAAGAGGGTTCAGACACCGCCTGCACCAGTGTTGTTGTCTCTGTCCTCCGGTGGAAATCTCCTAATAAGTTGATTCCAACCACCAACAAATCCCCTTCAGATAATGCACATTTCATGGTAGTTTCCAGTGTTTCAGCCTACAGGAGGATATAAAAAACTCCTTTTGTTATAATATAGCCTCCTTGGCAGCCTGTAACTCAGTGGGAAAGGCTCTGGATTCCTGGAGGAGCGCACTGTGTCAGCGATTTTTGGGGATTTCAGGGAGCAGGAGGCCTCACTGGGGAAAAAAAAGGAAAGACCGAGGCAAACTCTGCTCTCTTTTTCAGATGAATCACTGGAAATGAGGTTGCAGATAAAAGGCTGAGAGTCAGGGGTGTGAGAAATGTTCTTGTCTTGGCAAATCCGGTGGGAAGTGGGAGCACTGGGTGTTTCATTTCCAAATGGAAATCCCAGGGAGTGAAGGTTCCCTTGTCATATTTAATTTCAAAATATTGCCATAGTGAATATTCAAGGGAGCTGAGGCTTCCATGCTCACTTCTCCCAGGATTTTTGGTACCTTAGCAAGGTGGTGGCAGAGGGACCTTCCATCCCTGAGTGGGGACACCCCGACAGGAGATTCCTGGTTGCTCCCAGCATTTAGGATACTTTGGAGGCTTCTCTGGTCTCCTCCTGTCTGCTAAACACACACAGAGTTGTCCTCAGCCAGGATTTCTTCCATCCAGGGGTTTTCCATTCTCCGTTTTCCTGAAGAACATTGGGATTTTCAGTCGGGATTTTTTCTAAATGCAGCCGATCCAACCCAACGATGTTTAGGTTTTCCAGGGAATTTAATTCCCTTCACCCAACTGGTTCTTTTTGCACCTTTTTTTTTCCTGAAAGTGATCTGCTTTCCTTTGAAATTTGAGATCATCTTGAAAAATACCTCCAAAGGTGATGGGAGGAGGTAAAATTTTTTCAAATATAAAACCTTCCCTTGCAAGTTTAGAATTTTCACTGAAAATCTAATCCTCACAAATGATGGATTTGGGACAGAAAACTTTGACTGGGTTTTTTTTCTTTCCTTTCTCTTTCTCTCTTTCTGTTTCCTTTTCTTATTTATTTTCTCTTTTTTCTTAGTGTTTTTTTTTTCTTTTTAGATTTTAAATTGTAAACCCACATAAAAGCTCTGCCTTATTTCCTCTGACCACTTTCATAAAGAAAACAGAGAATTCATGTAGCCAGGCATGAAAAGAGCACTGCATCCTTTTTTCTAAGGATTTTAAATTGAATGGCTTAAATTTTAATACCTCAAAGGAGAAAATTAAAAATACAACTATAGAATGTTTCTTCCTCTTCCTTCTTTTGCCCTGTGCTGATCTGCACAGAAGAGGGGTCTTCTCAGACCGAGGCTGGTTGTCAGGTGTTGTGAGGGTCCACCAGAGAAAATATTGCAAAATAGGAAAACTTTAACGAAAGTTGAATCTGGTAATGGTTTATTTTAAATGTCCTTTGTGCTTTTCCTTGTACCTGTGGCTTGTAGGGTGGTGAACCTTGGCTGATGTTCTGAGATGTGTCTGTGTGATGCTTGTAAGTGGGAAAGAGGCAGGTGATGCCTGCTCTGAATATCAAATTGAAAAGAAACTTGAAATGACATTAAAAGGTGGAAGAAGATGATTTTAGGATGGGCCTTCCCAGCTCTTCTCAGGGAAGTTCTGCAAACCCCTAAACTCCTCGGGCAAGTGCCCTTCCAAGTTGTTTTTGCTGCGATATTAAAAACGAAAGAGAAAGATCCTCCAAAATATTTCTTAGCAATAAAGGGCCTTCTGTCAACAACAACAACAACAACAACAACAACAAGACAATTCAAAGGAATATTTCAGGCAGCTGCTTTTAATTAACTCATGTGATCGGCCAGGGGAAGAATTAAATTAGAGCTAGTTGGTTTTATTCTGGGTCCAGTTTACCTACGGGCCAACGATGGGAAGAGGCAAAGCCTCCATGGAGGGTCCTGGGGCGTCCTGGAGGCTTGGCAAGTCTCCCCCCAGCTCCCAGCATCTTCCAGCTGCTCTCACTGGTGATTTGAAATCTCGGTTTATCACCTCCATATCTTGAGCCCAGTATTTTCTCCATGAATTCACTTTTAATCTTCAGCTGGGTCTTTGGGCTGCCTGGCACAGAGGCTTTACAGCCCCACCGTGAGCGCTTTTTTGGGGGAGATAATTACCCGAGTTCAAAGTGCCCTCAGCCAATAGTATTTTGGGATTCATGCAAGCTGTTTCATAATGCTGTTTTGAACCCTGTTGGTGGCATAATTAGGATTTAATTAAATACAGGAATAGAAACATGTTGTTCATTTGACCATCTGGGAGTCAATGACTACAGTGGGTTCCGAAGTTTCTCCGCTCCATGCTGGTAGTGAGTGTTTCATATTATTTTCCATCTCCCCAACCATCCTTGCACGTTTTTTTCAGAGCCAAAGCAGATATTCTGATCCTGAGGGGATGATCATCCATTTCTGCTGCTTTTAGGGATCGACTGTAGTGCACAAAGTCAAACCTCAAGTGCAGCAAGAGCTGCGGAGACACCAGGGAACAAGGAGGTCAAAGGGAAGATCTCTTAACCCAAAGATAAAAAGAATCAAGGGGTGAAGCTTTTGTCCTCTGTATTTTTTTGATGGTGAAATGTCCAAACCAACAGCGCTCAGGCTCCCATAATAATATTACTATTAATCTTAAGAATAATAGTAATAACACTGCTCATTGTATTTTTCTCAGCGTCTTCCTACCGAGACCCCGGGGAACGAGGAGGCCAAAGGAAAGATCTCTTAACCCAAAGATAAAGGGAAACAAGGGGTGAATGTTTTGTCCCCTGCATTTTTTTTTTTTTTTGGTGGTTAAATGTCCAAACCAGCAGCACTGAGGCTCCCATAATAATATAAATAATATAAATAATATTAATAATAATGATATTATTAACAATAACACAGGCCATTGTATTTTTCCCAGTGCCTTCCTACAGCACCTGGCACGAGGCAGCCCAAGCCAAGCCCCCAAAATGCCCCTCGGGGCCCCTGCGTGGCTTCTACTCAAAGCAGAGCTCCAAAGACGTTGAGCTGACGTGCCCAAACTGGGCATTTTTCAGTTTGACACAAACAACTTGTGAGTTGGTGTTGAGAATAAGTTAAATCGAAGGGGAAAGGGTGGGGCTTTCCCTAATTAAAACTGGGTTTATTTCGGAAGCTTTAGAAGGGAAATATTTGGATTTCAACAGGATATTGTGAGGCGAAATTTGGTTAAATGTTGTGTTTATAAATAGTGTAAAATTCACCCCAAGCCAAAACTGAAAGGTTTTGTTTCAGATACAATGAAATGTCGTGTTTGATCTGAACTGTTCTTTTCCTACTGTTTTCTGGCTGAAGGAATAAAGGGGAAAAAAAGAAATTTCAGTTAACTCAAGCAATATTTACCATTTTTTGGATTTTTTCTTGGGAAGAAAGAGGTGGGGTCAACACCAAACCCCACAACGAACGCTTTATAAAACTCTTGCTGAAGCACCTGTGAAAGCACAGGAGAATTTTGTTGATTCCCTGTTTTACACTCTGCCGAACTAAACAACATTTTCTTTGGTTACAACACAGCTTTTAAAAATCAGAATTTTAATCCATTCAACTAATTCTTTTTTCTACATTTTATTTAATTCTTATTTTTGCTTACTTTTGGGTTTTCTGCTTTGGGGCCCCTGTGAGGGTGACCTATTAGATTAGGGACTGTAGAAGGATGCTTTCAAAAATTTTAAAAAAAGTCTTAAAAAGGGAACATTTTCTGGAATGGGGGAGGGAAATAAGTGGGAAAAATATTAGTGGGTTATTTGAGCCTCAACAGGGGCAGATTCATGCCCTTTCACTGAGATAGTCTTAATGGAGGGGTTTGTTTTGATGCTTTATGGGGATGGAAAGGACATGACTCTTCTCTGACTCTTAATTTATCTTAATTTATCTCAGTTCCATGAATTTTCAGAGCTCCAGAAATTACTGTTCCTTGCCACATTCTTCCACTGATTCCAGCTCCTTGCTGAATTGGAGCTGGGGAGTGATCCTGGTGTTTCAAAGGACATTTTGGTCCCCACCATCATCAAGTGGCGACAGCAACCCTGTGATCCCAACTTCCAAATCAATCCGACTCTTCTCTTGATGGAATATTCTCCAACCATCTCTTTGGCTCTCCCTGCCCTTATCACCATCCACGACGCATTGGGGATGGCTCGTGGCTTCCAGGGCCTCAGCAGTTTTTGGGAAAGCGTTGTGGGGTGTTCCAGGGAGCTGTGGGAAGGCAGGTAATTGGCTGTTGAGACTCAGTGACACGACTGGATCAACAAGGAGTTGGGTTTAGTCTTACAGATAATCTCATCCCCTGTTTTACCAGGGTTTGGAAGCCCCTGCTGGGCCTGGTGGAAAGCCTTGAGCTTTGCCAGGTGTCAGGACAGCAGGAGTTTGCAAACGTTTCACAATCTGTCTCTGCTCCTGTTGGAATCACTGCTTTGGAAAACTCCAGCTTTTGTTCCAACAAACACCCTAAAAACGAGCGGAAAAAACCCATTTTGCCCCCCTGGAGTCACACTGGGGGATTGCTGTGCAGCTGATGAGTAGTGGGAGGCATGTCCCCTGTGGATAGACTCGAGTCCAGAAGCTCTGACCCTCCCATACCCGCTCCAAAGCGCCCCAGGAAGGAGCAAACCTCGGCGACACCTCCGATCCTTTTCCAGGGGCAGGTGCAGAAACTGATGGTGCTGGAATTTATTGCCAGTGATCAGCCTGTCATTTAAATATGATTTGAATTTTGAGCAGGTTTTTATTTAAAAAAATTAAATCAGAACCCACGCAGGGCGTGGATTTTCTTCTCCTCAACGCCGAGCTTGGCCACGTCCCGTTCTTGCCTTGAGTGTCTTTAAGTTGTCCCCCACACAACAGATTTACAATGAAAAATCCTCACCTGGGAGGCAGAATTTCCTCAGGGAGGATTTGCTTTTGGACAGATGGGGTTAAAAATCACCTTTTTGTCTGTCTGAGCAGATGAGCTTCCAGGGCCTGACTTCCATAGATAAGGTAAGAAATGTCGAGAGGCTGAAACAGGACCCACGTTTCTGCCTCCTTCAATATTTTGTCCTCTCCCTGTTGCTCTTAAAATGGTCACTTTTAAAGACTTATTTATTTTTTTCAACGAAACTAAATTTTCTATGGAAAAAAAGGGCTTTTTAGTTTTGTGGTTTTTTTTTCCCCCCCGCATTTTCAGTCCAAAATCGGGGCCATGATATCAGAAAACACTGTTGGTTGTAAACAAAACTAACCTCAGGTTTTACGAAGCGCTTTTAGAGTGGTGGAAAATCAGGGTTTGGCTTCTGGAAATCCAGAGATTGGGCAGGAAAAAGTCACATTTATTTTTGGGATGGGTGCCTCCAGCTTCATTTTTTAGAACTAGAATTAGAAATCTAACTACACTTCAAATTAGACATAGAATTCTGATTAGAATTTTGATTGGAAATGGAATTATAATTACACTTGGATTTAGAATTCCAATTAGACTTAGAATTCTGATTAAAGTTCTTGTAAGACTTGGACATAGAATTATAATTATACTTGGATTTAGAATTAAAATTCAAATTAGATTTAGAATTCTGATTAGACTTTGACATAGAGTTATAATTACTTCTGGACTTAGAATTAGAATTTTAATTAGACTTAGAATTCTGACTAGACTTGGACATAGAATTATAATTAGACTTGGACATAGAATTATAATTACACCTGGACTTAGAATTAGAATTCTAACTAGACTTAGAATTCTGATTAGACTTGGATATAGAATTATAATTATACCTGGACTTAGAATTAGAATTCTGATTAGACTTAGAATTCTGACTAGACTTGGACATAGAATTATAATTAGACTTGGACATAGAATTATAATTACACCTGGACTCAGAATTAGAATTTGAATTAGAATTCTGATTAGACTTAGATGTCTGATTAGAATTGAACATAGAATTATAATTATACCTGGACTTGGAATTAGAATTCTACTTAGAATTCTGATTAGCCTTGCACATAGAATCATAATTATAGTTGGACTTAGAATTCTAATTAGACCTAAAATTCTAATTAGACTTCAAACTAACATCCTAAGCAGCCGTTGGAGTAGGAGAGGGGCTCGGCATTTCCCGTGCGAAGGCTGCGCTTTTCAGGCAGGTCGGGGCACTTCTCAAGCTGCAACTTCACCTCTGACCTAGTGAAGGGATGTATTTGAGCCTGGCTTTATTTAGGGTCCCGCTTAATCCCACGCTGAGCGTGGCGGGTGTTAAGCCCCCGTGGGCCGGGGTGGCAGGGACCTGGCTGAGGGTTTGATCCCTAACTCTGCACCACGACACTCCCTGGGCTCGGGGAGCTGCTCCGAGGGAGTAAAGCGCTGCCTCATCAGCCAAACGGCCGCGGAACTGGGTAAAGCTCAGTGCTAAGCTTTAATGCTTTCCAGGCTTGTGGTCTCAGCTACCACCGAGCACCTTTTTAACCTGTTTGGACTCTGGTGTTGCTTTTAAAATGTGGGATTTGGGGAGGAATATTTCCTCCTCACGTTTTCTTCCTCCTTGGAGTTTCGGAGTGGGAAGGTCAATGTTTATTTGCACAGGGGTGTTTTCTCTTTCCTTTTTTTTTTTTTTTTCCTCCAGGTGTTTTTTTGGCACAGCTGTGATGTGCTTTAAAAGAAAAATCAGTCAAAACAGTGCCAAAGGTTTAAAATTCTGCTGGCGTGGCTCTCACGGGGACCCCTCCCCACGGCACCCCCTCTTGTGCCGCTCCCGGGACAAGCTCCCATTTTCCTCTCAACTCCAGCCTGCTGCATTCCAGAAAATTTGCACAAAAAGTGGCTTTATTCTAAGGGAAAGCTGCTCAGTCAGGTACTGCACATCCTGGATCAATAAAGATTCCAATGAACTGGCTTCCCCTTCTCCGGGAGAGCTGGAGGGGTTGTGTGAGACATCCACGGAAGATCCTGAGGGCTGGTTTACGGTGGAGGTAGGAAAGGGAGGAGAGAGTCTTGGCTGTTTGTTGTCTCTGCAAGGAGATGCACAATATGGACACATCCAAACAGCTTTATATCCACGTGCCTGGATTTATCCAGGCTTTTCCTTGTGAATGTGAAACTTCAGGATCGCAGCGAGCCGTGCGTTAAAGCCTTAAGCCCCTAACTCCGCTGATAAGAGCGTTTCCTGTGTTTAGGCATGGCTTAAACGGAGCTTTCCATGTGAAATAAAGGCTTATTTCCCTGGGAAACGAATCCTATGTCGTGATAAAGCAAAAGATCCTGTCCCATGTTCAAACAGGCAAAAGTCAGTTCCGGATTCGGGCGTTTTTCGGGCTCAAACAAGCGGGTCCAGCCGCAGGCTTTCCAACCTGGACCTTTGGGACCCCCAATCCTTGGGACTGAACCCCGGGTTTGCGTCTCCCAAATCATCCTGGCTGAATTCTCGGATCAGCAGGTGTGTTACTCCAGCTCTCTCCTTTAATTTGGTGCACAATTACATTTGAAAGGGTGTCTTCTAGTGCGAGACGTCGGAAAAGGGCAAAGCGTTAAATATGAGAGAAGAATAAAAGGTGTTTTATTTGGGCTCTTCCTTTCTGGAAAGGTCTTCTCCCAGACAAGTATTTTCTATGTTAAACCCAATTTGCTGCACAGAAATCAAACGATGCTCCCCAGCAGCGGAACAAAACAAAATTCCTCTGTGAGCTTCCCAGTAAAATCTCTATTTTTTGAATTTAATGAATTTAATCCTTGTTTGTTTACCTTCTTGATTATATTAACCAGCAAGGTAGTGATTAAAGGCAGGCGTGGAGCTCATGCTAATTATATTTAAACCCCCTGGACCTGGTTCCTTTTAGTCAGAGCTGATTGCAATAAACACACCTGCAGGATTTTACAAGCAGGCTTAGGATGGAAAAGCCAGGACTTAACCCTCTTTGGGGATGGCTTCATCCAAAGTAGGGGTTTTTCCAGCATTCTGGGAGTTGTGGAGTGGAGGCCAATCCTGGAGGGACCGGTCAGGTCAGGATTGAAAATTGGGAATTGATTAAACACTCGAATTAAACTCATCATATCCTATCCATTATGAGCAAAGCCTAAATGTGCTTAAATGTGTGTTCATCAATGTCAACTGGCTCTACAGGACCCATTTTTAGTCTTAGCCTAAACCACTACAAACCACTGCTCCAGGAGTTTATCCTCAAGAGCTGCTGCCTTAATCTTGGAGCACATAAGTATTCTCCTAGAAAAGAAATTCTCCTTCTGCGTGCTGGGTTTAGACTGAAAGGTGGGGGTTTGAAAGAGAAATAATCGTGGCAGAAGTTAATTCACCACGGCAGAGTGGCTTGAGGAGATAACATCTTCTATTCCTGCTGTTTAATTAAACCCACATTTTTATTTGCTATACCTTTTAATTAAAGAGGAACGAGATATTTGCCCTTCTGTGGCATCTGGTTGATTTTATGAAATCTGGGGGTTTGGGGTGGGGGGGTTTTCTTGGTTGTTTTTCTTTTTAGTTGGAGATTCAAAAGCACCGAGCTGCTCCCGCACGGGTTGGGTCGAAGGCAGTTTAGGCAGATTTTTCTCCTCAGCTCTGGAGGCTGAGCCCCAGCCCCAGCCCCGAGATTCCCCTCCGGATTCGAGCTGATCCGCTCGCAAAGCAGGGACTTAAAAAAGGAAAAGCCCTCCCTGCAGCTGTGAACTTGAGCTGGGAATAGGTAGCAAGGTAACAGAAATCAGAAAGGAAGAAAGTGTGGGGGAAAAAAAATAAATTCAAATAAGGCAAAAATCACTTCCATTGCTGGGGCTCAAATTTATTTTTAAGAATATTTTTAACAAGTGGGGATTTTGTGTTCACGTGTTAGTGAGGAATGAAAAGGAATTCCCTGAAGACTTTTTTAATGCCTTTTTTTTTACCTGCTTCTTCTAGCTTGGAAAAGATCAGTATTTATATTGTTATGAATTTGATCTCCCTATTTATGCTGAACACCTCTAGAAGGGAGGCTGCTTCCATGGCTAATATGGAATTTTATGAACCCCCTCCAAAGATCAGGGCAGCACATTTTAACCTCGAATAATAACATCACTGCAGAATGTTATTTTGGTAGGGTGCAATTCTTTTCCCCCACCCCTCCCATTATTTAAGATATCTCGAAAACTGATAATTCCTAATTATTTTTCCTCTCAGCAAAACCTGCAGGGCTTCGCCAGCTCCTCCTGCCGAATTAATGTTGCAGTTTTATGGGATTGTTAAGTTGCTATCGATTTTTAACATTATTAATTCCCTGGGAAGGCACCAAGCACGGATTGCTTTCATTTTGCAGAGCGGTTGAGTTTCAGCTCTGGCTCAGAATCCCGTGTTTTCCCGAGGTTTTCCCCCAAGGAGAACTGTTGAGGAGCCACACCGGGAGCGGTTCGCAAAGATGTAAGGAAAATATAAGGTGGAAAAGGAAAACCAAGTTATTGAAAGCCCTTTTTTTTTTTTTTCCTGGTTTTTGTTTGGCTCGGGGATTTCGCACCCCCTGGAAGCAGATCCATCATTCTGCCGGGGCAGGGTAGTGTTTCTGAGCCTGCAATTCCTGTCGGGATGCGGCAGAAATCCTACCCTGTGGTGTCAGGAGGAGAGTCGGATAGTGCCTGTTGGAAATGGACCGATAATATGGAATTGCCTTCCTGGAAAAGGGGGATTTAAGAGTCCAGCACATATTCCAAGAGCAGAAAGGAAAACTGAGAAGCTCCTCGCTGGGAGGTGTTGATCCATCCCAACACAGGAGTTTATCCTTCCTGCTAATCTCAGCCTCCTGTCAGCTCAGCCTAATTTAAACACAAGCCATGCTTATGTTTAAACATGTGCTTTGTCGCTTTCCTGGGCTGATAAAGTGGGATTAAGGAGCAGAAATGCTGCAAATCAGCCTGTTCAGTGGGCAAAAATCAGGGAAAAAGCTTCTGCTGGCTGAGAAATTCTACTTTCCTGGTAGGAGCTTGTGTCACCCAAGACACTTAACCATGGTGGTGACTTTTGGGGGGTTGGTGTGTGAGGAGGAAACCATGGGATGGAGGAAGTAAGGGAAGTAATAGAAGTGTCTGGTGTGTTTTAGGCAGCATGAGGAGGGGGGTGTTTGCAAGTGGAAAACCTTGGGAATCGCGGGGCTGGAATGCAGGTATCTGGATAACAAGAGAACTTGATGTTTGTTGAAAACCAGGTCTGGGCTTAACTCCCTGGCTGGGTCTAGTGCTATAACATCCAGTGATGGTTGTTCCAGTTCATATAACTTTATTACCCTCTGGAGAACGGTGTAACTGGGAGCTTGGGAATCTCTCCTGCCGCTCGGTGTCAGGGCTGCCGGGATCAGGTTCCCTTCTGAGGAGCTTTGTGGTCATTTAGCAAAAGTGCCTCTTTGGGAATGCCACCTGAAATCCATGACCTGGGAAATGGGGGTTTGATAAGACTCCTCTGTGAGTGTGGCTTGTCACTGGAAAGGCAGGAGAGAGGAAGAGCTGGGAAAACACTGGCTGTGGGGAAAGGCCCAGCAGGCTGATGTCACTTTGTGACTGATAACGACTGCTGTTCTCTGTGGGTGAGGTTTGATCATTCCCTCTTTCCCTATCCCACATTTCCAAGAGAGAGGGAGGCAGTCACACACTCCGAAGAGCCAGACCTGGGATGGCCCTTCCCATTGCTCCATTCCCTCTGTGCACAGCAGTGTCCAACGGGAACGGCTCGGGCTCACATTTTCCATGCTCAGTGTCTGCCTCAGCTTGATTATTTTTGGAAAGTGCTTTTGGAGGAGATGGCTTGGCCATCCAGGAGACTGGGATGAGAGGAAGAGGTGTCTCGCTGCAGCACAGCAGCTTCCAGGAGGAGAGCAGGGTGCAGAGGGAATGCTGGGCTGCTTCCTGAGGCTGTTCAGGATCAGTGGATGCTTTTCCCAGGAGCTTTGTGTGCCAGCTCACGGCATCTTGGCTCCCCTACCCCGATATTTCAGAGCATTCGGGAGCTGCAGAGGGGAGCGTTGTGAGGCTAAATAACATTCCAGGCTCTCTCTGGAGCCCTTGTGTAAACAAGGACATGGAGAGGGGGGCAAAAGATGCATAAAAATGGCTTCAGAAAGATAAACCGCAAGAATTTGGGGTGAAAAGGCATCAAAATCATCGAGTTGCAGAGCTGGATGGCTGTGCATCCCCTTTATATGTATTTTTTGTGTTCTGTTGCCCATGATCCCATTTTCCTGAGGCTGAGCCGGGGCAGGGATGGTCGCAGGGATCATCCCTTGCTTTTGGAAGGGCGAGATTTGAATCCTGGACCACGAGAGGGCAGTGCCTGCAGCTGGATTTCCCTCTGCTCCAAGACCCTCCCGGCTCATCGGCTGGGATTGCCAATCCAAAATAACATTATCTGCTCTTATTCCCGCCCCCTTTTCCCCCCCTCTCCTGGCAAGGAATTATTTGGGAGATTGGAATGGCTTTGGCGCTGGAGTTTCCCTGTTCAGATGACTTGAGCAAACAGACTGGGTGGGAGTCATCTAAAATTAGGCATCGTGGTGGTAATTGCACTTCGATCCCACAAAAGGAGCTGATGTGGCCTGGGAGGCTCTTCTCGAGGTCAGGGCTCACTGGTAACCCCTATGGAATATTCTGGGTGCCTCCACGTGGATTTATTGAGGATATACAGCTGGGAAGGGGGAGCACTGTGCTGGATTGTTGGAAGAGGACTTGCACAAGGTTTTTAGGATGCTGAAGTTTCTCTTGAAACCACCCAGCCTGCCTGTTTGCCTCCTTTCCTACCTGTGCAAACCGACTATCCTGCTCCAAGGAGTGTCCATGGGAAGAGTCCAAGGTCCAGCTTTGACCCCAGGGCCGTTCAGGGAACAGGTTCATTGCTTCCCTCCCAGAGTCTGACCCAGGAGCAAACACCTTCTGCCCTAGATCCCAAGGTCCCGCAGGACAACAGGAGCTAAAACCAAGCCTCAGGCTCTTGCACCTCCTCCTGCTGTTTCCCTGGACAAGTTTCCTGGGTGATATCCCAACACAGTGAGAACCTAGCCCCCAGCCCAGGAAATCCTGCCCAAAAAAACCATTATTGAGTTTGAAGGTGAAGGAAGGTTGTGATGAAGTGCCTGTAAAATCAACCACACATCAGCTTTTGGGCCAAGAAAGTGGATGTGGAGCCAGGTAATAACCACAAATTGCTGCTGCTTCTGCTTCTCCAGGTGGTCTCACGTGGCCTGAGATTAATTGCAGAGACCTGAAGAGCTGTAGGAGCTGCCACCACCCACCCTCACCCTCCCCAGCCCTGGCTGCCATCCCACCTGCAAATGGGACCAGGCTGCACCGTGGTGGTGTCACCCTCAAGGTGAGGGATTTGGAGCATGAGAGATACAGAGGAACTTTATTCTTCTCTCAGGAAGGCAGTGAAGAAAAGAACACCTGGGAGCTCCTTTGTGGGCTGCAATGTTCCCAAGGAACTAATTATTCCGATTACATCCCTTCCCTGGGAGGGTGGGGAGGCCCTGGCACAGGTTGCCCAGAGAAGCTGTGGCTGCCTCATCCCTGGAAGTGTCCAAGGCCAGGTTGGAGGGGATTTGGAGCAACCTGGGCTAGTGGGAGGGGTTGGAATGAGATGATCTTTAAGGTCTCTTCCAACCCAAACCATTCTGGGATTCTATTACTTGAGGAAAAACATTGTGTTTCCCGACTGACTGATGCTCAGCATCCAAAAAAGGGCCTGGGGTGAAGACACAGTGTTTGATGTTTGGCTCAGGCCAGAGTTTCCACACCCCCCTTCCCTGCAGTTCAGCCTCCTCCTTCCCCCTCAGCAGGACGTGTGTGGTTGCAGGAGCACAGACAGCCCAGCCTGGGGTCACCCACCATGGTGACAGCGGCTGTGGAGCCACCTCTGACCCTCAGGGATGGTTCTCCACATGGAAACTGCACTCGAGGAGCACCGTGCAAAGTGTCCAACTTCTGTACAGGCAACAGGGGAGTGACCCAGAGGGGTCTCTTTAAATTAGGGCTGTGAGTGGCAGGTCTGCCTCAATAATCTATAATAATTTGCCTTTCAAATCTTGGCCACCAGAGCTCGAGCAGCTTGTGAATCACAAGATCTTCAGTGGCAACATTTAAGGAGCAATTCGGTTTTGTCCAACTTGCCCAGTCTTGTTTCAGGTGAAACATGAAAGACCATTTTCCATGCTGGCTCTTGGCAATTACAGAATCCCAGAACGGTTTGGGTTGGAAGAGACTTAAAGCTCTACTAATTCCAACCCCCTGCCATGGGCAAGGACACCTTCCACTATCCCTGGTTGTTTAGAAATTGCTGCTGTGGGTCTGTGGCCAAATAAAAAAATAGAAAACCAAATTGTCCCTTCTGCCCCAACTCTGTCCTCGAAAAAACTCCCAACGCCTTCTCAAAAGAGCAGCTCACAATGGGGATGGGATTTCTTTTGTTCCAGAGTTTCCAAGCTGCTGGAGAACCACGGTGTATTGTTTCAGAAAGGGGCAGGAGTTCAGTTTTGGAAGAAGGAAGGTGTAACAAATAATTCTCACTTTTCTTGGCAGGGACTGTGGTGAGTTGGAAGCAGGGCCTGTGTTTCAAGTGAACAATTCTCCTGCTGCCCATGGGCCCCTGAGCTGCTCCTCGGGGGCTGGAATAGGAGGGTACCATTCTTCAGCACCTCCTGGCATCCTTCCACAGGAGGTTTGGCTGTGGAATTTCTGGTGAAAGGGTCCTGCTGCTTTGTTAGACAACAAAGAAAAATCAGAGCTGGTCTGTGCTGTGGTGCAGAGGAAGAAGAGCTGAAAACACCAGGAAGGTGGAGCCTGACTCAAACCAGACTGGTCATTGGGATTCCCTATTTGGGAATGTGCTGGTGGAACAGGGAGCCTCACACAGGTCTTTGTAAAGTCATTTAAAATCTTGGTCTGGGCTAGAGTGTGATGGGGGCTGCTCTACACTCAGGCTGTGTATCATGGAATTTGTATGATTTATGGGAACCCTATAGCTGGAATAAAATTTCAGGGGTCAAGAGGTGAGATGAAGAAATGGAGAAATGAGGGTAAATAGCAGGAGTAGTTCCCTGACAGAGAATCCCACTGTGCTGGCAGTCAGGCCTGTGAATAGGAGAGCACAAATCTGCCACCAAGTGTGACACAGGGAATGAGCCAGAACTGACAGGAGACAGGATGTGTGGATGTGGAGCATGGATTGCACAGAAATCATTGCCCCTGGGCCTTTCTGCCTTATAGTCCACTCCCAGAAGCTGGAGTTCTGTCAGAAAAAGGCAGGATTGTTCAAGGACAAATATGCCCAGCCCTGGAGCTATTGAGGAACAGCTTTCCTGGAAAAAAATCCTTGAAGAGCCAATTTTTTTTGGTACTGATTAGCAGGAAAAGTGCCATAGGCTTGGCTTCCTTCAGCCAGAGAGAGCTGATACCCTCCTTATTGACTTTGATTTGTCTGAAATTAAAGGGATCACCAGAGGCTGATCTAGTGCTGTGACACGCTCACCATTTTGGCAGCCAGATGATTTAATGACCCATCACCCAAAAAGCATCCTTTGGCTTAGCACCTCTGGCTGGAGCATCAGCTGTGAGAGCCTGTCAGACTCCAGGTAGCTTGGGGAGAGCAGGAAGAGGAGGACAGTCCCCTCCAGCCAGCAGAAATCAGGATAAACCCAATGTGGCTGCACTGAAGGTGATGGAATGACACCAGTGTCAAAGCAGCAGCTTCATCAGTTCTGTTGGGGCAATAAATGCCTTGACTCCTAATTACTGACTGCAGAGCCCAAGATTAGAGTCTTAACTCCAAAAGGAACATTTTTATTCCTGCTTTTGACTTCAACCCAAACTCCAGTCCTTGCATATCCTGCTGCAGGATTTATTTGCTACAGTTTTTCCTAGCTTAGAGCCATCATCAAATTCCAACAGCAGCCTATTCCTCGAAGTCTTGCCTTGTGCAAGGATTCCTTGAGAGCAACAGGTATAGGTGGGTGTGCCTCCATAGGGGGCAGAGCTTGCCAGCCTGCAGACCACAGGCCAGCTGGCAAATCCTGTAGGAACTCCATGGTGGTGCTGGTGGAACTGGGCTGTGGAAAGCGCAGCAGATATTTCTGTCTGTGCTGGTGTCACTGTTTGAATGTGGAGCACCAGTGGTGGGTGTTTGCCCCTCATGGGAGGACTTCAGCTCTGGCTTCCTTCCTCAACTGGAGTCACCACATTGAGGAAAATCCCCATTCCAGGCAGTTCTTCCCACTCCTGTCATTACGCAGAATCCCAGGATATGCTGAGCTGAAAGGGACCCACAAGGATCATCCAGTCTAACCCTCAGCCCTGCACAGGCCCATCCCCAAGAGTCACCCCCTGTGCCCCAGAGGATCATCCAAACCCTCCTGGAGCTCTGGCAGCCTTGGGGCTGTGCCCACTGCCCTGGGGAGCCTGGGCAGTGCCCAACCACCCTCTGGGAGAAGAACCTTTGCCTGAGAGCCAACCTGACCCTGCCCTGACACAGCTTCAGGTCACTCCCTGGCTGCTGTCCCTGGTCCCCCCAGAGCAGAGCTCAGTCCCTGCCCCTCCTCTGCCCCTCCCCAGGAAGGTGGAACTGCAGTGAGGTCTCCCCTCAGTCTCCTCAGCTCCAGCTGAACACACCAAGTGCCCTCAGTGTCCTCCCATGGCTTCCTCTCAGGACCCTTCCCCATCTCTGTTCCCTCCTTCAGACACTCTCTAATGGCTTAAATCTCCCTTGTGTTGTGTCCCCCAGAGTTCCCCACTATTGCAGGGGAGGGGCCCCAGGGCAGAGCAGGGCAGGACAATCCCCTCCCTGGTGCCCCCAGGACAGGGATGGCCCTCCTGGCTGCCAGGGCACTGCTGGCTCGTGGCCACTTTCCAGCATCACATTCCCAGTCTGTCCATCCATCCGTGGTTGCCCCATCCCAGGGGCAGAATCTGGCACTTCCCCTGGTTGAACTTCCCCTGGTTGGTGATTCCCAGCCCTCGGATCTGTCTCTCAGCAGGGCCTCCCTGCCTTCCAGGGACTCAGCAGCTCCTCCCAGTGTTGTGTCATCTGCAAATCTGCTCAGTGTCCCTCCCGGTCCCGTGTCCAAGTGATTTATGGAGGTGTTGGAGAGCACAGGACCCAGGAAGGAGCCCTGTAGAACCCCACTGGTGGCAGGTCATCAGGCCCTGTTGGAGGCTATTCCACCCCCAACCATGACAACACCTATGGAAAACCCTGCTGGGTCTATTTGGACACTTCCCAGTGTGACTGAGGTGGCTGTGGAGCTCTCTCTGCCCTGTGATCCCATGGCTGGGACTGAGCCTTGATGTCACCAGGAAGGTGACAATGTGACAGCTGCTCCCAGTGGTGCTGCAGGGCTGAGGGATGAGGGACTGGATGGTCCTTTAGGATGCACAGAGGTCCTTGGGCAACCTGGACCAAGCACCAGGTCATCTCTGATGAACCTGTGACACGTGGGTGACACAGAGGATCAGCATTCCCAGAGCCAGGTGGGAAGGAATGACCTCTGGGAGCCATCCCAGGAATTTTTGTCCTGAGTCAGGATTTAAGGTACTTCCCACCTTCCCTGCGGAGCCTCACTAAGCTCAGACTGTGAGATGAGCTCAACCTCAGCCCAGCCAGGTCTGTGCTTACAGGCCCTGCTGCCTTTCTAGCACAGAAGAGGAGAGGATTTGGAAGAACCAATGATTTCATATTTTACAGGTCGTGGAGATTTATATTATTCACTTATTCACATAAGTATTCACAGGTATTTTTACGGTAAGTTTTTGGGTTTGTTTTTATTTTAAAACCAAAACGAGTCGAGAAGGAGGTAAATGTAGAAAAATGTGTTTTCGGGGTTTTTTTAAAGATTTTTTTCATCTTTTCAGGTGCTATTTCCTTTAAAAATTAGCTCAAAAATGTTACAAATTACTGTAAAAAGATCAAAAGCCAAAGGCTGTTTTTCCATAAGCATTTGAGGTGCTATGGAGGAAAGGAGAGGAGGAAATGGTGCCCAAGTGGGGGCTGGACCTTTCCATACCAAAATGCCTCTTCCTCAGACCTCCCAAAGTTGCCTCATTGGGAGGAAGCAACCTGAGGATGAAGAAGGTCCCTGGGGTTGGAACTGGGTGACCTTTTAGGTCCCTTCCAACCCAAACCATTCCGTGATCCTCTGAAGACGTGGGAAATGCTGGATAAACACACAGAAAGAGCCCCCTGTCCCCTCCTGGTGGCTTTGACAGTGGTGCCCCTGGACATCTGCAGCCAAGCAATGGGGGTTGCTTCTTTTTCTCTTCTGCCCAGGGGGATGTTTTCCCACATGCTGGAACTGTGATTTGGGCACAGTTCTCACCCAGCAGAAGAGAAACTATTGTTGCTGTGACTGTGCTGACACTGATTTTTAATGGTTTGTTGTTTCCATGCTAGAGGAGCTTTATCAGAGGGTGAGAAACTGGAAGAAAGAGAAGCAGAAGGCCCTAAACAGTGCTGACTTAACACCCAAAGGGGCTGGGTGCTGGACATGAGGCGAGCAAGCGATGTGGGACAATAACTGAGTCGTAAGTGCCACGGGTTTATTTGCAATTTGTCATTTCAGGGCTGAGAACTGGCTGCGCTCGCAGCCCCGAGAGCGGAACAGCCGGTCCCCAGCAGGCAGGTCCTCATCAAGTTTCTGTAATCTGCTGCCTTCAGAGGTCTTCCTTTTGGGTGCCCTTAATCCCACTTTACCCAGGACAGGCGGGCTGTGAGATCTGCAGGGAACAAGGGAGAAAGGAAAACACAGGAAACACTTCAAATCCATTTAAATCAGCATTGAACGAGTCAACTCTTCAGCCTCTCCAGAAGAGGAGCCTCGTTCATTTGGCTCTTTCCAAGTTAACCAGAAGCCTGACAACAGAGGTGATCCCAATGTGTTGTTTAAAAACCTGTTTATCTATTAAAAGCTGGAGAAGGGGGACAATAAAATATAAATATTCTCTGTAGTCAAGAGAGTTGTGGTCAGTGGTATATCAGGAGTCATTTTCCCAGTCATGTAGCTGATGGGAATGAATAGGAAAGGAGAAAAAGACTCAATTAACTTTTCTTTTAAACTAGATTATTGCTTTTTCCCTTCAGGCTCTGTCCCTTGGACACTTCACTGGGAAGTGAAAGGGGAATGTTTTTATTCAGTGACTTTTCTTGGGTTTTGTGCTGCACTTTTGAAGGCTCAATATGGTACAAGGCCTGTTTCCAAGATGTGACAAACTCCAAAGGGACAGGGATAGAAAGGGAGTTAATTAACTTATAATGCAAAGTGCCAAGAACTACTGAAAATCCCCCTCTGCTCCTCCCTGCTCTCGGCAGCACAAACACCGTGTTGGGCACTTGGGCAATTTCCCATCTTCACATACTGATGAAACAATATATTCTGGAGGAAGAGAGGACTAAATCCATCCCACCTAAGTCAGGATTGAGTAGAAAACAAATAAAACCAGAATAACAGCCCTTCACTTTAAAAAAGAAATATTTAACTAAGAATAAAAATTGCAAATAGGTGTTTGCTCCCCTATACTTTGGAAATAACCTGAAATTTGAATGCTCTGTTTTGTGTATCCTGCTTCTGTAACTCTTGGTTACTAGAACATATCTATTTTAAGAAATTAAATATTTCATTAAATATTTAAGAAATTAAATGCTGTCTGTGTTCACAGACAGGTGTTTTTCTCAGTCAAGTACAGCCTGAAAAAGACTTATAAAAAACCAAAGAAAATCTCTACAGGCTCCCTCAGCTTGCATCATAAAAGATAAATTTTGCACAGAATTGATAAAAAAAAGTCTAAAAATATATTCAGAGAATAAAAATCATGTTTGTCAAAGGAGCCATTTCCATGAGCTTAGTAAGTTGTTTTGAGGGGGGTTTAATTTTTTTAAGAACAAATCCTTCTCCAAAGAAAGTCAGAAGGAAAACTTGAATTATTTTAATTTTGATTGTGAGTTTACTCAGCTCCTTTTTTTTACAGGTGATTTCTCTGCTGTCAGAGCCACTTGGATGTGACAAGTGGGGGTTCAAAAGCAATTTGATGCTCTTCCACTGGCAGCCCAAAGCATTGTCTGACAGGACCCGAGGGAGCGGCTGGAGCTGTGTCAGGGGAGGTTTTGGTGGATCTCAGGAAAAGTTTCGTCCCCCAGAGGGTGGTTGGCACTGCCCAAGTTCCCCGGGGCAGTGGGCACGACCCCAAGGCTGCCAGAGCTCTGGGAGGGTTTGGACAAGGCCCTCAGGGACAGGGTGAATTGTTGGGATGTCCTGGGCAGGGCCAGGAGTTGGGCTCTGAAATCCTTGTGGGTCCCTTCCAGCTCCGGATATCCTGTGATTCCACTTGATTCTGCTCCTCCAAAACCCCCCTCGCCCGTCACTCACCGCTCGTGTTCCAGGCTGCGGGCGCTTGGCTCTGCCAGCCCTTCCTCAGGCACTGCTCCACGTAGGCCCTGGGGTGGCAGCCGGAGAGCAGGATGTCGCGGAGCAGCGCGATGTAGGCGATGGCCAAGCGCAGCGTGTCGATCTTGGACAGGCGCCGCTCGTAGGGGAAGGTGGGCACGTGGCCCCGCAGCCGCTCGAAGGCCGCGTTGATGCTGAGCATCCTCCTCCTCTCGCGCAGGTTGGCGGCGCGGCGCTGCCGGCCGTGCCCGGGGGGCTGTGCCGGGCTGGGGGCACCCTCTGCTCCCCCCTGGGCTGTTCCCACGCAGGACGGGTCCTCCAGGCACGGCCAGTCCAGCAGGAAGTTCTCCAGCTGGGCCTCAGGATCTGCCTGGTCCCACAAGAGGAATTCAGTGGGGTCTTCCCACTCTAAGCCGTAGCAAAGCTCCTCCATGAGGACCCACCGGTCTCAACCGACCTCAAGAAATGCTTGGAGCTTCAAGGGCTCTGTGAGGTTCTAATCTCTAATTGTTGGGGAGTCCTGGTTGTGTCCTTGAGGAAGAACATCCTCGAAAGATGCAAATCCAAGCGGGACTCATGATTTAAATACTTGATGGCTCCCCAGCAGGGGAATGATCCCATTCTTCTCCACTGCAAACTAATTAATCCATGTGCTTCTCTTTTTATCAGCTGTTGACTGCAAAACAATGTGAATGAATCGAAGGCAGAATGAGGTTTTTATTAGCTTTCTCCTGGAAAATCCATTGAAGCTCTTGCCCAAGTCCAGTCTGTCCACTTGCTGTTCAGAGCAGGGCTCACACAGGGGGTTTTGTTGTTATTGTTGTTGGGTTTGGTTGGGAAGCAAGTAAATAGAGTCCTTTATCTTTCTGGTGAAGTGTTAATACCCCCCCTCCCATGGCTGGACAAAAAACATGGTATTGTAGTGCTGTCAGAAACACCTGATTCTGCCCTCTCTGGCAGCAGGAGCCCAAGGCATCT
Organism: Pseudopipra pipra; assembly: GCF_036250125.1. Taxonomy (NCBI): domain Eukaryota; kingdom Metazoa; phylum Chordata; class Aves; order Passeriformes; family Pipridae; genus Pseudopipra; species Pseudopipra pipra. The sequence goes on along the minus strand of NC_087555.1, from coordinate 3,058,004 downwards.
TCTGCTCTTCCAGCCAGAGGAGGTGTGGGATGTACTGCAGGGTAACATTGGAACACAGGGGTACCTCATTTAATAATCACCACCACCTCATTTGCTTACTGCATGTCCTCATTTGCACTGACAAGACACATTTTGTGGCCTATGCAACATTTGGGGCTGTCTCAGACCAGGAAATGAGAGCAGCTGGAATAACCACAATAGACACAGCCCTAGATCAGTGGACCAGCTGGGAGAGAAGAGCTGGAAACTGGGAGAGTGGCAGGTGAGAGGTGCAAAGCACCACCAGAACTTTAAAGCAAGTGCAGGATATGAGTGTGTTCTTCACTCTCTCCGATTTCCACAATGTTTAAGCCAAGATTTAAATGAATTCAGAAATAGTTTAAGTCGTATTTTAAGGACTTAAATAAACAGAAACATGTTTTAAGTTAGAGCAGACCTAAATGCTTTTCCTGAAGCATCTCGTAAAGAACTTTTATAAAGATACTTAATCACATCCTTGAGTTCATGCACAGACTCGTGTCCTGCTGCTGCTTAAAATTTTAGGAGATGTCTCCTGTGAAGTTTGGGAGCCCCAGGCAGCTGCTGACAGGACAAAGCTCAGTAGCTTCAGATAAAGAGCTAGGAAGCAGAAAAAGACCTGTGTTTTCCATGGATCCCAAAGGATGATCAGGTTCTCCATCTAACAGTGGGAGCACTCCCGGTAGCTTTGCCCTGGGAAGGGATGGATTGATTCTAAGGTAAGGCAGAGGCTACCGATGCCTCTTCTTAGTGACCTGGGATTTGGCCTTGTGGCAATTCTACCTGCTCCAGGAAGTTTAAGGCAATGGAAAACAGGCTGCAGGAAAGATTTTGGCAGAGTAGTTGTGAGAGGGTGACAGTTTATGAAACCCTTGGACTCTCTTCTTGTGCAAATTGAACAAGAAATCCATTTAACTGTAAATCTACTTAAGAAAGGGAAATACCAAGTGTGACAGTCACAGAATCCTCAGGGTTGGACAACAGAGGGCAAAGAGCTGTTAAAGAATTAGAGTGTTTTGCCTCCTCTGCTCAGCTCGGGGCATGAATTTTTTGATGGTTTTGTACAAAAGTGAATTATTTGTCATGATGCCAACAACCAAATGTTGGTATTGTGAAAGTCTGTAGTGATGGACAGCTTCTGCTCTCAGTGAAGCCCAACGAGGGACAAGGAAGGGATGCAGGATGGGTGAAAGGAATGACCAGGGAGAAAAACTGAGGGTGGAACTTGCAGTTCACTCTGCAGTGGTTTATTTTAAGCCATAGAATCCTTAAAGCTGGACAAGACCTTTAAGTTCACCACGTCCAAGAGTCCACCCAGCCCAAACCTGATCCCTGTATTTTTCAGTTCCCAAAAGGAACAACTCACTGCCTGTTCTTTATGGGGCTCTCCCACAGCTCCCTGCTCGCTGCTTAACTCAGCACGTGCTTGGGTCAAACCTAAGACACTTGAAAACCCCCAAATCAGCAGGAGAACAGCAGGTCTTCTCCTGAGCAGGGCTCTGGAGGAGACAAGGTGAGTTTTAAGTGCCGGGTTCCTCCTCCTCAGCAGATGCTTCCTCAGCGCTGAATGTTCCCTTCCAGAGCCATCAGTGCTAATGTTGCCTGGGGATATGTCTGGCTCCACAGATGGAGAGCAGATGTTCCAGCAAAGCTCCTTTTAGCATGTTCACGGGCAATTTGGCTCTGTCAGAGATACTCTGGACAAAGCAGAAGGGGAGGAGGGGAAGAAAGAGGGAAAATAAGGAAAGGTTTCCCCTTAGAAAGCCAGCCCAGGGCTCAGGAGAGAGGATGAGGTTCCCATTCCTCACCCTTCCACAACTTTGTGCTCCCAGTATTTCTGCAACTTTGTTCATCAGAGACAGAGGGAATGTACCACTAATTGGGCTAATTTTGCACTTGTCTGGAAGCTGCTGGTGAGGGAATCTGCCCCAGGGAATGAGGTACCAAGGGTACCACCCTCAGTGGGGCGGCTGTTGGTTATGACATGTGCCTGATATTTCCAGATCTGCTCAAGTGTTATTTCCTCCCAAGTATATTCAGATCCAGTGGGATCCAGAAATAGCATTTGACTGCTGGTCATTTTTAATCAGTAGGGTCTGATGAAAGCAAATTATTGATTGAGAAACTTTGCCCAGGATTATTGTCCACGATAAGCAACGGAGCCATCACTGTTGGGGTTTGGATTTTCCAGATCTAGATAGCAACATCTCCCTTTAACATTTGCCCTATTCATGTTGGGAACCACCTTCCTCAGCCCTGTCCCACTTCCTCTGTCACCTGCACAAATCCACCCACGGCAGTCTCTGTGACTTTCCCCATTTCATAGATTTTGGGTACAAATCTTCTTTTAGGGAATGTTTCCACTACAGATTGTTCTCTTTACAGTGCCTTAGCAGCTAAAAGCTGTTTCCCTGTACCTGTATCCCAAAAAAACCCAGGGTGACCTGAGGCTATTTGGGATTAAGATTTTTCTCTCCTCTTCTTGTCCCATTTGCCTTATTTCAGACACAGTTCGGGAACCTTCTCAATGACATTGAGAAACCTCCCAGTGCTGACAAAATGGCATTATTATTATTAATAATATCTTCTCTTTTTCTTCGCTGGGAATTTAGTCTGAATATGTTTCCATCACCTTTAATGCCTTAATAAAGGGGGTCAGTCCTTGACCTGGACAAAGAACAGACAGAGAAAGGACCAGATGCTTTACTTTCAAGTGAGATGACTCCAAAGCACAAGTGCATCGTGTCATAGCTGCTAATCCAACATTACACTGTGCAGCTCGGGGAGCTGCATCCCAGATGGACAGAGAAGACCAGAGGAAAGATGCTAAAAGTGTTGGGGAATGTTTTATCCCGGTGGGACAGTGCAGCTCCTGGTGGGGTGGCTCCCTTTTAACATGTGGTAGCAGAGGCTCTGCCAAAATAAGGTGTGAGAGGGACCTCCAGGACCTGAGTCACCACCCTTTATCCTATAGATCCTGCACCTCCTTTGGTCCCATCCCTGGGACACCTGGATTAGTAGGCACATTTTTCAGTGAAGTTCTGGGGGCAAGAAAAGTGCAAGTATTATCATTTAACAATGGAATGTGCTTCTTTTTAACCTAAAACAATTGCAAAGGGAAGGGCCTAATGAAAAGCAGCTGAAGGATTCCCAGGGCAAGAGGATTTCAAAGGGCTAATGGCCATTTCTGAGCTGCTGGAATAACTGTGAAACAAAACCTTTGTAGGATGTTGATTTAAGTAAAGAAGGTAACAGGACCTTTATTATTCCCAGGGTAGAAACATCAATTGTGTGATCAGATGTCAAAGTTTGGGAGGGAAGGCACCAGTGGATAGTTGTTAATACAGCTTTGATTTAGTTGATTATTCCTATAAACTAGTCAAGGTAGTCTTGGCTTTAAACTCTTTGGTGTTTAGAAGTGAACACAGTCACTTTACCCTTCCTGCAGGGTGTTTGCAGAGTCACACCAGATCAACCCCAGTCTCTGGGACAAGGGGGGGATTTTCTCTAATAAAAACACTAACTGGTGGTTTCCCCTTTCTCACAGAGCTTTTTATGGATTGGGGGGTGATCTCTGGGCTCTTGCTGCCAAATAATTCCTAATCCACATCACTGCCCTGTGGCTGCTTGGATGAGTGAATGGTCATCTTTGGGAGACAATGTGGACGTCAGCCTGTGCTGGATGGAAGCGCTCCTGGGGACTCCTGAAGGAATGTGGTGTTCCTTGGGCAGTGGCTTTGGGAATGCTGCTTCTGTGCTTCTCTGTGGCTGGTTGTTCACTCTTCCATCCCTGAAGTGTCCAAGACCAGGTTGGACGGGGCTTGGAGCAACCTGGGATAGTGGGAGGTGTCTCTGCCCACAGCAGGAGGCGGGATGAGATGGGATTTAAGGTCCCTCCCAACGCAAACCATTCCATGATTCTACAATTCTTGAACCATCTGGAACATCCCCTGGCAAGGTTAACATAGTGCTGCATCCAGGGATTGCAGGCAGTTCCCATGGATAAATCTGTCTCCATATCCAACGAGAAATACCTCTAGGGAGAGGAAAAACTGTCACTCACGTGACATCTTATGATGTAATTAGAGGGTTTATTTGGATATCTCCAAGTGGTGACTTGCTCCAAGTCATGGGATGGTGATTTGGCCATCAGGAACTGAGAAAATCCTTCTGAGCCTTCCTTTTTGAGGAAAACAGGAAAGTTTGGGTTTGGTTTTGCAAAGCCAGGGTAGACAATATGTTTTCTGCAAGGTGCATGTGCAGTTTTTAAAGAGGTGGGGTTTCCATCCACGAAACCACAGGTGCCCTTTCTCTTGGTACAAGAAACCCTGGATATCTGTTTGTCATCAGGATTTAATGAAAAAAGAGACCAAAACAACCCAAAACAAGAAACAAAACAAAACAAAACAAAAACAATCCACTGTCTTCCATAGCTGTACTAAGGTTTTTTTCTTTAGCCTTTCTGCTTTCCCCAAGGAGAGAGTGGATGAGGAGACACAGCCAAAAAAGGTGAGACAAAGGGGAGACCTGTGCTTGTGCAGCTCCAACTCGCACCTCTGCCAGAAATCTCATGATTTTTCCCATTAATGTGTGGGATTTGGGAGTCTGGGGTTGTTACTGTGCACCAGAGTCTGGAATGGACACCCACTTCCAGCTCCCCCCATCCCTGCTCCCTCCTGCTCCCTGCACCTGCGCTGCCATCCCTGGGACTTGTTAATCACACGGGTGGCACCTCATAAACCTGCCTGGAGACCTCAGGTTGGAAACCAGAGTCACCCAGGCAGCTTTACAGAGTGGTGTCTGCTTGAGTGACGGCTGTTCCCACTTTATGGGGAGCCAGCACATGTTTCCACCATAAACCAGGAACAACAGCTTGGGAAAAGTTCCATCTGCGTGAAATCCTTCAGGCCCGCTCTCCATCTGGGAGGTGGTTTTTCCTGGTGACTTCCAACCACCTTAGATGTGCTTTGGATAGGATTCAGTTCCTCTTGGCCTTGGTTGGCTCCGTGGACACGGTGGCAGGATGGAGCAGCACGAAGCTGTTTCTCATGGAGAGCTGTCCCACTGTGTTGTCGTGATGGGGACACAGGAGCTGGTGATGATCCCACTCTATTTTTCAGTGTTTCCTTCTTTTTCCAGCATCAAAGCAAAGCCCTGAGAGTCATTCCCAGCAGGACCAGCACAGTCTCCTACCATAAAAAGAGATTGAGGTGTTTGGATCCACTGTGGAGTCTGCCAGTCATCTTTGATAAGGTCCCACATGAATTCCTGCTCTACGAGCTCAGCATCAACAAGAAGCAAGTTTTCCTAGGATTTCAAGCCAGAAGGGAATCATTAAGCCCCTCTGGTCTGATGGCTGTGATAACACATGCTTTGGGTTGTTGGTGCCAAGCCCGGTGGGGGGATCTTCTTGCTGTAGTTGGATATTTTTTAAAAGAATACATCCAACCTTGACTCAAAGTCCCTGAGTGATGGACCAGCAAAGGATCTGCAGATGTTGGTAGCCTGGTGATATTCAGGCTGCATCCTGAACCCATGTGGAAAGAAACTCTGACATTCCAAGTGGAATCGTGGAATCTTTAAGGTTGGAAAAGACCTCCAAGGTCATCAAGTCCAACCTTGGACTGAATATATTGTGCCCTCTAGACCAGATCATAAAGTGCCACCTCTGCTCGTTATTGGAACACATCCAGGGATGGTGACTCCACCACTTCCCTGGGCACCTGTTCCAATGCTTGACCACTCTTTCAGTGCTCAAATTTTTCCTCATATCCAACCTGAGCTTCTCCTGGTTCAACTTGAAAGGATTTTTCCTTGTCCTGGGAGAAGGGGCTGACCCCCACCTCGCCACCATCAGTAGTTGCAACCTCAGCATAAACCAGCCACAGCTCCAGAAAGCCCTAAATTGGTTGATGGAAGCTGAAGGGGGATGCCAGGGAAATTATTACCAAGAGCAGATTGTTGTGCTCTTCCCACGATCATCCAGTGCTGGGAGAGTGTGGATTCCTGGCCAGGCACAGCGTGAATGCTCCTGTGAAACTCAGAGATAAGTAGCTTTTAGTGGTGAGCAGAACTGGTCAATGAGGTGCTGATTTGACTTCAAAACATTTCCTCTCTCTTCCATCTGAGTGCATTTGGGAGAGGCTGGTTGTCTGTACTCTGTAGGGGTTGTGGGTCCTGGTTTTCCCATCAAAAAAAAAGGGGGAAAAAAGAAACCTGCGCTTTTCATGAAATCTTCAGCTTCCAAAACTTGGCACTCAGAGAGTACTATCAAAAACTGTTAGTCCTGCACTGACTTTTGAGTCAGCTTTCAAGGCATTTGAATTTTCTAGCAGTAGTGAGGGAGACTGAAACAGGAAATCTCTGGAGAAACCTGTGTGCTCCAGGACTTCTGCTACTTCATGGATCTGGGCAGCCAGAGAATTGTGATGAGAGCAGCGCTGTCAGCTGGAACTGGGAGTTGAACAGCCACTGACATGAAAAATGATGCCTGGGGAGATGTTGCACCACATTTTAACATGTTTTAAAGGCTCTGCAGCTTGTGCCATTCATAGGCAATGGTTGGGTCCTTATTTTCGCTGGAGAGATGTATTGAAATGCTGCTGCACGAAGGCAGAAACACGTGGCTGGGGTATTTTTGGTGAGTAGGTCATTAAATGATGCCCTTGGGTCTGGTGAGCAGAGTTCTGCAGCTCCCAGAGGGGCACCGTGCTGCGGTGGCCATGGGACGTTCAACCTCGTGGAGAACTCCTCTCATGGAGAATGATATCTTAAAGGTGCTGCATGCAAATCTCATTTTCAGATGGAGAAACTGAGGCACACCGTGGATAGAGACCATGAGAAGGAAGGATTAAACCTCCTCAGGCTCTGTCTGAGAGGAAATGCCATCACTCCATCTCTAGAGCTGAGCTCTTGGTAAGCTCCCAGCAGGCCCTGGCTGGTTTGTGTGTTGGTGTTGTGCTCTCTGTGTGACAGGTCCTTCCAGGAAAATGCCATTTCTTTGACACAGTGAGCCCCATTTTAAGGCCTGATTTGTGTTTTGAGCTCAGCTCAAGCGGCAGAACCTTTGGATCAATGTGACGACACCGAGAGGTTGCAAAAAAAAAAAGAAAAAAAATTAAAAAAAAACCCAAAAAAACTCCTGCCTCGGTGGGAAAAGGTGCAAAGGACAAACATTCAGTGCTGTTCAGCATTTTGGGAGGTGGGGAAATGAGCAGGAATGATCAGAGCTAAAGAGAAAGCCAAAGCCAATGCTCGCAATTGCCAAGACATCAGCCAAAAGGAAAACACAACTGGGATGGCAGTAAAATCATGTGTGAGTCATGAGGGGCCAAGAACAAGTTTGCTTTCTTTTCCCCTTCATTGAACAGATGATGATTAAAAGATAAATCATGCTTGGAGTCAAATCAAGTGATTGGATTAAAGTTTAGTTGAGTATTTAGAGGCTGTTTGGGACACAATGGAAAGCTAATTGAAAACTTACATTTGTGAGACCCTTGAACTCTGCAGCTCTTAATAAAATACTACTGCAAAGTACACAAGCGTTCCCTGTGGGAGAGATCCCTCTCCAAAAGTGCTTTTGTTCCTCAGGTATGTGGAAAAATGGAATTAATTTTCTCTACAAGCCTCACCAAAGGAAGGTGTGTTTGTGATCGTAATTCAGCTCGCGCTCGCGGTGCAGTAACTTAATCTGTTCAGCTCACTGAAAAGCAGTGAAGCAAGACAAAGGAAAGCCACTTCTAGGAAAAAAAAATGAGAATTTAAACACTTCATCCTTTTAATTTGTGTTTGTTCTCCTGAGCAGCTGGTATTCCAGAGTGGCTGCCTGCTTCGGGCTCAAGTGGAGTCTTCAAAACTACGTAAAATTCCTTCTAGATGTGCTGTAGTAAGGCATGTCATGTTTCATTTGTCCTAATAGTATAATTGCATTCTGGAATCACCCCCAGTTCTTAAGGAACATGCCCAGCCACCAGCTCCAAAGCATTCTCCTTTTTGGTGGAAATACCAGTGAAACCCACAAATTAGGAGAATAAACTTCCCTGTGTCCACGCACACATGGAAAACCTGGCTCTTCATCTGCCCTCTGTGTATCCAAGCATGAGTATTCCTTGGTTATCCTTAGTGAAGCCTCGGAAACTCTGTGGTCGGGTTTCTTTGCCCCCTTTCACTCTCAAGCTGTGGGAGTTTCACGGCTCGAAAATGGGTGATGAAGGAGTGCCAGGGGGAACGTGGAAGAACTGCCTCCTCTGTGTGGAAGATGTTATATTTCTCCAATTCCTTTGACCTTTAGGACAGCATTTCCTGCAAAACCCTGTGTGTGCAGAGACACGGGGGAAAAGCTGAAGTATGGAAGATCTGGGGAGCAGAATGGGAATAAATGGTGCTTGTTTTAACTTGTTTTAGATGATCCATGTAGGAAGCCATACAACCCCTCTTCTTTCCCTGACATGTGACCAGTGGCACCTTCCCAGTCTCATCCTTGCTAATAGAAGACATTTCCTAATAATCAAAGGGCTTTTTCCCTTGTTTCTGCTGGGATCTGTGACTCCACAGTCTGCCTCCCTGTTGTGTCTTCACCTTTGCCTTTTACTTAGTTGAAGGGCTTAACTTTGGACTTCTTCCCAAGGCTCTCAACCTTCTAGAATTCTCTTTCCTCGGCTACATTTTGGACCAAGGGGTCATATAGACATGACCTCACCTTTGCTGAGGTAAAAAGGGGTATCTCTATAGTTCTTGGCCATGTCTTCTGGAGACAACTGAGACAGGTGAAGGCAAGGCATGTTTGGGACAATTCAATTCCCAACTGACTCCAGTGGAGCTTTCCCCAAGTGCATCATTTTTAGCTCTGGTGTACCAAGTGCATCAAACAAAATGAAAATATTGAATTAGTAGTGAATAAAGGCCATAATAAACCTTCTGTTTGTGCTAATTAATGTCCATTAATTGCATGAAAATGGGCAGTTCACCCCTTGGGCAGTGCTACTACGAGATATGACCATGAAAAAGCAGAGTTTGCTTTTTCTTAACAGCTGTGGTTTGTTCTTCACTAGAAAGGTTTATTATGTCTCAAAGTGATTAATGTGTTCTGGGAGGAAGCCATCAGTCACAAATTATAGGACACTCCTTGGCTGATTAAAGATGGATCAGGAAGGTTAATAAGTTTCTCTCCGTTGTTGCAGATTCCGAGACCTTTCGCCTCAGAGCTGGAGAATGTGGGGTGGCCACAGCTCTGGAGGTGACACTGTGTCCTGCTCAGGGTCGGTTCCATGTGTGTGGGTTCTCTGAGTGAGGCTGCCAAGAGGGTGTGAGGAAGGTTTGGCAGATGGAGAAACAGCTGCTTTGGGGGTGATGGTGCTCACAGAGCGTTGGGAAGAAGTGAGAAGGTTCAGGATCTAAAGGGAGAGGGACTTTTTATGAGGACCTGGAGTAACAGGACAAGAGGGAATCTCTTCCAACTAACAGAGAGCAGGGTTAGATGGGATGTTGGGAAGGAATTCTTCCCTGGGAGGGTGGGGAGGCCCTGGCCCAGGTTGCCCAGAGAAGCTGTGGCTGCCCCTGGATCCCTGGAAGTGTCCAAGACCAGGTTGGAGGGGGCTTGGATTCACCTGGGCTAGTGGAAGGTGTCCCTACCCATGGCAGGGGGTTGGAACAACATGATCTTTAATGTCTCTTCTAACCCAAACCATTCTGGGGTTCTGTGGTTTTGTGATGCCTGAGATGACAACAGTGTGAAGGAACATCCTCCCATCCGAGGAACCTGTGGCTTATCCTGGTGTTGGGTCTGAAGCATGAAGGGAAGGTACAACAAGATGTGATCATCTCAGCTTCCACATGGCTACACCAGGAAACAGGGACACTTTGTCCTGTGTTGGCTGGGGGATGTGAGAGACTGAAACAGCGCTGGAATCCATATGGAAGCAGCCTGAGAAATCTGGGGCTTCCTTGGAGTACGACAAGTTATGTTTTTCCTGTGCCTCTCCAGCCATGGGCAGATGTTCCTGCTGCTTACCCTGACTCCTCTCATTGCAGCAGAAGGCAGGGATCACCTCTCCCACACCCCCATCTCTGCAAAATCCGTCTGCTGGAGCAAAGCAGAGCGGCTTTGGTGTGCTTTGGGCATCATTTCAGCAGCTGTGGGCTTTGTTTAGTGTAATAGATACACCAGCTGAAAAAGGATTCACTTCTGGGGTGGAATATCTGAATGAACTGAGGTCACAGTGCAAAGCCGGGAGGGAATGAAGAGCTGAGGGGAGTTTTGATCTGGACTTGATCAAAAAGGAAATTTAGTGTGCTGTGAGCTTGGAGAGCACCCCTGAGTGCTCTGAAACAACAAGCTGAACACAGCCTGAGATCACAGAATCTCAGAATGGTTTGGGTTGGAAGGCACCTTAAAGCTCAACCAGTCCCACCCCCTGCCATTGGCAGGGACACCGTCCACAATTCCAGGTTGCTCCAACCTGGCCTTGGACACTTCCAGGGATGGGGCAGCCACAGCTTCTCTGGGCAACCTGGGCCAGGGCCTCCCCAGCCTCTGAGTTCCCATCAACTCTGCATAAGAGCCATGGTGGGAGTAGCTTTGAAGTGCCCCATGTCCAATACCTCATACCATGGCATTTTAGCCAGTAATTTAGAGGTCTCTTTTCACTACTGCTGCTGGATTTGATGAGATGGGCTGTCTGAGGGTTGGGACTGGGCCCCCAGTTTGGATTGGGTCTCATAAAAAAGGTATGCGTGATTTCAGCTCTCCTCCCCTCCTGGATCTCTCATCATCTCCTCTCCTTTAATGAAAGTAAGAATAATTATAACAATATAATGATATACTTTATCCTGAGGGCCTCTACGTGGCGTGGTAAGCCAGGAGCCTTTGGATCTCCCCAGAGCTCTTCTGTCAACTGCTCTTAATATTCCTGGGCTCTTTGGTCAGAAAACCTCCATGAAAACTCCTTCAGCTACGTGTAAAAAATATGACCAAGAAGCTGAGCAGGATCGCTCTGGGTGGAGTGTGGGGACTTGGAGCCCTGGATGGATGTTTGGGGGATGGCACAAACATCTCCTTCCTTGCCTTGGAGAACAACTGGGTTCGATTATGTGTTGCACAAACTCGTTCTGGTTCGGTTTTCTCCTCTCAGGGAGAGGGCAGATGTTGTCTTGGTGGCTGTGGTGGGGTTCCAGCTCACGGCCCTGAGATGCCTTTCAGGCCCAAACCTTCCAGCTGATGACGCTGAAAAAGGGAATGAAAGCTGCTCGTGTTGGCCATGAACCAGCAGTGCCCTGGCAGCCAGGAGGGCCATCCCTGTCCTGGGGGCACCAGGGAGGGGATTGTCCTGCCCTGCTCTGCCCTGGGGCCCCTCCCCTGCAATAGTGGGGAACTCTGGGGGACACAACACAAGGGAGATTTAAGCCATTAGAGAGTGTCTGAAGGAGGGAACAGAGATGGGGAAGGGTCCTGAGAGGAAGCCATGGGAGGACACTGAGGGCACTTGGTGTGTTCAGCTGGAGCTGAGGAGACTGAGGGGAGACCTCACTGCAGTTCCACCTTCCTGGGGAGGGGCAGAGGAGGGGCAGGGACTGAGCTCTGCTCTGGGGGGACCAGGGACAGGACGGAGGGAACGGCCTGATGTTGTGTCAGGGCAGGGTCAGGTTGGATCTCAGGCAAAGGTTCTTCCCCCAGAGGGTGGTTGGCACTGCCCAGGCTCCCCAGGGCAGTGGGCACAGCCCCAAGGCTGCCAGAGCTCTAGGAGGGTTTGGATGATCCTCTGGGGCACAGGGGGTGACTCTTGGGGATGGGCCTGTGCAGGGCTGAGGGTTGGACTGGATGATCCTTGTGGGTCCCTCCCAGCTCAGCATATCCTGGGATTCTGTGACCTTTGCTCCCCATCAAACAGTCTTTGCTTTGCCACTGTGGACCGTGTTTGGAAAGAAGTGAAATACTGGACCAAGGGACCCCAAATATAGGGCATGAACACCAAGGGAGGTCCATGTCCTGAGCTCTCCATGGAGTTTCCATGGACTGTGCAAAAGATGGGAGTGTTACAAGACACCAATATGTGTCTGCCTGTGGGAAAAAAAAGGCATCTCCAAGCTGCAGGAGCCCAGAGTTTGTGCTGCGTTCATGGAAGTGCTTTGAGAAAGCCAAGCACGTGTGCTGGCCTTGCCCTCAAAGCAAATACTCTCAGTGAAAGCCAATAATTTTAGCAGGGATTCCTTTCTTCCTCCTGAGGAGAGTTAAAGGAAGTTATGGGTCAGTGAGAGGGCATCTGTACAGCACAGAGGAAGAATTTCCAAAGCTTGAGTGTAGTCCCTCCATTTGGAGAAGGCCTGGTCAAGCTGGCTTTCCAAAACATTTTCTTTATTAAAGATTTTATGAAGGCTTTTGACTGGTTTGCAGGGGCTCTTAAGCCACTCTGAATTGGTAGGACCCAATAGATGGAACTGATGGGAAGCTTAGGAAAGTTGTAACAATTTTCTTTCCCCAAAAGATGAACTTCCTAGTAGTTTCCATCAGACTTGTCCAAGTTTCTCAATACAAATATTGTGTAATTTCCAGGTGTGAGTGGCATTGTTCCTCCTTCCAGCTGATAAAAGGGCTCAGGAAATGCCAGGACAGATCCACTATGCCAAGGTCCTTCTGCATTTATACTCTCAGGCTCACCCCAAATCCTTTTTCACAGAATCCCAGAATATGCTGAGTTGGAAGGGCCTCACAAAGATCATTCAGCCCAACTCTCAGCCCTGCACAGGACCATCCCCAAGTGTCACACCATGTGCCTGAGAGTATTTTCTTCTGAGCCAGGAGATGGAAATCTCTCTGAGCAACCTCACTGATAATATTCAGACCTCCTGTGTGCAGGAACTGGGCAGGCAACAACTCTCCTTTGGGCTGTAATATCCTCACTCAGAAACCACTTTAAATCAGCATCGGGGCTCGGTGAGGCCTTTACATTCACAAGCGAAATTAATAACTGGCTGTTGAGTTTGCAGCTCCCTTGAAAAGGTTGATTCTTGATGGGAGAACAGGGGCCAGAAACTGAAACTAATCTTAATGAAAAAGGGTATCCAAGGAGCCGCAGGGCTGTAAAGTCTGCCTGATCAAATCTCCACCGGCCCGTACTTCCCTGCAGCCCGATTTTGAAAGCCCAATTTCCTGCGAGATTGCATGATTATTATTTTTTAATCTAAAATGTATGGCTGAAAGGAAAAAAAAAAAAAGCATTTAAGAAAAAAAATTTAAAAAAAAAGAAGAAAAGAAATCTGGCAACGCAAACGAGCTCGACGAGAGCGGTTTGCTGGAAATGCCGAACATTGCGTTGCCCAAAACTTGGCTTTGATGGAAGTGACCAGCAGGGATTGTTCTCATGGCTGGTGTCAACTTGGATCGTCGAGCCACACCGCAGATTTGGCGTCTCTGATGGAAAAGGGAGGCTTTCCAGGCCGGTACAATCCCGCTCCACAGCGTCAGTTGTTGCGTAGGTTGGGGTCGGAGAGGACTGACAACTGGGAGGGACAGCATTCTACGAGTCTGGCACTTTCTTGTCTCAGATTAATGATCTTCCAATCTGGTTTTCAGGCACACAGGCTCACTCACACGTAAATAAAAAACAGAGGGAAGCTTTTTAAGAGACTCAGATGCTTGGTATTCCCAGCAACAGCCTTGGGAAGACATCCCATCGAGCGGGAACATAGCGGGCCTTTTGTGCCTTACCTTTTCCCTAGGACATCTCTGAAGGGATGCAAAGCTCCTCTGAGCTCCCCTGAGCTCTTGGTCCTGGTTTCAGGTTAAGATGTAGTCCTGCTTTAGCAGGGTTCTTCAAAAGACAGGTGTCTCTGGAAGGTGGTGCAGCCCCCCTAAGCTCTGGCTTAACCCCTGGGGGAGTCTCTCTTTGGACAGATGAAATCTAAGGCAGCTTCTCCTGCTGCTTCTTAACTCTTCAGCTTCTCCTAACTTGCCTGTTGTGGAGAGGCACCTATAGCTGGGGAGGATGGACCCAGGGTCAGCTCCCAGCTACCTGCAGGTCTCAGCTTTTGTGCTGCTTGAGGATGGAGCTGTGCCGAGGTGCAGGATGCTGAAACTTGTTCAGCCAAGGTCCAGAGGGTGAAGCTCTTGTCATGTGGCCCCTCTTGTGTTTGACATTTCATGAGCCTTTGTTGGACCAGCCCCACCTGGTCTGGGCAGGCTGTGCCAGCACCTCAGGCCAACATTCAATAAAGTTGTTGTTTCCAATTAAAAAACCTCCCTGAGAGCTGCAGAAACTTTGAAGGCCCCAACTGGGCAGGGGATGGGCTCAAGCACCATCTCATTGCAGCAACAGCACTAAAGCCCCATCCTGTTCCCACTGAAGTTGGGGGCAAAGCTCCCATTGACCTCAGTGGGAGTAGGATCAGCCCCCCCATGCACAGTTAGGATGGTTCTACCAGGGCCTTAGTCTCATTCTGGGCTCTGTGGATGTCTGTGGTGCCACAGGTCAGGCCAGGAGTTGCATCTGATCAGTGCCCTGTGGCTCTCCGTGCATTTATCAAATGGAATTTCAGGCAGAAAACAAAAGGATTGAAAGGTTGAAAAACAAGGAAGGAATGCGCTCTTGGCAGCTCTGCTGACCAGATGTTTGTTTCTCTTTCCTTGTTCTTAACAATGACTAAAAAACTCGTGAACAGTCCCGGGCCCAGCGCAAGGTCAGCCCTGAAGTAGGTAAGAGGTGTCGCAACAAGGCGGAACAAACATCTGGGAATGGAAAATCTTAATTTGTTTCAGGACCCGGGCCTGGGGCTCAGAAATCACGGCAGAGAACCTTCAGAAGGCTTGGGGACATGTGTGCTCTCCCTTCCTACCGCTGGTCGTGCGAAGCTCTCGTGGAAGTTCGCAATATTCCCGTCGTGCTGTTGTGTGAAGTCCTTCCAAGGGCAGCTGAGCTGTTGTACTTGGAGTCAGAGCAGAGGGAAGCTAATGCTGAAATGACTATGTATGCACTTACAAATACATGCATCCACCTCGTGGAAAATGCATTCTGAAACAAGGGAGCAGCACACTGTCCTTCACCGAGATCTCAAGGGAGAAAATGGCAACTTCAAGAGTTTTATTAAACAGCATTTTCATTACATTGCAAGAGTGGCCTCACTGAAGCATCCCGAGGTTTTTTGATCAAATCAATCCAAAAAGAGAAGATTAAGGAGCGGGAACCAGCAAACTAGCCCTGAGGTTGCAGGGCAGTGAGTTGACTCTCTGGCCTCTCTGCTCTATCACCCCTGACAAAATATGCATTTCTTCAGCAGCATCTCCTGCAGGCTGTTCCCAGCACCAGCGTCCTTTTGCCTTGTTTCACACAAAAACACCTAATTAATCAGTCTGCAGAACATCACAGTAGAGCAGATAAATTTAAAAAGAGCAGAAAAAAGCAAAGTTTATTCATTTTTATCAGTAAGGCAACTAAGCCAGAGAGGTAGAAGTGACTCATTTGTGACTTACTTGTTCATTAATGACGGGATTAAGAGCTGAGCTCTTGTTATCTGACCAACTGGGGTTTTTTTCAGATCACATCTGTCCAGTGGTGCCTCCACAGCCAAACAGCCTGTTTGTCCAGGAGGCAGAGTTGTATTAAACCTGGGTGCCTGATATTGTGGCTGCCTGACCTTACTCTGACTTAAATCATCATCATGGACAAACCATGTTTTAACAACTGGTTCTGTCAGGTGCAACCAGCTGGGGGGGGGAGAAAGAAATCAGGTATATTTATGTTATCCAGAAACACCTCCTTGGGCCATATGGGCAGTATGTGACAGTGAATCAGTGGTTTGGATTTGTAAGAAAATCAGTCAGGTCAGGATTAGGGTTAGGACCAGGCTTAGGACCAGCAGCTGCTCACCAGTAAACTCACTAAAATCATGCAGCTCTGTGCTTGTGAGCATGACATGGACTAATCTGTGAGTAAAACTGCCCAAGGAGCACAGCCCTGGACAAAATTACACTGAAATCCCTGGAAAAATAAGCTGGGAGTGTGGTTGCAGAGTGGCAGAAGGCTGGATAAGGGCACTGAGGATGCTCTGACAGCAGCAACAATCCCAACAGCTTCCAGAAGGAAGAAAAGGAGGAAACTCTTTCTTCCTGACCATCTGGTAGCTTGTGTAGAGTTTCCAGCAGGGAAAACTTGCCTCACACAGGCACTGGAGCTCTCACAAAGAAAGGCTTCCATCAGCCCTCTCCTATTTTCCTTGCCTTACCAGCACAAGGTCAGCCCTCACCTCCTGAGTAGCTGCCCATGATCCCACATCAGGATCCTGGTGGACAGGAGGCTGTGCTGAAGTGGGACCCAAATGAAGGAGATTTTGGGGCACTGAATTCATGTTGAAGGTAACCCTGGGTGCAGAAGTTTCTACCAAAAGCTGAGGAGGACTTGCTGGGCTGAGCCTTGGAGAGAGAGGAGAGCTCCTCCTTGGGAAACCTCTCTGGGAGAACATCCCAGAGAGCATCAAGGAGCTCCTGGGGACCCATAAGGGACCCAGGGGATGCCTCCAGGAGGCAACTGGGGGCAAAGAAACCTGCTCTTTGCATGCTCAACTCATGCCAGCAGAGATGCCCCTCTCTGACTTACAGCTTCAGTGTCACAGGCATGTGGAGCACCACGGACACTCCTTGTGCCGCCCACTGGGCTCAGGGACACAATTAACATGCTCAAGGAAGAGCAGATGTTGTCTGGAACACCTCAGTCTGCAGAGGGAGTAGAGAAAAAGTCCCTTCTAGAGGAGCTCCTGCACAAGAGTCCAACTTGCTCCGTTTCACCCGTGACCCAGCAGGGATGTTGGATGTACCTCCACACCTGGAAAACCACATGGCTGATCTGCTCTAACGTATCCAAGTCTGTCCATCCTTCCTAATGACATGGAGTTTAGAGGGGTTCAGGTTGGATCTCAGGCAAAGGTTCTTCCCCCAGAGGGTGGTTGGGCACTGACCAGGCTCCCCAGGGCAGTGGGCACAGCACCAAGGCTGCCAGAGCTCCAGGAGGGTTTGGACAACACCCTCAGGGACAGAGTGGGATTGTTGGGGTGTCCTGGGCAGGGCCAGGAGTTGGACTGGATGGTCCTTGTGGTTCCCTTCCAGCTCAGGACATTCCATGATTCTTGTGGCTGAAGCAGCACCTTTCCTCTGGTTGCCAGCACTCCCTAAGGCCCCTGAGGGAGGCAGACCACCAAGCAAACACATTCCATGTGCTTTCCAAGGGGTGAATCCCTCACAATTGGATCACCTCATTGTCTAAGCTGAATGAAGTGATGGTGTGAGGTGCAGAAGAGGTGCAGGCTTCGTTTTGTTCCGTGCTTGAAAGAAGCATTGGCCAATGCTGAGGCTGAAATCCCCCTCCTTCTGCTCTCCAGAGCTCTGGCTCTCTCCAGAACCACATCGAAAAGAAATCTTGGTTTGTTTATGGAGTTTCTGGGAGCCTCAGGTTTGTTTTCTTCCATCCTCCCTCCTGCCAACACTGGAAGTGCCAAAACATAAGAGAGAGTCATTTCCCTTGGAGTTGCCGGCCATAGTTGGAAGGAGCAGTGCAGGAGTCTCAGGAGAAATCTGCTCCTGGAGTGAAAGCCAGTGCAGATCTTTGAGTCAAAGCCTCCAGATCCACATTTTGGGCCACTTTAGTGGCACCACGGGCTTCAGTGCTGGGCTACCTTTGCGATGTGGTGGCTGGTCTTACCCAAGACCCCTCTGCCACCTGACCAGAAGGTTTCCCCACACCCAGAGGCTGCTTTGAAAGCAAAGCCTCACTCCCCCTTTGACCTGAGGAATAGGGGTGACCCAAAACCCAAATTTGATGCTGCCTTCATGGGCTTCCAGACTGGAGTTAAGCCCCCTTGTTCCCAGATAGGCACTGAGTCCTTCCAGGAGACTTGTGGCTGAGCTGCTGTTGTGCTGAGGTACCAAATTTCCCATCAGAGAGGCACAACATGGAGAAGAACTAAATTTTCTTGCAGTCCCATGTAGGTGGTCACAGAAGGCCTTGGATTTCCACCTGGGGCACATGGGTGGGACCAGCTTGAATTTAACATCTCACATGCCAAAACCAAGCAGATCTCTGCTCTTGCCTTGGTGTCCGTGTCACTCTGGTGGGTGGGAAGGGCATCCTGCAGATGAAGGAGTTTCAAACTGTGGCATCACAAAGTGATCCTGCATGGAAAAAAAATCTGCTTCAGACCACTGAGAACTTAAAAGCATCTCCCAAGAGATGAGATTTGATATGTGGTTTGTGTATCCTGGGAGGAAGACACTGGGGAGACTCGAAGTTGGTGACAACCTGGTCTTCTCTGGGACACAAGAAATCACAGCCTCCTTGTGCCCACCAGCTGCTGTGACCTGTTGCTGAGGGCAGCCAGGAGCTGACTGAGTTTCCAACTTTTCTTGGTGTCCCTCCATTCCCTGTTGCCACCATCTCCTTTCAGGCCCTTCCTTGGCTGGGGGCCCAGCACGGTTCTTCTAAAGAGGGTTTTGTGTAAGCTGAGAGAGGAGCTCTGTCCTTAAAAGTAGGGGTTTGGGGGGGAGTTTCTCCATCTCTTATTCCCTCTACCGGGCTTGGACTCCTGCCTGACTTCATCCCTCTGCTGTCCAACCCTCCTGCTACCTGCATTCCCAGGGACTGCTTTTTTTAAGGCACCATTCAAAAGACTCAGCAAATCCCGGGTCAAGGCCTGAATTACCTTCCCTTCTAAAGCAGGACACAAATAACTGAGCTGTCCCCCTGCAAACTCCCAAGCCTGTGGAAAAAGTAGGGTGAAAAGTTCAGGAAAACCACAATCCATTTTACAGCAGAGCTGAAAAGCACAAATATTAATCCCAATAAAACAAGGAGGGGGGGTGGGGGTGGTGGAATTCAGTTGCCAGTGGCTGATTGACCTTCAAATAATTCAACTGTGAGCAAGGCTTTTAAGCCCCACACCATAAACTGTCCTACATCCAGCATCAGAAGAAAGCTGCCTTTTTTTAAGGTGGATTATCACCAAAAAAAACCCCAAAACCACCTCAAAAACCTGCCATTGCTGAGCTTTCCTGTAAACCAGCAGGCTGGATATATTTTATGATGTGATTTATGGAGAGTTTGTTTCTTAAGACTCAAAACAACATGGCTGTAAAAGCATCAGAGATGTGCATTTTGGTAGAGGATGAAGGCCACTGCCTTTTTTTCCCCTCCTGGAGAACCTGCTGGGTGGGTGAACACCACTTGGAAAGAGGAGTTCTTCCTGTGTGGGCAGCCTTGGAGCAGCACAGATTGTTGTGTCATCATCCTTCTGCTTGGAAGCAGCGCCACGAGCTCGGAGATTAATTCATTAACGAGTGGAAAACCAAAGGGGATGTGCTTCCTTGGACTTCCAGCCCCACTTTTGCTGATTATTCCCTCTGCAGGAATTTCCACGCCCCCTTTGCAGCACGGTTGGAGTGTTGCTGTTCCCTGTTTCAGTCATGGAAGGGATTAGATGATCCCCAGGCCTCTCCCACCTCTAACACTTGTGGTTCTGCTTAAATAGCTGTCAAGTCCTGGATTTAAAAAGGCAGGACAGGCCAAGGCTTTTGAGGTTCTGCTGGGAGGATTACAACTCCTAACACATTCCAAAGCCTTCCACGAGAGCCTGCAATTCCAGGTTTCTGGACAGAAAGTGTTATTCCTCTTTTTGCAGATGATCTTTGTCGTTCATCACACAGCCCATGTTTTCTTTCTGCAGGAAGATCTCACTACCCTGCTAAAACTGGCCTTGGTGGAAAACTCCCCTCCCTGACTGAAGAGTTTTGTCTTGTTGGAACAAAACAAATTTCCTTACAACAACAACTATAATAATAATAATAGTAATAATAATAATAATAATAATAATAATAGCATCTGTCAGTTCCCTTTTAAACGCTGCTCTTGGAATTTCCAGGGAAGTAAAAGGTCCCTGGGAAGCAAATTGTTGCCTTGTAAGCTCGCCAAATATACATTAAAAAAATGCTGAGAGCTCTTTGGCCTCTTTGCTTTCATTGTGATCCACAGGCTGGACACCAATGTTGTCTCTCCAAGGGTGCAGTTGAAGGTTGTGGAGTTTTTGAAAGAAGTTGAGGAGCTTTTCACCTCCAAACCATTCCTCTGGACTTGGCTGGCTGCTGGTTTTTCAGAGAGAGTCATCACAGTGGAGGAGCAATGGATTTGGGGTCTTGGGTGAGGAATTTCCAGGGCTTGTTGGTGTGGCATCGCTGCATTCAACTGCACCTGTAGCCAGGGAAGCTGATCCTCAAGGGAATCTAATCCTCAAGCCTGGAGAGGTCATCCCAGTGGAAATCCTGGGGGGGATGAGGGGACAGGCACTCCCAGAGATGTCCTGTTTTGGTCTCTGTTCTGCTGGGGCCCCAAGCTTGGAAGCAACGGGTGGCTGTGAACGTGGTGGCAATGGGAGGAGTTCCCCTGTCCCAGGTGAGGTAACAAGCTCTTGGGGTCAGATCCTTCTCCTCTAGAAGGAAAATCGGGATAATTTGGTGCTGAGCCTTGGTCTTTGCAGTTCTGAGTGTCTGGGGGAAGGCTGATTGACTTGGATTTGGGGTTGTTAATGCACTAAAGGTTGTAGGCACAGTGTGGGCTTGGGGAGGGTGAGGTTTTGTAGAATTTTTTGTTCACCAGATTTCATATTAATTAATACAGGACATGTTAATTATGACATTTACATTATATTGTCCTTTAGGACCCCTGGGGGAGTTAGTTTGCCTGTCACTAGAACCACCGTCTGCTTGTGATGGGACAGCATTCCAGTAATATCCTATGGTGAAAACAGGGCTCTGTGTGTGTTTTCCTGTGCCCAAGGGAGTCAGGAATTTTCTGGGACAGCGTGGGAAAGAGCCATGTGCACATGGCAGCCTATTCCACATGTTTTCCTTAGTTTCTACATCAGCCAACCTTGAAAAAAAGGTGTTCCAGGACAACCTTCCACATTTTTATGCCATTCATCAAAATCCATTAAACCGGTTTTGGCTGCAAATCAGACAATTCAGGACATTTGGTGCAGCTGGAACTGAGTTTGGGAGACATCAGTTCCCAAACCTGATGGTAGAGCTGTGAGATGTTCCAAACATTTCCCACTCCCTTCTCCATCACTTAGATGCGAGGATTAAAATTCCAGTTCTTCTCTTAAAGCAGACCTGGACATTTTGCCCAAATTAAGGAGTTTAGTGTAAAAACTCGGGATAGTCTTCCTCAAACGTCAAGCTTTGGAATGGGGTGGATATCTGAGCTAATCCTGCAAGGGATGGAAGCGTATTTTTGTTAGAAGAAATGTATAGATTTATATACATTTTCATTTCCACACAATTTTAATTTTTATATCATTTTGAAGTCTATATTATTTTAATATTTATATAAAATTTATTTTATATAAAATTTATTTTATATAAAATTTATTTTTAATATAAATTCCCAAATTTTATATACATTTTATAAAAGGAAAGTTAAATTCTAGGGATATCAACATTTGGGGATTATGAAGGCATCAGTTTAGCTCTTTCCCTCCTAAAACCAGTGGCAGCATAAACTTGCTTCTATCTTGAATTTCCTTGCTTATATTTGAATTTATTTTTTATGGACTTTCAGGAATGACACTGATTTGTTACTTGGTCAAAAAGCTTTGCCTTCTTCCTTCATTTTCCTTCATATCCTTTTATTTTTCAGCAATCCAGAGGAATGGAGGAGAAATAATTAGCCTTTAGCTTTGCACAGCTCAGGGAAAATATACCATTACTGCTGCAAATTGCTCCTGGATGGAACTGGAGAGCTGAAAAATAGGGAAGCCAGAGAGCCCTTGAAGCTGGAAAATTTCCCTGTTCCCCTTAGGATGTTTATGATCTGAAGACATCAGGGTGTTGTTTCCATAATGGAGCATCCCTGGAGAATTTTTCCACACGAGAGTGATCAAAGCCAAGCAGGATAAGCAACAACTGGCTTGGGAATGTGGGGGGAAAGGTGAAGGCTTTGGAAAAGATGCCTACAGGGTGGATATCCCACATCAAATGCAGGCTCTTCCCAGCTGGAAAACCAGAGCCCCATAAAACTCTGGGGGATTCCCTTAAGGGGGTTAAAAATCCTTCTCCTGGTTGTTCACTTGGATGGGGCCAGGAGAGCAGAGGGGGAGCAGGACGGAGCTGGATCAGCTGGAATTCCCTCAGGATAATGGAACTGTCCACCAGGGCCACGGCCAGGTGAGAGGGGGAGTGTTCAAAGGAGGCAGAGCAGGAAGGTGCCCGAATTTCATGGAAAATCAAGGTCAATTGGGCAGTGATTTGCCTCCGGCTCCCGTGTTTTGGGGTGGGAGGGAAAAGGAGTGTGGGGCAAGAGAAGCAGAGTGAATATGAAAAGCTGAGATGGTGTTTGGACCATCTCTCTCCCTCTTGTGCCGTTGGGTGTGCCCAGCAAACTTCCAACCCTTTCTGGTGTCCTTCCCTTACAATCCTGGTTTGTTCCCTGTGGGAGACCCGACGTGATTCAATCCACAGGGAGCACACGCGAGGGGAGCAGTTCCTGTGGAGCCACCTGGAACAGAGGCTTCTGGAGGTCAAGGGGCTGGGAAGAAGCCCGAAGGATCACAAGTATTGATCCACTCTGCTCTCCATTTGTACTCTTCCGTGGTGGGAGATGCCAATCCCACCCCACCCCACAGCAGGGAATAAACCATTCTCTGACCTTGGCTTGTTCCCTCGTGTCAGCAGAACACACCCAAAACCAGCTGGAATGTCCCTTGCTCTCAGTGAATGCCCCAAAAACAACCATGGGGAGCTGAAACATTGTATTTCTTACAGAAACCTAGATCTGGGAAAACTAAGGACCTGCTCCCAGCTAGAGCCAGGCTGCACCTGATTCCTTGCCCCACTGGAAAACATCCCAAAGTATAACTTTTTTTTTTTTTTTTTTTTTTTTAATTCCTCCTTTATTTTTTTCTCTCTCGGGAACAAATTCACCTGGCAGTGGTTGGAGCTATTTCATGGCATGATTTTTTTCCTTTGGTGGTTAATTCCTTCTAACCCAAAGCAGGGGTGACCATCAGAATTAGTTTCCATTTTCAGGCAGGAAAAGTGCCTCTGGGGAGTGAGGGAGAAGAGGCGTTGGCCTGGCCTGGAGTGATGAAGTACTGGCAGGATGGGAATGGGAGTAGATGCATTATGAACACTTAATTTCACTGCTCCAGCAAATTCCAGCTCTGAGGAAAAGGGTTTCTGACCACATTAGTTTTGGGGAGGTGAGTGAGCAAACACCGAGTGCTGGACACTTCTGGATTGGAGCTGATGCCAACAACAGGGAGTCGGAGCCAGGTTCGCTGGGAATTGCGGCCTGATATCCAGAACTCTGCAGGAAAAACGGGAGTGGTGTGCTTGGCACAAGGCAGAAGTGTGAAAACCCCAAAGGCATTGTCCTAAAACAACCCTTGTCACTTAAAAATCAAATCCCAGCCACTCTCAGGAGCTCCCCCAGAGATGCTCCCTCAGGAGCATTTCTCCTCTTCCAGCTCCACTCAGGGCTTCCTCAGGAGGGAACTGTTGCTCCTCCATGCACATCCAATTGGGACTTTTTGGAGGAGCCAGTCCATGATGGAGCAGTTTACTGTGGATTCTGCCTCAGGAAATGAGAATGTTGCCCCTGTGAGACGGGCCTGGGCCAGCCCCAGCCCTCAGCTCTGGGATCCAGGGCCAGAGGAGGAAGGAGCTCTTGCAAGGCACATGGAAATGGTCATCTGGGCACAGCAGGCACTGTGGGGGGCATGTTTCGGGGTTTTTTAAATGACGGAGAGGTGGGGGGTTGTTTCATTAGCTCCAGGCTGGTGGAGTTAAGCTGACTGTGGTGTGACAGAAGTAGCTCTGCCTCGGCGCTACTGGGAGGTGCTGGAAAAGTCATTGTAGGAATTCAAGGGTTGAGAAGCTGCTTGGACGTGACGGCAGGAGCTTGGGACTGGCTCTTGTTACCATCTCCTTGGACCTGTGTCTTCCCAGCTTGTGGGCGGAGGTCAAAGCTGCCAGCAGCTCCCAGCCCTCCCTGGGAGCAGGTTCTGTGTGTTCAGCAGGGCTGTGACCTGGGGCTCCTCAGCCCATCAGCAGTGCAGCACCAGTTAACCACCAAATCCTGCCACTCCCCACCTCTGCTTTGCAGCTCTCCAAAGGATTTGGAAAGCCTGTGGAAACGACTCCATGTTGGCATCGTTTAGGAACAGTGGGGTTGGAGGTGTGGGAGAGCTTTGACTTCAGGGGGGGTCTGTCTCCTCTGGGGTCTGTTGGACCACAATGAAGAACCTGGACACAGATCCTGCTTCCTCTGGGCAACAGCAGCTGTGTCCTACGGAGCTTGGAGCATGAGGAACGCCAGGGGAGGCCAGGTGGAATCCATGCATTGCTGGTGAGATGATCTTGCAGCTCACTGTGGCTTTTCCTCATTAAATTCTGCTCCCCCCCACCCCAAAGGAAGCTTAGGAAACTGGTTAAGTTTTTGTAGGTGAAGTCAAGCCTTGAAACTCTGGGAAATGCCTCATTTTATATGCCTTCTCAGCTGCTGCTCTTCATGGTCAGACAGTGTTGCTTTTCATCCCTCTCGCATTTCTCCGTGAAAAGAAAAAAAATTCCTCCTCTGTATCTTGTATTTTTGTTGCTTTTGTGTCCAAATGGGTCTTTGCACACCTTTGCATGTCTTAATTGAGTTGGGTTCTTTCTTCTTCACACATTGCTGCAGATAATTGACCTTTTGCTAAATGTACTTTGCTAAAAACTGTATGTCCTGAATCCAGGTGTTTCTACAGTAGCTGTGCAGAATGTGGCCTGGGAGGCAGTGTGAGGAATATTTTTGGGATAACTTCTTTTCTCACCACTCTTGGAAATCCTCTGCAAAGCAGAAAGAAAGAAAAGGACCCTTTTTTTTCCTCTTGATGGCTTCAGTTCCTTCCTTCCTTCCTTCTGCAAAACTTTTGTCCATCCACAGAGGGTTTTGTCTAGAAAATGGGGAAAATCTTGTGCTGAGATGCTCCACGAGCAGCTTCGTCCCTGCAGTGACTTTAAAACAGATCCCACCCCTTGGCTTGGCAAGAGACAACTCTGAACCAACTCATGGAGCTGCTTAGTAAGAAAAACATTGGATGGGGTGCCAGGGTGGTGTGGGGTCACTCTGGGCTTCCAAACCTGAGGTGAACTTCCCTCAGAGCCGCAGGGACTTGCTGCAGGAGCTCGGGGTAGAAGCCACAAGCCCGAAGAGCCGAGTGGATTCATGGCCTTCGCCAGGAAAAATGACACATCTCTGGAGAGGAGGAATGAGCTGAGTAGCTCAGGGAGCTGGGCATGGAAGTGAATCAGATGGATTCATCGGAAATTCCTCAGAGAGCTGTCCAAGCACAGTTCAGTTGCCTTCAGAAACTGGCCATTTGAAGCATGCTGTCAGGAGAGCAGTTGGAACTGGTCTGACCTGGTGTTGTCCCAGATCTGAAGGCTGAAAAATTGTGTGCTTGACCTAATCACGCAAAAATCTTCACAGAAGTGACTAATAGAAATTCCCCTCTTCAAGAAAACAGCTGCAAGTTGCAAAATTCAAAGGTTTGGAGATTCCCAGTTAAGAAGATCCCTGAAAAAGAAGTTCCCTGAATTCAGAATTTTCTTGGTCTTTGTCAATGATTTAGTTACAAAGAGTTTCCTTTTAAGTGGGATCCAGTTCAGGACACGCTGGAAGATTCATGTCTGGTATTTAACACTGGTGCCCTTGACTAATTCTTTCAGAGGATCCTTTCATATTCCTAATTGTCTCTCAGCAGTGAGAGTCCTCTCAGTTGAAGAAGCAACAAAAAGGAGAAGGTACGGGAAGACAGATGAAAACAGACTTTCCTTGGAAGAAAAGCAAGTGTTGACTCACTTTCAATCTGTAAATACCTCTCTGGGGAGACAGTTTTGGATAGGAGAGAGTTTTATGCAGAAGGTGAAGATGTGGGGATGTATCAGCTCAGGACAAGGCTGTCAGAAATCCACGATTCTACAGCAAGGAAGGTAATTCCCATTCTCACCATTCCCATGCTGCTCCTGGATTGCACTGTGAGCACTTCGCACGTGGGAAACAAATCCCTTGTTGTTTTTCAGACTCATCTTAGTGCACTTTAGCACTGGATGGGGAGAGAAAACAGGAGGGAGAGTGTATTAATATGAAAGATTAATATCCAATATTAAATTGGATTGGACTATGACTTTGGAAGCAGTTCCAGAGAGAAGCTGCCATCAAGAAAATGGAAATTTCAAACTGATGTGCTCTAGAGGGGCTGGAGTCACTGGAACCATCAGTGTTAACTGAGGAGTTGAATCAGCCACTGCAATATTTTCATTGCAGCATCATGGGGGGATTTTTTCCCTGAGATCCATTTGCCTGGAATTCAGAAACGAACTGCTGGGCTCACACTGGTGGTGTTGTATCCCTGGTGTCTTCCTGGGTTTACATCCACAGTTGGATGCACATTGGGCCTGATCCAGGGAATTCCTGTGGTTTGTGTGATGCCCCAGGCCAGGGGAGGTTACCCCACTGGTGAGCTCTGAAACAGAGGAATCTCCTCAACAAAAGGAGTGGACAGTGGGAATTTTTTGGCCCAAAAGGGAGATAACAGAAGTCCTTGTTCCCTGGCATCTTTGAGATCTTGGAGAGGAGAAGCATGTGGTGGACAATGGGTAAAACATGGAAATGGAGAGGAAATGCTCCATCAAAATGAGTCAGGAAGCAAAATTCAAGTCTGGAATGCAGCTGGGATTTAGTGGGGTCAGCACAGCTGTTTATCCAAATTCCAAGGGCAGGAGTGGTGCCATGGGCCAGGAGGAGCAGGGAAAGGAAATCTTGGTGCATGGAGCCATCAAACTCCTTCCCAACACCAAAATTCCACGTGCTCCAGCTAATTATTCCCTTCATTCCCATGCAAACACTGACAGGCCAAAGGAAATGAGGGCTCCAGGACACTGGAAGAAACTGAGATCGGGAAATCCAAGGATAACCTGTGGATGGAAGGGTAGGAATCCAGGTTCCCAAATCTAGGGGTGATTATGGGAGCAGTTAAGGAGGGATTAGAATTGGAGGTGATAATAGTCAGCAGCTGGAAAAGGAGGCCAGAAAGAGCCAGAAATAAAATAAAAAGCAGGTGATAAAAAAGAGAACAGATGAAAAAATGTGATGGGAATTCTACCCCAGTTAAAGAAAGGAATGAAGTGCTCTGATGCACCTCATATCCAAGTATCAGCATATAAAAATATGCAATGAGGCACCTTGTGAGGTGCCAACTGATACCTTGGCTTCTTCTACATCTTCCTGGATCCTGGTTTGGGCAGGAGACAGTATTCCCTGGAGAAGGGATCTTCTTCAGAGGTGCCTTTGTGATAAGTGAAGCCTTCGAAGTCTTCTGAAATGTCCCTGTTGTCCTGCAGGACTGTGTTTGGGTGCACAACCATTCCAGATGCTTCCAGCAATCCCTTCCAAGATGAGGATTCCTTCTTAGCCAGGTACTGGAGCCTTGGAGTTGCCTGCTGGGATTTGGGAAACTTAGGACACGACTGTGTTGAGCTGGAGGGAAAAAGCCTCCCAGATCTTGTCCAAGGCACCGAATATCCTCTGCCAGGAACTGCTTTCCATCTTTGCTGGAGGCTGGGAGCTGGGATTTGACCAGGGGGTTTTACAGCTCATACAGTCGTGGTTCTTTGAGCTCCAGCCCATCATTGGCCTGGGATTTGTCTCAGGCCCACAGGAGCTGAGTGTAAGTCCTGTAGATCCCCCACAGAAGGGGACTCTTACAGGGCAGCTGAGCTGGTTTGGCCATTCTTCTGGGGCTGGTCCACACATAAAGTTCAGGAAAACGACTTTCATGTGCAGGTTGGACCCATCTTTGCCCTGAAAAACTAGAGCTCCACAATTCCCACTCCTGATCCTTCCCAGTTTTCACATGGAGTCCTTGTATTCCCTTTTCACTGCTTAGAAAACTCCTGGAAGCTAAAATGGCAGAAAGGAAAGAGTAAAACCAGGTTAATTTTAAATTTGCTTTGGTTTTTCAGAATAAGAAGCTGCCCCAAGCCCTTCCTACTGATCTTTTCATTCCTGCCCTCTTTGCTGGAACTCTCCTCTTTTTTCTTCCCCTGTAAGAACTGCTAGATCTGTGGATGGAAAACCAAGGCATGTGTTTAGGACACAGAGCAGGCACCTCCAACCCTAGTCTGGGGCTTTATGGCTCTGTGACACCCATCAGGAGCCTGATGGAGAAGAGGAGGGAAATTTGTACTAGGAACAAACTCCCTACTGTGTTGGGAGTTCCTGCCCATGGAAGGCATTGGAATGAGATGGTCTTTAAGGTCCCTTCCAACCCAAAGCAGTCTGGGATTCTGGGATTCTTTATTAACACACCTTTCAAGGCCAGGGGATCAAAAGAATCCTGAAGTTCTTTCTCCTGCTCCACCCTAAAAATTTATAAAATATTCTCTTAAATGAAGTTGAAACCCCATGTTTGTCCCCAACCATATTGTCCCCGTGAATGCCCATGACAGAGTACGAAACTGTGTGGTAAATATCTGATTTATAGTTTGAAAGAGACTGATGTAAAGGGCTTGAAGTTGGAGAGACCCTGTCACCCTGATCAGATCTTCTGCTGGGCTGGGGAAGGAATGGGCAGGTTGGCCCATTCGTGTTGTGGGAATAAAGGAACATGAGCTCCAAGTAAGGGCAATGATCCCGTGAAGCTGGTTCGGGGTTTGGGAGATCACAGGTCACTTTTTGGCTCTTTCAGTGTGAATTTGGGCTGGTATCCAAGCCATGACGAGCAGCCAAAGATTGTTCACACCACTAACTTGCACCCAGGGTCACCCCCAGCTCACCAGAGGAGTCTGCTCTGCTGGGTCCCTTCAACTCGTGAAAAGAAAAGCAAGAGAAAATAAAGACTCAGCAGGGACAGGAAATTTCCAGGCTTTCAGTCTCTGGTGACTTTTAGAATTGTTTTTACTGCTTTGCTTCCCCTTCAAATGTTTCAGGCAGCCCTGGAAAGTGGTGGCTGAAAGGGTCCAGTGAGAGAGCCTGGGTGTGATCCACTGCTGTGCTTTTCCAGCTTGGATGTAAAAAGGTGTTGGACGCTTGAAGAGAGTCCATCCATCTGCCTCTTGTTTTAAGCTTAGACTAACAATTAATCTGGTATTTGGGTCGTTCCAGCATGTTTTGGACACTCATTTTCCTCCTGATTATATCAAGAATTGCCTTCTGTACCTGCAAGGGGTTTTGGTAACAGCATCCTTAGTGGGGATTTTCCTTTAGGTATCCTGGTGGATCTAAACTGAAGGAAGCAGAGAGCAGGAGAGAGGTAAATCTCTGTAGGTTTTATGTGGTCATCCCTCATAAAATGTAAATTAGGGCTTGATTTACCCCTCATTAATATCAGTGCCGGTATCTGCATTGGGTTTAGCTTGCACTGTCCATGTCCATATCATCCATCCTCAGGGATGGATGGATGGATGGATGGATGGATGGGCTGCAGTGATGCAATGTGTTGCCTCCCCCACCACTTCCCCAGCTGCTTTTGAGGGGTTTTAAGCACCAAAAAAAAAAAAAAAAAAAAAAAGGAAAATAATTCAGCCACTTATCCTCTTGTTTTCTTCCAACCCCCAAGGATCACCACCCTCTGCAAGGTCAGTTATTCCATGAAGTTCCAGGGCAGAGTTCCAGTGAACAGTGACCTGGTGCAAGAAGGAAGGAGATGATGGAAGGGTGACCTGGAGCACATGGAAAATGATGCTGGAAGGGTGATCTGGAGCACAGCAGGACTGCGAGAAATGAAAGCAGGGGTGAAGGGTCAGGCTTGAACAGCCAGGAAACTTGTCCCCCAAGTTTCTCTCCTGCTCCATCCCTCTGGTTCCAGTTTGGCTCCTTGGCAAGTGCCCCTTGCAGCCCCAGCTCTGCCAGTCCCTTCCAGTGGCAGTGAAACAACTGGTGAAGTGACTCAAACTGGGCACATCCCTTTTTTTGGCAGTTGAAAAGGGAGTGGGGCACTTTGGAGAGGCTCTGAGCAGGGAGAGCTCGGGAACGGGCAGCTCCACCATCATGGCACAGGCTGGAGCCACGTTCCCAAGGTGATGAGGTGGAGGAACCTGCTGGGCTGGGTTTGGTCCCTTGGTTTGGTTTTACACTCAGTTTTTAGGAGAGTGGTGGGAGCACTGGGGTGGGACACCTGCTTTCTCCATTGGGGAATTCTAAGGTGCAAACAGCTGGAGAAGCTGCCAGAGGGAGCTTTGCTCCAGGGATGAAACCTGGCTGTGCTTGAGGGACATTGAGCAAATGGCATTTAGGCATCTGCTGCTTTAATTGCTTCACTTCCCAGCTTCCCCTCCACATCCCCCCAGCCTGGGGCAGTCTGGGAGACACGGGAGGCATATTTAGAGGATTTGGCAGTGAGGGAAGTGTTGGGTGAAAGATGAAGCCAGAGGTACCTTTCCTTGAGGTGTGAGCCCAAGATTCCTGCAGGTTTGGAGTTCTGGGATGCCGATTTCGCAAGAGGATCTGGTTTGTAACTTTTCATCTTTTATTGTTTCCTCTGCAGACAACAGGCTTGGCTGGCTCATTACAGCACTTCCCAGGAATTTGTTCTGGGACAGGATTAATTAATTAGGCTGTCAGCATGTCAGCTTCCCCCACAGTTCTCTTTCATGGCCTCCCCTGGGAAAAAAGCATCTGCCCTGGGGAAAATGCTTACAATGATGGGCAGCCTCCTTGTCCTCAGGAGCCACAGTGATTTTTGGGATGAAAAGATGTTTTTGGTGCATTTCCAGGGGCTTTAACCTAAACTTTTGAGAAGTGGTTGCAGTTTGGGACACTTGCAGCAAGTATTTTGGTTCCCTGTTGTTCTGATCCAGGGAGGTGCCTGGAGAAAATCTTTGAGAGGAAACAGGAGAGGTTGTTTGGATTTGACTGTAGTTGTCCTGTGCAGGGCCAGGACTCGGTGATCCTTCCAACTCAGGATATTCTGGGATTCTTTTGAGTGATCCTTTCAAGTGATGTGGCTGAGGACAAACCAAGGCCCAGGAAAAAGCAGGAGTCAGCGTCTGGGAGAGGGGAGGGCACTGGGACAGCTGGAAAGGCTGTGATGGGACTGACCACGGAGCCTGAGAAAGGCACAGCTTCTCTTTTCACGGGGCACAGGACACAGGGAGGCTGTGAGTTTGCCTTCAGCCTCCTTCACCTCTGGAAAGACAAACTCAGGAATCAGAGCAGGGGCGCTGCGGTTCTGGGGAGCATGGACGGGAGCAGAGGCAGGGCAGGATGGCCTCTGACCTGGGCCAGGGGGTCTGGGCTGCAGTTTCTTCTCTCTTTCTTTTTCCTAAACTCGAGGGCTCTTGATCCAAATGTTCTCTAGGGTTTGTGTCCTGACCTCCAGCTTCCCACTGTCCCCAGGAGAGGTCCATGTGTGCTCAGTGCACACACCGGCCGAGGAGGATCCCACAGGCAAAGTGGGGTGAGGAGGTAGCAAAGCAAGTCCCTGCCGTGCTCCTGCCTTCTTGTGTGACTGCAGTCCAGGCAGAGAGGGATTTTCCAACCCCTTCCTAGCCAGATTGCCGCAGCTGAGTCCTTCCAAAATCCCACTCCTCACGTGCAGCTATGGCTCTCTACCTACAAATGGAAATACTCTGTCTCTTATCTCGAAGCTCTTTGTGACTTCAGAGTGGGTTTTCTCGGTGTCGGGACAGCTCCCAAAAATGTTGGTCCCCGTCAGAGCTGGGTTTTCCTCGTTTTCTCACTATTGTGTGCAACCAGGAGTGTCCTGCTTTCCTTTGGCTGTGTTGAGGAGGGGAGGGAGCAGCTGGGCATGCCTGGGACTCGTGGTCCTGCTTGCCTTTGAATCTGCTGCCGTGGACGAGGGAATCTTTGGGAATACCGCCTGTTGGAGGTTGTCATGCTGGAGCGCCCTGTGCACAGATGTTGCATCCAAGTCTGGGATGTTTAGGAGCCTGACAGATGTCTGGGAGCAGCTATGCCTGGGATGGGACCAGTGGAAGCTTGGAAATCTGGAATGAGAGGCTAAAAGTCATTAATTCTCCCCAGCTTCAACTCCATGGAGGGCAAAGAGGACATTTCAGGATCACACAGTCTCCAAACCTGCCCCTTGGAACAGCTCCTGGGAATGATGTCACTGGCACAGCTGCTGGTGCCTGGGCTGGGACCTGTCCCATGGCCATCATTGTCCCTTTGTCCCCTTTTCCCCTTCATTTGTAGTATCATGGAATCCAAACACTCACTCAGCACCACTAATCCCTATCCCACATGTCTTTGAACACCCCCGGGGTTGGTGACTCACCCCCCTCCCTGGACGGCCTGGTCCAAGGCCTGACCGCCCTTCCAGGGAAGATTCTTGTTGGAATATCCAATCTTTTCACCCAACTACCCCACTTCTTTTCCGCTGCACACGCTCTCATCCACATCTGGCTCGCAGGAGCTGCAGGGAGAGCTCTCCGTGCAAACCTCCCCCTCAGCTCAAAACGATGGCTCCTGGTGGACAGGATAATCTCATCCATGTGCAGAGCTCTTCCATTCGCCTCAGGAAAATTCAGGCTCCTTGACTTCAGATTAAAACTCCAATTTAAGATCTCCTCTGTGGGCAGCAGGTGCAAATGGGTACTGCTGCAAAGGCTTGGATGGCCCAGGAGAGGAGAGATGGGTTGTTAAGGGAGGAGGATCCCCGAGGTGACGGCTCAGAAATTCCCAGCTTTTTGGTTTGGCTTTTCTTTTTAGGAGCTGAAAAGATCCAAGGATCTGTGTGTGGCAGATGTCTTCCTTTCTGGGGGTGTGCACAAACTTCTTGCATCTCCTGCTTCCTGCAGTAAGGTAATCATGGAATCATGGAATCACAGCAGGGTTTGGGTTGGAAGGGACTTTAAAGTCCGGGAACACCTTCCACTAGCCCAGGTTGCTCCAAGCCCCATCCAACCTGACCTTGGACACTTCCAGGGATGAGGCAGCCACAGCTCCTCTGGGAATTCCATCCCAGCCCCTCCTCACCCTCCCAGGGAAGAATTCCTTCCCAGTGTCCCATCTAACCCTGCCCTCTGGCAGTGGGAAGCCATTCCCTGTGGCCTGTCCCTCCAGGCCCTTGTAAACAGTTCCTGTTGGATCAAATGTTGTCCTTTGGGAAGGTTTGGGAAAGGGAAGGGAAGGTTTGGGAAAGTTTGGAAAGGGAAGGTTTGGGAAGGTTTGGGAAGGAAAGGGAAGGTTCAGAAAGGGAAGGTTTGGAAAGGAAAGGGAAGGTTTGGGAAGGGAAGGGAAGGTTTGGGAAGGGAAGGTTTGGGAAGAGAAGGTTTGGGAAGGGAAAGGAAAGGAAAGGAAAGGAGAGGTTCGAAGAGGTTCGGAGAGGAGAGGAGAAGAGAGGAAAGGAGAGGCACATATTGAGGCTGAAGGGATGATTTCTAGGCTGTGGCTTTGCTCCCTAGTGATCCGTGAATGCTGGGGGCAATTCCTGTCTTTATTTGTGTAAATCCATGTCCTGCCTCCCTGGATTTCTCGGGGTGGGAGGTTTCGCACATTCCTTCCCCTCAGCCTTTCCAGACTGAGAACAAATGATGAACTACCAATCATCAGAGGTTGGGATTTTCCACAATGACATCCAGGGGGGGAAAACAACTCCCTCTGCCCCAGAGCACCAGTGATCCAGAGCAGGAGGGCTGAGGGAGCAAAGGCACGGCATTCCAAGGGCAACACCAGTAGCACAGTCCACAGCCCTGGGCAGGGAAAACAGAGAAAAAAGGACCAGCTGGACCATGGAAAATGTAGGAAAAATATAGAGCAACTGAGACAAGAGACACAGCAGAGACTTGGAGCAAGTCTGAAACAGCAGGGACAATTCCATGCAACTGTGACAATTCCATGGACAGCAGGGACAATTCCATAGACAGCAGGGACAATTCCATGGAAAAAGCAGGGACAATTCCATGGACAGCAGGGACAATTCCATGCAACTGTGACAATTCCATGAACAACAGGGACAATTCCATGGAAAAAGCAGTGACAATTCCATGGACAGCAGGGACAATTCCATAGACAGCAGGGACAATTCCATGCAACTGTGACAATTCCATGGAAAAAGCAGGGACAATTCCATGAACAACAGGGACAATTCCATGGAAAAAGCAATGACAATTCCAGATACAACAGGGACAATTCCATGGAAAAAGCAATGACAATTCCAGATACAACAGTGACAATTCCATGGACAGCAGGGACAATTCCATGCAACTGTGACAATTCCATGGACAGCAGGGACAATTCCATGGAAAAAGCAGGGACAATTCCATGGACAGCAGGGACAATTCCATGCAACTGTGACAATTCCATGAACAACAGGGACAATTCCATGGAAAAAGCAGTGACAATTCCATGGACAACAGGGACAATTCCACAGACAGCAGGGACAATTCCATGCAACTGTGACAATTCCATGGAAAAAGCAGGGACAATTCCATGAACAACAGGGACAATTCCATGGAAAAAGCAATGACAATTCCAGATACAACAGTGACAATTCCATGGATAGCAGGGACAATTCCATGGACAACAGTGACAATTCCATGGAAAGAGCAGTGACAATTCCATGGACAGCAGAGACAATTCCATGGAAAAAGCAGTGACAATTCCATGCCTCAGCATATCAGGAATCAGCTCAACTTCCCGGTGGTCCTGCCTGTCACAGAGTAGGGATTGAGGATAAAACATTCACTCTCAGAAGGAGAATTATTTTGGGATCAGTCCCCCCTTGGCATGGCAGGGACACCTCCCATTATCCTGGATTGCTCCAAGCCCCATCCAGCCTGGCCTTGGACACTTCCAGGGATGGAGCATCCCTAATTTTCTCTGCTTTACAAGGTCAGAGCTGCAGGAAAAAACCAGGAGTTTGGGGAAAAACCAGTTTTGCCCCTGGTGTTTGCCCAGATTATTTGAGGAAAAGGGGAGGAGGAGGGGGAATGAAGGGCGAGATGTGCCTCCCTCCCAAACTCTTTGGACACCTCCTTTTTTTATTTCTTTCTTTGAGCCATATTTAGAAAAGGCTCCTCAGAAAACACTTTGCACTTGTAAAAATGTCCTTTCCCAGCGCAGTCACCTCAGGACTGCTCCGACTCTGAGGCTTTCCCGCCCTTGGTTTGGAAGAAACTGTTGCTAAGGAGCATCCATAATGGTTTTCCTTTGGACAAAGGGATTACAGGGAAACCAAATCCAGGTACAATCAGCCTGTGTTACACTCGTGATGGGGGGGGGTGGGGGAAGCAAAATCAGTAAAAATTTGAAGGCCAGCAGCTGCAGGCAGGATTTTGAGAAGAATATATGGAATTTATTTTCCTGCTGCACATTTTCTAGACAATCCTGAGCCAATTTCTGGCACCTCAGGGGGCAAAGAAGGCTGAGGAGCTCCTGTACCCCCAATTTCCCACTCGCCCTGGACCAGGAAGGTCAAATCCCAGCTCCATCCTTCTCCTTTTTCCTACACATTGATTTTTTTCCTGTCTGGGTAACACCAAGCATTTCATTGGCCTTGCAGGGTTGCGGCTCCCCTGTGAAAGCTGACTGAAAAAGGCCAAAAATGCCTTTTTTGATTGACTTAAGTCAGTGGTTTTAGCATTTCTATTTAAATGTAAGCTCAGAAATCAAGGCAGGTAGTCATAAAGTTCAGCCTTGAGTTCAATTCTTACAGCCAGGCTATAAACCCACGGGGATTTGGGGAACAAAGTCCCAAGGAATCCCGTGCCAGAGCCGGAACAAGGAGCCCCGGGCTTGACTTTAGGAAAGAGTAAACTGGGCACTGCTTTAAAAACCCGGCAAGTAACATGGAACAAATTAAAAAGGGAAGCAACAAACCCCTCTGGGATTCCATAATAATTTAAACATCCCTCTGGGACATCTGAAGTTCGGAGGGGAAGGGAAGGGGGTGGTAAAAAAAAAAAGTGTTTCTAACTAAGAAGGAATGTTAGCAATAAAAAGGGGGTGCCATGGCCGGGATTAGTCACAAAGCAGATGTTTGCTCTGCTTTTCCCCCCTCGTTTTCTCTTCTGTTTCCTTCCTCCCTCTCCTTCCTCTCCCTCTTTTTTTTTTTTTCCCCAGCAGTTCCACCTGTGTGATGGAAGGAGCAGGGAGGGAGTGCAGAGCTTAGAGGGTTTGGTGTGTTAGGAAAAACAGCCCCATAAATCCATTTGGGAGTGGACTGGAGTGTGTGTGGGGGAGGGAATAATCAAAAAATAAACCGTATGTGGGTTTTATTTATTTATTATTTGGGATTTGGGAGGGGGGGTTATCTTTCCCTACCTTCTCCAGCACTGTGAACCAGGTGGGTCCTCCCCTCTCATTGTCCCTTCCCTCTCTGCTGCTTGAACCCCTTGGAGGAGCCACTGGGAGATGCTGAGGATGTCAACAGGAATTGTCCAGTTAGGCCTAGACCAATCTGACTATTTAGGATTCAAATTGCTTTTCCTTCACCAAAAGAGCTGCTGGGAGATGCCAAGGGACCCTGGTATCCACAGGAACTGTCCAGTTTGGCCTAAACCACTATTTATTTAGGATTAAAATTGCTTTTTCTTCGCCCAAGGAGGCAGGGCAGCTGCTGAAAGGCCTGGAAAATTCCAGAGGGAGCCAAGGAACCCAAATCCCTCTTGTCTGTGAGCTTTGAATGGCTTTCACCCCCGGCTGCAAGTGAGTGTTTGGGGGGTGAAGCCAAGGGGGTCTTCTCAGCCCTTAACACCAAAGTACTGGGTTTGGGTTTATTAAATGAAGAAAAAGGAAAGAAATAAATAAAAAAAATACAAAACAAGTGCCCCAAGCCCAAGTGTGACAGAAGGAGCCTTGAGGCAACTTTCAGCAGGTTTTTAATGTGGTTTCCTTCATCCCCCCGTTCGCTGGAGCAGATTGTGTTCGGATGATGGATTTTCCAGATCAATATGAGGATGAACCCCCACCCCACCAGCTCCCCCACCCCACAACTGCCCCAAACCGGAACAAAACAATCCCAGTTTATTCTTTAAACATCCAGTTCTGCAGCACAGTGTCTTTTTGTGCTAATTCCACACCCCCTGCCCCCCCCCCCCCCCCCGAAAAACCCAAACCAACGTTTGGCCTCATTACTCATCTCTGGAGATGAGTTTGATCCCTAAAAGATGTCCCGAGCCTTCAGAAGCACGAAATTCCAATTTCAGCCTCAGAAGTTTGCATGTCAGTCCCAAAAGGAACAAATAAAAGCCTCCTCATGCTGGAACAATGTTGATGCTTTCCAGGTCAGGTTTTTTTGGGCAAAAAAATGCACCCAGCAGAGCCATCTTTGCCAGCATTTCCTCGGTGGGATGTGCCACATGCATCCCAGCCCTCCAGAGCCTCCCTCAGGCTCTCCCTGCACAGTTTGCTGTGGACACACGTGCAGATTATTTTTCCTTTTGCCCTCATTAAGGAGCAGTGACTCATTTGCAAGCCATTCCCAATGAATCCCAGTTTTCTGCTGCGTGAGAGGGAAAGCAGGAGCGGTAGCTGTAACCTGGCGGTTCTTAACACTCAGCTGTCCTAAATTTCTTGTGAGGTTTATAAAGGTGTGGACCAACCACTCCTATGGAATAATAATGCCTTGGGCTTCTCTTTCAGGAAGCTGAGGCAGCTGTGAAGGAGTTTTGGAGCATTACCTGGATTTTGCAGAGGGAAAAAGAGAGTTACAGGGAATGGGGAAGTGGAGAGCGTGAAGTAAAATAGCCTGAAACCAGGACCAAGGGCTTCCCAGTGAGGATTCAGGGAAACACTGGGAAGGAAATGACTTCTTGGAGGAGTTAAACAAGGCTCCCAGTGGCCTCAGGTAAGATCCTTTGCCACGAAATCCCATCAGGGAAGGTCTGGAATGCAGCAGGGCTCTCCCACCATCACGAGACGTCACGTGGAAGGGAGTTGTGCCATGTCTGTGGCCCAAGGGGTTCACTTGCAGCTGGTAAAGGATCCTTTAGGTCATTTCCAGGTGGATTCCACAGATAACATTTCCTTTCCAATGGGCTCTCTGTGCTCTGGTGGAGCTGGGCCAAAGCAGAGCTTTGTTGCCACCAAAAGGAAAGGGAACCTCTTTCCGTGGGGATTTCTTTTTCAGGCCACGCTGAGGCACAGGTGGGTTGACCTGACCAGGCTGCAAGCCATAGGCAGAAATTTTTGTCGGGTTTTCAAAGGCTTGGGTGCCCTAAGCTTGGCAGATAAAGCCTCAGGGGACACGAGGAGGTGTTCAGAATGTCAAACTAAGGTTCACGGGAGCGACCTTCCTTGTTTGGATCAGGCAGCCTGGATGTGTCCTTTGGAACTGAGAGGCTGTTATTCAAACATGAGGGTGAAAAGGAGGGATTGGGGATGCTTGGATCTAATTTGGGCAGTTCTGCTCAGCGTTGGACAGTTGTGGGAGCTTTGGAAGGTCTCCAGAGCAGGTGTTTGTCCTGCTTTGAGCCCAGCTGTGCTCTGCAGAGCCGGTGACTTGGCTGAAGCTGCCAACAGATGACTTCACTGAAGCCAACCTTCCGTCCAAGATGTGCTCAGCCCAGCTTGCCTTGAGCTCCAAAGCTTTGCCTTAGTAGTTTTCAGAGCGAGGAGAGCCAGAGGAGCTGCTGAGTAGAGACTTTTTCCCTGTTTTTCACTGTTTCAGTGTTGCCACGCTGCATAGGTGGCAGTTGCTGGATTTGGTGTCCGTCTACCTCAGCTCCCTCCTGGTGATCTGCTGGGCACCTCCTGGTTTTCTCCTTCCAGCTGCCACCTTGGCTCACCCTCTGCAGTCACCAATTCCAGCTCTCTTTCATAGAATCCCAAGTTGGAAGGGACCCATCAGGATCATGGAGTCTGACTCTTTGCCTGGGAGGAGATCTTTGCTCCCTAACCACACACACACAAAAAAAAAGGGTGTCAAAACCCCCAAGGAAAACTCTGAAGCTCCAGAAGTCGTACCAGTAGCAGGTGTGGAGTGTTGATCACCAAGGTGCTCCGAGGGCTGGAGCCCCTCTGCTCTGGAGCCGGATAGGGAGAACTGGGGGTGTTCAGCCTGCAGCAAAGAGGGCTCTTAGAGCCCCTTCCAGGGCCTAAAGAGGCTCCAGAAGAGCTGGAGAGGGCTTTGGACAAAGGCCTGGAGTGTCAGGACAAGATAATGGCTTCGTGCCAGAGGGCAGGGTTAGGTGGGATACTGGGAAGGAACCTTCCCCCTGAGGTGGGGAGGCCCTGGCACAGGTTGCCCAGAGAAGCTGTGGCTGCCCCTGGAACCCTGGAAGTGTCCAAGGTCAGGTTGGAGCCACTTGGGCTAGTGGAAGGTGTCCCTGCCCACAGCAGGGGGTGAGACTGGATGAGCTTTAAGTTCCTTCCAACCCAAACTCTTCTATTCTATTTCAAGGCAAAAGTGTTGGAATATCCCGGCCCCTTCCTGCCTGGGAAGGGAACGGGCTGCAATCCGAAGGGAACGGCCTGCAATCAATAAACCAGAGCCCTTGTTTTTCCAGCAGAAAACAGGTTGTGATGGATGAGGCGTCAACTGTCCCCGCAGCCCAGGCGTTGGGAATGCCATTATGGAAATGCCATTATGGAAATGCCATTATGGAAATGCCATTATGGAAATGCCATTACGGAAGTGCTCGTAAAAGCCTGGCCGGGTTGGAAAACTCGGCCTGCCGTTGCTGTCTGCCTTCAGACCCCCTTCTGTTCGGACCTGTTCTCCCTGCAAACATCCCAAGGAATGCCTGGGTGAGCCAACAGGGGGTTTGTCACCACAGACACCCAAAAGCAGCAGCGAGGGTTGTGCCGAGGCTCCAGTTGCTGCAGTTGCTCCCTGGGGCTGAGCTGGTGGAGAAACCACAAAAGGTAGGTGCAGGCCTGGGACAGAAACGGCTCTGGAAATGCTGCTATGAAGCAGAGAAATGAGAGGAACAAATCCTTGTGCTCTGCTCCCTGGAGAATTTCCAACAGCCTAGCTCCACTCTGCTTCCCCACCCCAAGCACCGCTCCGAGCGCTGGGAGTGACTGACCACCCCCTGGATCTCCTTCTCCTGAGTGTCCAAGGCTCTGCACATTGTCTGGGAACCACAGGGCTGTGCAGAGCTATTCCAAGCTCTCCTATCTCACCGAACAAGCAGGGACTCATGTCCCAGTCCTTCCCTTGCACATCTTTACCTTAAAAAAAACCCCAAACCCCTTCTTCAAGCAGCTTTTGTTGCCAAGCCAGAGAGAATCAAAGACCCTCCTTGGTCTGTAGCTCCTTTTGCAGCTTCTGTTGTGACTTTTGGGGACCTCTGTGTTCCCCCAGCTCTGCCAACAAAGCCAGGGATCGTCACAATAAGAGCTCCAGTTTTATGGCTCCACTCATGGGAACGACTCAGCACTCAAGGTGTCCTTGGGTATTTTTCAGGAGGCTTCTGGGGTCAAATGGTGCCTGAAATTGCATGTTTTAAACCAGACTTTTAGAGTTTTTTGTTCTGTACAGGTCTCACATCCTGGCTTTCAAACCGCCTGGAATCCAACAAGTGCCTTTTCCACCTCCCTGGCCAATCCTGAGCCTCCAAAAGCTGCAATTCCAGTGCCTGATGAAGGCCCTTGTGACTGAATTCTGGGCTCCCAGTTCAAACGTGGAACAGTGTCCATAAAAGTTTTTATATCATCCCCAGTAATATTCCAGTCATATTCCCTTGACCGTCCTCAGGAAAACAGTTCTTGACACACTACTGGGATAAAAGAGGGGGAACACATGGTCCCAGTAAAAACTGAGTTAACATGCCATTCCAAGCAATAACTTTACACTATATAGTGTAACAACAAGCCAAGAAATCGTAATTATTGGGAGTGAGTGGAATCAAGAGCTGCCCCCAGTGCTGCATTACGGCCCTTGCAGTGGAAGAACCTCAGGCACCGAGTGTGTAACAGTCCCATTGTCAACATAAAAACCTTGACAGGACCTCATTGAAAACCTCCCTTCTCCCTGTCAGACGGAGCGTGGCAGGGCTTTGGGCTGAGTGGTTTGGGATGTGTCCAGGAGGTCAAGACCAGCGGGTCTGGTGCTTCCTTGTGGTGGCTGAGATCCTCATCTTGGGCTCTGCTGCCACTTCCCTGTGCACCCCGGGGGCTTGTCCTGCTCCTCTGCTGGATTCCTCCCCTAGGACCGACCTGTGGAGCAGCAGATGATACCACCCTGCCCTTCAGGAAGGGATGCTGCTCTGGATGGAGCTCAGGGTGGTTGAAACCAGCAGAGGGTACGCCCCAGACACATTTCCTGGGACTCGAGGTGGGAACCAGAAACACTTGACCTTCCCTGAGCTGGAAGGGACCCACAAGGATCATGAAGTCCAGCTCTTGCCCTGCACAGGACAATCCCAAGAGCCCCACCATGTGTCTCTCTCCTGACATGCAGCAAGAGGAGGTACTTGTGTTGCTCCTCTCCCATCACCACCTTCCCAGCTCTCCCAGTTCCTCCCCCACCCTTTGACCCAGCCCAGAAGGTCTCCCATCCTCAACTGGCCACCCTCCAGACCTTTTCCTTGGGAGAGCAGCCCCCCAGACCCCTCTGTGAGCCCCCAAAGCTGGGGATGGAGGGGCCCACCCCAGAGGGTGACTGAGCCAGTTCGCCCTTTCCCGTTCTTCCCCTTTCCATGAGTCATGATTTCCCTAATCCATGGGTTGGGAAAGGGGATGATCCCACTGTGCTGGCCCGTTCCCCAGCACATCCTCGCTGCAGGAGAAACGGGGGGCTTGTGCCTCACCCCTGCTCTCCAGGGCCCCAAAAACCCCCTCTCTTTCCACAGCCACGATGGATAACCGTGGGTTCTCCTCCCCTCTCACCTGCCCATGCCCCTCCCCGCTCAAATTCCCTCCTTTTCAAGCTCCGAGCATGTTTTTTCCCCCCTTGGCAAAGGTTGGTTGGGGGAAGCCAGGAATGCAGGGTCGGGTTTTGCAGGGTACAACAAACCACTTGGCAGCTGCCTCCCTCATCCCCCTCCTGAGCCATGGAGAACAACTTCCTGTCAATAAACAGGAACAAAAGCTTGGAAGCATCTTCAAAGCAATGAGTTATGTTGAAAATATGTTTCGGAGCACTTTGAATGTTCCTGTAAACCGGAGGGAAATGATTGTTCATGACACTCTGGCGTTGGAGGGCAGCTTATAAATATCCCCCTCAGGTTTGCGGGAGTCGGTTTTTGCCACCAGGAAAAACGCGACGGAACCAGGAGGGAGAGGAAGAAGAGGGGAAAGGAATTAAAAAAAATACCCCAAGTCCAAAACCTGGGGAATGGCATGAATTTTAAAGGTTTAAAATCAGCATCAACCCCGTGTCAGGTGTGAGCTTTTGGGAGAGGGTCTTCTCCCCACATCCGGTCTGGGAACTGCCGGAGTGGGGCATGGAAGCACCGCTGACCTCCTCACTGCCATGGGCCACGGAGAGAGGGAGAAAGCATAAGGTTCCCATTGGTTTCCCAAAGTGAAAACATGTGCTGGGAGCCCCAGCCAGACATGCTCCTCGTTATTTTAATGAGAAATTCCATAATTAGTGGCAAAAACGAAAAGAGAAGCTTCGTTGCAAGTGAAAGAAAACCCCTCTCTCTTCTCTCCGGGCTCCTCAAAGGGATGTGGGGTTTTTACAAACATATATTACTTGACAGGCTGGGATGTTCCTTAATCTGTTTGCTCGAGGGAATTAAAAAGAAACATTGGGGGAACAGAAAAAAACCACAAACAACCAAAACAACAACAAAAAACCTCCCCAAACCAACACACCCCCCCCAAAAAAAAGGCAAGTAAATAAAAATGACAGATTTTTTTGCTTAAATGGGCAACGTTGTCTTACCAGGGCAACACTCTCCCCACCTGTGATCCATTTGTCAGCACTTAAACATCATTACAACATTAACAGCCAATCTGAAAGCAGAAGAGCTGGGCTTTGTACAGCCATAAACTACAGGACATCAAACTGCTCTTTACGTGCTGGGGGCCAGGCAGGAGTGACCCCTTCGAAACTTTTACAGTTCTCTGCATTCTTCTGATTACGGGCGAGATTTATTTGCACTTTGATATATATATGTATAAAAAAAAAGGGGGGGGGGAAGAAAAAAGAGGTTTTTATTAAAAACATTTCATCCAGGTTCTTTAGTGGGAGACGGGAGAGAGAAGAAACACAGCAAGAGGTTTGAAGCTGGCGGATTTTATTCCTCTCGTGGAGAGGGTTTGGTTGGGGTTCCTGTTCCCAAATAAACACGTAGGGTTGTATTAAGCCCCTTTGCCACGCTGTGCTCTCCAAACGTGTCTGACAGCTGATTGCACAACTCCTTGGCAAGCTGGGACACCACGGAAAGTGCAGGAAGGGCTCTGTTGCAAGGCTTTTATGGAGGAGAAAAGGTGCTTTGGTGGGCGAGCGCTGACAGCCGCCCCCCTCCCATGTGCCAGCCCTCTCGGAAAGGCCTTGAGCAATCTGTGCCTCCGGCTCCTAAAAAACTACCCTGAAAATCGAATTGAGTGTTTTCAGCTTGCTGTTTTCCAGCCAGAGCGAGGATGGGAAAGATATTAAGGTGGTACTGTGCAGTCAGGAGAAAGGGGAAACTCCTCGGGCTTTCCTCCTCTTTTCCAGGAGTCTCCTGTGCTGGTGTCATGTCAGATGGCTGCACTTCAGCACTCAGCCGTGGACCTGTGGAGCAGGGAAAAGGTCTGGATGCTGTGGAAGTCCTGCCTTGTTAGGCAGCAATATTCCCCTAGGATGGAATGGTTTATATTCTCATATATCTTAGATAAGTAAATGTATTTCTGGCTATAAAGAAATGGGATTTTCCACACTCACACAAATAAACACCTGGAATGTGTGTCTAGGATTACATGACTTTTTACAGAAACAGAAGGACAAGAAAAGGAGTGGGATGGGATGGCATGGCATGGCATGGCATGGTATGGACTAGAGGGTTCAATGTCTGCTATAATCCTATTTTAGGTCTCAGCCTCCT
This sequence comes from Pseudopipra pipra, assembly GCF_036250125.1. Lineage (NCBI taxonomy): Eukaryota > Metazoa > Chordata > Aves > Passeriformes > Pipridae > Pseudopipra > Pseudopipra pipra. Next base: position 3,014,035 of record NC_087555.1, on the reverse strand, counting down.
GATGTCCAAGGATGTCCATCCATGTTGTTTTTTTTTTTTTTGAAAACATCATCTGAGCAGGGAGATGGATTTAGGGACAAATACAAGAGCCATAAATCCTGAGAAAGCCCCCAGATCAGAGCAATGGGCTTTTTGGAGGTTGTGCACGATGGAGAAGTGCTAATGAGACAGACTTTTCCAAGGAAACTTGCCACTTCACAGAGTTGCTGTTTCCCATGAGGGAAAAATATGATTGGACTGAAAACTTGCAGTCCTTCTTTTTATATATATATATTTTTTTTTTTTCCCCTCCTATTTTATTCTGAAGGGCTGGGGGAGACAAACCTGAAATGAAACACTTCATTTTGGTCAGTTTGACCTGACTGGGGAATATTTCCTTCTTCTGATTGGATTGGTTTCAAATCAAGTCAGAATAGGCTTCGACTTTCCTTGGGGAAAATGCAGCTCCATCTCTTTCTCCACATGATGGATGTGCTCCTGGGAGGATCTGGATGCCCAAGAGGCCAGGAGTCTGTGCAGGCTGGGTCCATGGGGATGTGTTAATCCAGGGGCACGGCTGCACGGCCCCAGGAAGAGCAGGAAGACAGAAACCAGCCCATCTAGCCCCTAATTCCTCTCAAGGGCTCCACGAAGGAGTGTGATAAAGAGGGGAAACTACCCTGAGACCCTGAGAGCCAACAGCAAGGTGGAGATCCCGTGTTCTCTCCACCAGACAGGCAAATTAGGTTCAGCTCCTCGAAAAGAAGCATTTTGCAAACCATTCAGCCCCTGTTCTGCTCTTCAGCACTTGAAACTGTGCCCAGGTCTCAACAGTTGTGACATTTCTGTAGAATATCTTAATTTTTTTCTCATCAACAGACCTGGAGCCTCATTTGGAATTTCAACCCGTGCCCTTTTTGAAGCACGAACGCTCCCCAGGGACAGCAGCTCCCGGTGTTGGTTCCTTCCAATTAATATCTGGGCATGAAACTTCCTAGCTGAGGTAAGGAAGACAAAGAAAAGCTGGTGTAAGCCATTAGTTGCCCATATCTTTGTGCTGAAGAGCTCAGGGATCACCATTTCGAAGAGGCTGTTTTTTGTTGTTTGGTTCTTTTTTTTTCCCATCTTTTCTCTCCAAATTTCTCCCGTTGCTTTCTCCAAAATGGTTCTGTTTTCCTCACTAGAATTTACAGCTCAGCTCAAACAGAGCAGGTGGTCTTTTTTGCTGCTCACATTTTGAGAAAACTAAAACTGGCGTGGTTGGAAGCGGAATTCTCTTGTCCTAAAAGATGCTGGAACCCCGTTTGTTTTCAAATGCACGGGGTTTTTTTTGTAGTACAAACAGCTGAGAGGATGCTGTTTAAATGTAGCTACTAATGATGCTAGTTAAAGCAAATTAAAATAAAAAAAGAGGAAATCATGAGGTTTTCCTGGGATTGAGGAATGTTTTGTCCGGGAGCCTTGGGCACAGCGGGAAAGATCATTTCCCTCCCCAAGTTTTGCTCTCTGTGTGCATTTCCAGAGTTTCCGTGGTGCCAAAGAGGGAGCTGGAGACATGAAGCTCCCCTGCATGTTTTACTTCATGAATCTGGGAGGAGAAAGGGCAGCACACGCTCCTGGTTTGCCTCTGTCCCATCTGGGAGCAGCAGGGAAGAAATCGGTCCGTGCACTTGGCTTTGCACCAACCCCCAAAAAGGCACAGCACACCTGCTTTCAGCATTTGCTCTCCTTGCTGAACCTTGGCAAAGGTTCCTGCAAACCTGGCCCAAGTGTGGAGTAACCTCTGTGAGGAGAGATTGATGGCTCTGGCCCCAAACCAGGCACCATTCCGGCCTCTCAGAGCCCCCCAGCTGCCCCCGTGGCTGGGCTGCTGCAGCCTCCTGGGCTGGAAGGGCCCCCCAGGAGTCATCTGCTCTCCCTTCCCCACCCAAAGCCTCAGGGGGGATTTCTCCAGGGGCACAAGGCTTCTCCTCCTCCTTCCTTGTGAGACTCTTCCTTGCCAGGCTTCCTTCTTACCTCTCTTTTGAATGTCCTTACCAGTCAAAGCAGTTCTCGGCTCCCGAGGTTTCTGCATGTTTGCTGGGAGCTGGATGGAAGCCTCGATGACTCTGATGCATAAAAAAGACCGGGGGAAACCAGGAATAACAAGTTTCGTTGCCATAACAAAGGATGATCCAATACCTTGAGGTCTAAAAATAGTCCTTCCCTATTAACCTCTCCATGGTATCTGCTGTTATTATTTTTTTTTGTTAAGAGAGAGGAAGGAAGAATTAATTCCTGCACCAGGGAGCAGCGTTCTGGCCTCAATGCCAGCTGGAGCAGTGAGCACAGCAGGCACTTCCAGAAGCTGGAATGAGGAGTGGAAGGATGGTTTTCCAGTTAAATATCTGGGATGAGACCTGGAAAGGCTCAGCTCTGCCCTTGGCGTTGCAGCGTGTTCCTCACATGGCACTGGGCTGATCCTTCCTGGTTCTGCTTCCTTCTGGGTTCTCCCTCCCTTCGACGTTTAGCAGAAGTTTGGGAGCACAGAACTGTTCCCAAAACACTCTTCTAAAGGGTTATCTTACTCCAGCCTCAGAAAGAAAAGTCCAAGGAAACACTTTTTAAGGCCTCTGACCTCACAGCCTGTCTGACCTCATGCTCCATGCAATGCTCACCACCAGCCTTTCCCGGTAGCTGGGAAACAGTTGGGATTTTCTTCCTGAAATTCCTCAGGAAACCCAAGGACAGACCCCAGAATTTTTTTGGCTTCCCTTTTTTTGCCCCCTCTGACAAAACACACAAAGTTGGGAAGGAAGGGGAGACCTAAATGGATGAAAGACTTTCCAAAATTCCCAGTTTTGGAAAAGGGCTTCCTATTTCTGAACCTCTCCAGGGCTCCATGAGAAATCCCTGGAGGGGGTGCCAAGGCATGGACAGCTTCCACTCCTCCCCTGGGCAGCAGGACTGATTTGGGCTAATTGCCCTCTCCTAATGATGTCTGCAGGCTACAAAGCTTTCGAGAAGTTTGGGAAGAAGCCACAGCTCCATCCCACTGCTCGGAAGATCCATGTGTTTTAAAGAACAAGCCCCAGCAGAGCACACGGAGCAGGGCTGGGGTCTTTGCCCACTTCTTTTGGATTTTTCTGCCAGAGACCTCATCCATTCCTATTTCTGAAGTTCACGGCACAGCACAGCCAACCCTGAAACTGTGGAAAGTACAGTTTATTTGGAGAGCAAAAGGGCCTTTGGCTCTGCAACTGCTATAAACTCACAGGAGAAATTCTTTTTTTAACAATAAGTGGGAAAGTCTCATTAATTTTGCCTGGCTGTTTCTGGGCTTTTGGGGTATTCCAGCATCTGCCTCTGTGAAGATTAGAAACCCTGTTCCTGTGAACACTGGGATTCTTTCCCAGCAGTAAAAGGCAGAGGTTATTTTTAGTGGAGGGCTGAACTTCCCGGGGCCCCGAGAAAACGGAGACAGATGGGAAATGTTGGTTGAACTCTTGCTATGGGAAACCACTGGAAGATGAGCCCTACCTGCACTCATTCCCTAGGGATGCAAACCCCTGCTCTCCACAGCTTCGGGTGTCCATGTGGAGCTAGTTGGGATTACCTCGTCCATGAACTTCTCCACTGTAAGAAAGGACCATCCAAAAGGAATGGTCAAAGAATCATCAACTGCTGTTCTGTCTCCTTGCCCTCGCTGGGAAGGACTCCCAGACTTCTCCAATCTGCCTCCAAGAGATGATGGGTGATGAGGGCTAAACAGAATCATAAAATCACAGAATAGTTTGGGTTGGGAGGGATCTTAAAGCTCATCCAATGCCACCCCCTGCCATGGGCAGGGACACCTCCCACTATTCCAGGTTGCTCTAACCTGGCCTTGGACACTTCCAGGGATCCAGGGGCAGCCACAGCTTCTCCAGGAATTCCATCCCAGCCTCTCACCACCCTCTTAGAGAAGAATTCCTCCCCAGCATCCCATCTATCCCTGCTAGCTTTCAGTTTGCAGCCATTCCCCCTTGTCCTGGCACTTGTAAATAGACTTTCTCCATCTTTCTTGTAGGATCCCTCCAGGAACTGAGAGGAGCTCCCTCAAAGACTCTGTTGTCACCCTTCTGCTCATCCACCACGTTTTTAGCATTTTAAACAGAAATAGTCCCATTACAGCTGGAATTTCAACCTCTTCCTTAGGAAGCTTTGGTTTCACTAGTTTTCATTAAAGTGTACATTGAATGGCACCAATGGATACTGGCCTGGGTCAGGAACAGTGTGGCAGCAGGACCAGGGAGGTGATTCTTGGCATCATTCCATGGCATCCTGGCCTGGATCAGGAAGAGTGTGGCAGCAGAACTAGGGAGATGATTCTTGGCATCATTCCATGGCATCCTGGCCTGGATCAGGAAGAGTGTGGCAGCAGAACTAGGGAGATGATTCTTGGCATCATTCCATGGCATCCTGGCCTGGATCAGGAAGAGTGTGGCAGCAGGACCAGGGAGGTGACTCTGCCCCAGGACTGGGCACTGGTGAGGCCTCACCTCGAGTGCTGTGTCCAGCTCTGGGCCTTCAGATCAGGAAGGACATGGAGGGGCTGGAGCAGGTCCAGGGAAGAGCAACAAGGCTGGTGAGGGGACTGGAGCACAAATCCTATGAGGAGAGGCTGAGGGAGCTGGGGCTGTTCAGCCTGGAGAAGAGGAGGCTGAGGGGAGACCTCCTCACTCTCTACAACTCCCTGACAGGAGGGGGGAGCTGGGGGGGTCAGGCTCTTCTCCCAGGAACCAGCAGTAGAACAAGAGGGCACAGCCTTGAGCTGCACCAGGGGAGGTTTAGGTTGGACATTGGGAAGAAATTCTTCCCAGAGAGAGGGATCAGCCCTTGGAATGGGCTGCCCAGGGAGGGGTGGAGTCCCCGTCCCTGGAGGTGTTTAAGGACAGACTGGATGTGGCATCAGTGCCATGGGCTGGGAACCACGGCGGAGTTGGATCAAGGGTTGGACTGGATGATCTCAGAGGTCCCTTCCAACCCAGCTGATTCCATGATTCTGTGAATTCTTGCTCTGGGTGAGGAGGTTATAAATTCCAAATGGCAGAGTTGGACTCAAACAGGCTTGAGCTCCTGGTCCCCTTCACTTGAGCAGGACCTTGAGAGCTGTTCCTGGATCACTCTGGAAAGCAGACACTTGGGCACGTGTAAGAGACCATTGGTGCACCCTAAAGGGCCAGGAGGCTACCTGAAAGGGGCAGGAAAACTGCTGGGATTGGGAAATCCGTGTCCCTCCTTCCACTGGCATGGGGTTGGCAGGACCTGTACCATGGAGCTTCACTCCTGCTCCATCAGGAAGAGCCACTCAGGTAGTACTGCAGGCAGTTGGCAGATGTTGGGGGCACATCCACAACATCCCAGGATTTGGCTCCGAGGTAGAAGTTTGCTAAAAACTGCGAGATCTGCCAGGAAACAGCTGCCTTCCTTCTTTGTCTGCTTATAAAGTTCTTTTCCTAGGCATCTCCTCTCGACAGCTGGAATGATGGGAGTCTGCCTTTGGACTACTGTTCCTACTGAGTGTATCACAGCAGAGTTGAGAATTTTGTTTTGAGCTTCCTTTGGTGAAAATGAAGCCGAGGCCCTTGGGTAACATCAACCTGTAGCATATTCCAGTTGAATTTCCCAGTTTGGAGCCACCAGGACACACCTAAACTGAGGAATGGAGCATGGTTGGCATCTCCTGGAGCTGGGCGGGAATGGGACCCAGGGAAGCACAGGGTTGTCTAATGTGGGTGTTAAAAAGCTCCAACATCCCTTCCTGGGTGATCAGGCTCCGTGTTGGTTGTGGTTTCCTTGTTGAGGTGACATTGTGTGGAACCAGCTCCACATCCCTCCAGGGAGGATGTGGACAGGGCTGGAAGGACATTTTGGCTGACACCTCCTTGGACCTGGCTGGGAATCCCTGGAAATCTCAGTCACCACAACACAGACAAACCACATCCATGTCTATCCACGGCTCTTTCCACAACCCTTGGATTCCACTTTTTTTCAGTTTGGGTTTTTTTAGGGACACCAGAAAATCCTCAATGTGCCAGAGAGTGGAAGGGAGTCCTCCAGGACCATGGAATTCCTGTATTCCCTTCTCCAAACATGGACAAACCACATCCATGTCTATCCACAGTTCTTCCCACAACTCCTGGATTCCACTTTTTTTCAGTTTGGGTTTTTTTAGGGACATCAGAAAACCCCCAGTGAGTGGAAGGGAGTTATCCAGGCCTCTGGAATCCTTGGATTCCCTTCTCCCCACACATGGACATAAAGAGAGCTCCATGACCACACTGCTTTTCCCACTCATCTCCAAAGCCAAGTTTTGGTCCCCTGTATCCGATGCCGTGGCACGGAATAAAGCCTGCTTGGGAAATCCGGGCAATTGTTGGCTGGAGAAAAGCAAAATCTCTCTCAGATATTTTCTAATCCAAAAAACATGGTCTCCAAGGAGCTTTTTCCAAGGCCATGAAGTGCTCCAACCATTCGTAATCATCCAGCTCAAAGCAGAGAAAAAAAATCAGGTGGAGGAGAGATGAAAGGGAAAACCTATTCAAATAAAAAAAGCAATTTCCCCAAAATATATACAGCTTTGTTTCCAATTTTTTGGGTGCTTTTTTTTAATACAGCTTCATTTCTAATTTTTTCCTGCTATTTTTTTTATACAGCTTCATTCCCAATGTTTTTCATGCTTTTTTTTTATACAGCTTCATTCCCAATTTTTTCTTTTTTCTTTTTTTATACAGCTTCATTCCCAATTTTTTCTTTTTTCTTTTTTTATACAGCTTCATTCCCAATTTTTTCTTTTTTCTTTTTTTATACAGCTTCATTTCCAATTTTTTCTTTTTTTTAAATACACCTTCATTCCCATTTTTTTGTTTTTTTTTTTTTTATATAACTTCATTTCCATTTTTTCTTTTTTTTAATACAGCTTCATTCCCAATTTTTTCTTTTTTCTTTTTTTTATACAGCTTCATTTCCAATTCTTTTTCCTGCTTTTTTTTTACACCTTCATTTCTGATTTTTTCTTTTTTCTTATACAACTTCATTCCAAATTTTTTCATACAATTTCATTCCCAATTTTTTTCCCACTTTTTTTTATGGAGCTTCATTCCCAATTTTTTAATACAGCTTCATTCTCAATATTTTTTGTGCTTTTTTTTTATACAGCTTTGTTTCCAATTTTTTCCTGCTTTTTTTTATACAGCTTCATTCCCAATTTTTTCCCACTTTTTTTTGTAATACAGTTTCATTCCCAATTTTTTTTCATTCTTTTTTTATACACCTTCATTCCCAGTTTTTTTTCTTTTTTTTTTAACACAGCTTCATTCCTAATTTTTTCTTGCGTTTTTTTTTTCCCCTCTGAGTTATTTTTTGCTGCAAATAAAACTTCCAGTGACCCAATAATCCTTTTAAAAGGCAGCTGCAGGGAATAAAACCAGGCTGGTTTGTTCCTCTTCCATTGTTGCTGACAGCAGGACCCATTCCCACTGCTCCCGATTGAATGCTTCCCAGAGTGTCTAGACACGTCTCCACCACCAAGGGATATCAGGGCTCATCCCAGGAGCTGGGATGTGTCCTCCTCCCCCTGGAGAGTCTCTCCAAGCCTGAGACTTGAAGGAAAATCCAGCCTGTGAGCCATGAGATTCCTAAAAATAAGCCTCTGTGGTGTTCCTTTTTGGGCTGCGCCGGGGTCATGTTTTCCGTGTTCCCGGCAGCGGGAAGCTGAGGTTCCTGCAGGAGAACATGGATTTGGGTGGCAGCACCCAACTCTCCTGGTGGCCACAGAGCAAAAGGTCCCGGGGTAAGAGAGATGCTCCCCTGCCCTCCGGCTCTGGGGCACAGATCCAACCGGGGACAGCCTTTCCCAGGGTGCTCCAGGGGCACACACCCCTCCCGCTGCTCCAGGGGCTTCCAAAATTTGTCCTGGGTGAGATGGTTCGCTCCAGTTTCTGCCACTTTGGTCTGCAATTCCTGTCTGCAGTCTGGAGGAACCGATGGCAATTCCTGTCTCCAGTATGGAGGAACTGGTAGGAATTCCTGTCTCCAGTCTGGAAGAACTGATGGTCCCTTCCCCTCTTGGTGCCACACAACTGGGAGCAGGTCCATCCCACGGCTCATCTCCAGTCACACCCTTGGATCCTGACGATCCCGTGTGCTCAGGACAGGAACTCTCTTGCCGACAATTCCAAGAGCACTCCAGGCAATCCCAGATAATAAATAGCAGTGCTAATAATAGCTCTGATCCTTGGATCCCCCTGCAAACCACTCCAAGGCACCAGGATTGGCCAGGGCCTGGAATCCATCAAGTAGAATCTATTCCAGGCCTGTGCACAGGGATCTGGCTGGGATTCCTGGGATTGGGCTGCCAACATGACTCATTCCCAGCTGATTGTTCCTTCAGCCAGGACCTTCTGGGACTTGTGTCCTCGTCTGCTTTCCATAATGATGCTTCAGGGAAGGTTTGGGAAGGTTTGGGAAGGTTTAGGAAGGGAAGATTTGGGAAGGGAAGGTTTGGGAATGTTTGGGAAGGTTTAGGAAGGGAAGATTTGGGAAGGGAAGGTTTGGGAAGGTTTGGAAAGGGAAGGTTTGGGAGGCTGGGATAGAAAGGATCTCTGGGTCTCGGAGAAGGCTGAACAGCAAACAGCCTTCCTACCTCTGCTGGTGCTTTTTTGAGAACAAGGAAGTCAACAACAACCACCAAAAAAATCCCATTTTGATGTGGCATCAAAGTCAAATCAAATTAGAATCTACCAAAACCCACCAGCTGAAATCTGCAGGTGAGGGAAAAAAAGCCTGTTTCAGAGAAATTCTGCTGCTTCATTTCATTGTTTTTAACATCCTCCATCCTCAATAAAAATACAATTCTCTCCCCTTCTAAGGCAACCTGGAATAAGCCTTTTTAAAATTTAAAAGAGAGCAGCTCAGCAGTTGGGAAAGGTGAGATACCAGGTATCCAGCACCTCTTTGGATGGAAAACACTTCAATTTTCAGCAAGTCTGGTAAGAACAAACAAAAAGCCATCTTTCTCCAGCACTCCACCTGTTCTCCCGCTAATCCAGTGGGAAATCCCTGCTCCATGCGGCCTCCAGTGGGCCGGGAGGTGTTGGAGAGGACGGCCTGCCTCGCATCCCTCCCCGCAGACAACTCGCAGTGCCCGATTCCAATGCTTCCAGGAATTCTGGCATCCGCTCCCAGACCTGCATGGCTCCTTTGATCTTGTCCCGAGCAGCCTGCCAGCTCTGCCGCCCATTCCCACTCCTGATCCCGGCTGGAGGCAGCAGGCTGGGACTGTTTAACCTCTCTTGGAGCCCAGCTCTCCGTGTAACCCCCTGTGTGCCGCGTTTCCCATCACGGTGGGTTGGCACTTTGCCTAATTTGGGTGCGTTTCCCACCTTTGGGAGGTTGGTCGGAAGCATTAAACTGTTTGGAAGCTTTCTCAGCTGCATCCTTGATTCCTCTGGCATCCCTCTGGCTGGCCACAAGTGCCCAGTTCATCCCATTTCTGGGAGTGCTGGTGGCATTGCAGGGCAGCTCACACAGGGGTACAACCAGATGCTCAGATCCCAGGGATTTCCATTTTTAACAATGACCTCTCTCTCAATCTCTCTCTTTTTCTTTTTCCCCTACTTCAGTAAGAATCATTCTGGAAACCTGAAGCAATTATTCCCAGATTTCAAATGCTGGCATCACTCCCTGTGCAGCTGCAGGCACAGCACTGAACCTCCTCACTATTTTAGTTTAAGTGCCTTTTAACACAAAAAAGGGGATTTATGGTTTGTGGTCCAGATTCGTGCCCAGCCCCAGCTCTGGACCTGCAGTGCCCTCAGCTCCAAGATTATCCCACTCCCAGCTCATCCCTCTGCAATGGGCTGAACCAAAATTCCAGGGCACAACACACTGAAGACTTCAGGAAAGCTCAGTGCTGGACCCAAACCTTTCAACTTCTGTTTATTGTTATTTTAACTCTAATTTCAAGCTGGTGGAATCAAGTGGGAAATGTTTTTGGAGCAGTGTAGAGTGCAAAGGGTTTCCTGAGAGAGAAAAATGTGGTTGCTCCACTTGAGGGTCAAAGTTTCACACGGTTTTGGTGGCTGCAAAGAAAAATGGGAACCCAAAAAGCTGAGATACCGAGACACCCACAGGGAATCTGAGTCCTGAACCTCCGGGCCTGTCCCGGCAGGGATCTCAGCCAGGATTTACCTGGTCTGGCAGGTCCTCAGATGGCCAAGGGCTCACCTGGGAAAGGCACCTTTGGTGCTGGGGTGAATTTGTGTGATTTCCATCAAAATGAGGAGCTGGGGGTTTCTAGGGAGGAGATCCTAGGCTTTCAAGGGGGGACATGTCCCATGTACCCCTTCCATCCCCCTTCCAGTCTCAAATGCATTTTCCCAGGCTGAGCCACCAAGGGAAAACACAGGTTGGGGGTTTTCTTTTTCTTTCCAACCGAAACCTTCTCCAGCATTCAAAGCTCCAGATTGGAATCTCCAGAACCTGGTTTTCCGAGTTCACTTGGAAATTATATATATTATATATATACATGGATTATTCATATATAATATATATCTATATCTATCTATAGATATACAAGTGCCCTTGCTGTGTCAGATCCACACTCCCACCCAGCCAACATCCTTGGGAAGCAGTTTTTAGGAGCAAGACCAACAAGGATCCTTCCCCCGGGTCATGGCACACATTTAATCCCAAAGTGTGCAGCCAAAATCTACAGAGCTCCTTAAAACCAGTGGAAAAGTAATGAGGCTGAAGCAACCAAATTTCACTTAGTCTTTCCCACACTTCCCTGATCTTTACCCCAAAAAATTGGCTTTTTTTTAGAAATAGCTTCTCCAGGTGGAGGTGGACATGCAGTGGCTGAGCTGGTGGTCCGAGGAGAGTCAATCCAAAGGATGGAGCTGTGGGAAAGGGAGGTTTTCCTCCTCTGGAGCTCAGCCGGAAGAGCTCAGTGGATGCTGCCATTTCCAGGAGATCGGAGAAGAGGTTGTTTGTGGCTAAGCCTTGATCCAAGGCTGGTCTGAGATGGTGGAGATGTGGACAATGCCCTCCTATGAGCAGGCCTGGATGTCCAGGTCGTTATTCCAGCAGCACAGTGAGGGCTGGATTAGTTCAGGCTGGATATCGATGCCCTGGAAGCACAGTTCAGGTCGGGAAGAACTGGCACACTCCAGATGTGGGATCCCTGAAGGAAAATGACTCTTTTGAAGGAAAAGGGCTCTTTCTGTTCTTGCAAAAGCGAATGTGCCCTGAAAAGCTCCCTGTGAATCACCATAAAAGGGGCAGAACGTCTTAAATCCTGAGTCAACAAATGCAACAAGCCCTGATGGAAATGCATCCTGGTCAGACAGGTCTGGATCCCATAACTATAAAGGTGTTTTATTTCCTGGAATTCTGACATCAAAGGGGTGGATTTTCAAGACAAATAGCTGCTATTTTCATTTCTCTGGAGAAATCACACAATGTGATTGACAATTAAGATCAGAAAAAGATTTTGACGGGCAAAAGATCAGGGAATAAATCTCCCCACACCACCAAATCCAGGGCTGTTATCGAAAGCTATTCATCCCCTTGCAGTGTTCTGAGGATCACAGGAATTTGGGACCTAATTTAGGGCTCTTTCTTTAGCCACACTTGCAGAGGATTGAGGAAATTGGGCTTAGTTTCACCTGCTGCAAAGCTCTGTAAGTGCCCGAGTGAAGGAGCAGATACGGAGCCAGATGCCCCAAGGATGGCCCAAGGAAGACATGGGATTGAATCCCCCCCTCCAGATATTTTAACCCTTTGGTGCCCAGAGGTTTTCCCACACATTGAGCCATCATCACCACCTTCTTCCCTCTGGATTCGTCAGTGGGTGGCAGAGTTATAATCCCAGTGGGGGAAGTACCATTTGAGGCTTCGTTGCTGGTAGTGACATTTTGGGATGTACAATTGGGATGGTAGGAATGAGGGAGAGGGGATCAGACCACTCACAGCCATTCCCAAAAAATCCAGAGGATTAGCAGGCCTAGGAGTCTACAGCTGAGCCTTGTCTCCACCTGTCTTTGGCCATCAGGGAGCCTGGGCTACATTTGGCCTTGACTGACCTTTTTACTCTGAGGGAAGAAGGTTTTATTTCCCGAGCTCATCCTGTTTTTGTGTCACGGCACAGCCCAGATTTCTCTGGGAACAGGCAAAGCCAGCTGGTTTTATTTCTCTGGAGGAGCCTGATGGGGTGCAGGAGGAAAGGTGATGATGCTGGGCTGGTCCTCCCCCAGGGCAGCCCATGGATGGTGCTGATCTCAAGGGATGGAAGAAGATCCAACGGTGGGAGTCTGGAGAATCAAACAAGCCAGGATGGTTTGGGTTGGGAGGGACCTTAAAACCCATCTTGTTCCACCCCTGCCATGGGCAGGGACACCTACCACGAGAGGTGGCTACCAGGTGGCTCCAACCTGGCCTTGGACACTTCCAGGGATCCAGGGGCAGCCACAGCTTCTCTGGGCAACCTGTGCCAGGGCCTCCCCACCCTCACAGCCAAGAATTCCTTCCCAATATCCCACCTCTCCCTGCCCCCTGGCGCTGGGAAGCCATTCCCCCTTGTCCTGTCCCTCCATCCCTTGTCCCCAGTCCCTCTCCAGCTCTCCTGGAGCCCCTTTAGGTCCTGGAAGGAGCTCTCAGGTCTCCCTGGACCCTTCCCTTCTCCAGGTGACCATTTCCAGCTCTCCCAGCCTGTCCCCAGAGCAGAGGGGCTGTTGTGGAGCTCCTGCCAAGCCAGGGGTGCTCTCCTGAGGTTCCATCACCCCCCAGCCCCTCCGAGGAGCTTTCCCGTGGCCCTTTGGGCTGTCCAGACCCTACACTGTCATGGGAATGCTGGCATTGCTCTCAGCCTCAAAATCCTGCTATTTGTAGCTGCAGGAATGGGAGTCCTGGAAGGACAAGGCTTCCCTCTCTGATTCCTGCTCATGATCAGGAAAGAGTCCAAGAAAGCTACTTTCAGGTGGAAGACTCTGCCAACATCAGCAGGTGACTTTCCTTTTTATCAGTTTTCCTTATTTTTTATATTTATTTTTATTTTTACCTTTATTTTTAATTTTATATTTATTTTATATTTGTTTTTAATTTTATATTTCTTTTCAGTATTTAGTTTCTTTATTTTTATATCTGTATTTTTATATCTAAATTTATTTTGAGAATTACATTTATTTTTATATTTATTTTTATTTTATATTTATTTTTATATGTTTTCAATGTTATATTTATTTTTAATTTTATATTTATTTTATTATTTAGTTTCCTTATTTTTATATTTTTACTTTTACATATCTAATTATTTTAGACATATATGAATTTTAGAATTATATTTATTTTATTTTTTTATATTTATTTTTATATTTCTATTTGTTTTTAATTTTATATTTATTTTTAATTTTATATTTATTTTATTATTTAGTTTCCTCATTTTTACTTTTACAATTCTAATTATTTTTATATGTATATGAATTCTAGAATTATATTTATTTTATTTTTATTTTATATTTATTTTTATATTTATATTCGTTTTTAATTTTATATTTATTTTTAATTTTATATTTATTTTATTATTTAGTTTCCTTATTTTTTATATTTTTATTTTTACAATTCTAATTATTTTTAGACATATATGAATTTTAGAATTATATCTATTTTTATTTTATATTTATTTTTATATGTATATTCGTTTTAAATTTTATATTTATTTTTAATTTTATATTTCTTTTTTTTAGTTTCTTAGTTTTATATTTTTATTTTTAGAATTCTATTTTTTTTCAGAACTACATTTATTTCACATTTATTTATTTATTTACCATTCATTTTCACCATTTTTACATTTATATCTCTTTTCCATCATTTATTTCCCTTATTTTTTTCCCCAAACATTATTTTCCAATGATCCCATCCCGAGTCCAGGAAAGCACCTTAAGCTTAATTTATGGCATGCCACTAATCCCGCGTCTTTGGCAGAGCACTTAAGCTCGTGCTTAGGTTTAAATTTGGTCTTGAGCACATGAAACTCAAGCCAGTGTTGGAGTGCTCTGCTGGCTGGGAGCCAGAGCCCGCAGTGCTGCCGAGGGCTCAGCTCCTCCGGGAGAGCTTCCATCTTCCAGGAGAGAACCCTGAAGGACTTCCTGGAGTTTGAGATGCAAGGTGGGAAAAAAAGTCTGAACTGGGAAGTCCCAAGGGAGCAAAGCGGACAAAAGCTAAGCAGGGCTGGGAAAACAATGAAAAAAAAAAAGCTCCTCTTTTTCCCAGTAGTTGGATTTTTTGGGAACATCAGCAGCTCTCTGTGTGCGTTTCAACTAATCAGAGCTCTTCAAGAAGCCGAAGTGGATCAGGATCTTGAAATTCCCAGTTTTTCTCTCCACCCCCAGGACAAGGAGCTCTTCTATAAATTTTTTAGGAAGTCAACACATTGCAGCAAATGGACTGTGAAGGGTTTTCAAGAGGTGCTGAATGTGCATTTCTGTGCACACAGAGACACATCTATATGTTCAGCTTTATAAATATATATAGGGACATCTAGAGAGATATAGAGATATGGATATAGAGACAGATATAGATATGGATATGGATATGGATATGGATATAGGCATAGATATAGATATAGGTATAGATATAGATAGATATGGATATGGATATGGATATGGATATGGATATGGATATATATATGGATATGGATATAGATTTATAGATATGGATATGGATATGGATAGGGATATAGATAAGGATATAGATACGGATATAGATATAGACATGGATATAGATATGGATATGGATTTATAGATATGGATATGGATATATATATGGATATGGATATAGATTTATAGATATGGATATGGATATAGATATGGATATAGATATAGACATGGATATGGATATGGATATAGATACAGACATGGATATGGATATAGATACAGATATATAGATATGGATATAGATACAGATATCGATATATAGATACAGATATATAAATACATAGGTATAGATTAGATATAGATATAGATGGTGATTATGCTCTGTGGTAAACTTGCCACTGGCTGCCACAAGAGAGGAACCCCGAAGAGGAGATACAAGGACTCCCTGAAACAACATCTCACCAGTGATCAACATCACTGGTCTGCTCTGGCCTCCAGTGGGGAGGTCTGGAGACACACCATCTATAACACTGCTGATGCCTTTGAGAACACACACAGGATCACCATCAAAGAGAAAAGACAACGCAGAAAGAATCACGTCCTGTCAATGCCATCCAAGGAGTCCTTCTGCTGTGCCTTTTGCAACTGGACTTGTCTATCTCACATTGGCCTCTTCAGCCACCAGCGTGCCTGTAGCAAGTGTGGGGAGAGCCCTTCCCAAACCTTCGTTCGCGAAGCCCGGCCATGATGAGGATGATGATGATATATAGATAGAGAGATATAGATATATAGATATAGATATAGATGTAGATGTAGATGTAGATAGATACAGATAGATAGATATAGATATAGATATAGATATAGATGATATAGATATAGATATAGATATAGATATAGATATAGATATAGATATAGATATAGATGATATAGATATAGATATAGATATAGATATAGATATAGATATAGATATAGATATAGATAGATATAGATATAGATGTATCTCTCCAGTTCATTCAGGTCTGGATCTCCAGCTCAAACCCTCCTGAACACCCAGTTTTCCAGGGAAAAGGGAGTATTTTGTATATCTCTTACTCTTAATCCTTTGTTTTACCTGTATATATATATATAATATATATAATATATATAATATATATAATATATATAATATATATATATATATACTCCTCTTCACATAAATCCTGAACACTTGTTAGCAAGGGATGCAACTTTGCAAGGACTAAGGAGCTGCAGAGAGCACTTCCAGAAATCCCTCTGCTTTTAAGGCTTCCCACCCATCCTGGACAAGGACACACACACCGAACATCCCAAATGTCAAGGTTGTTTCCAAGCCCTGCTGGTTTGTGGAGCACCAAACAAGTCCCTGTTTAAGGTCTGGACGTTGCCCATCTGAGCTCCCATGTCAGGACACTTTGACAGGAGGGGGAAATTCCACATTTTGAAGGGAAAAAAAAAAAAGAGGAAGGAGCAGAGGTTTGGATCTGGTTCTTTTTAAAAAGTAGCAGCTGTTTGAAAGCTGCATACAAGTTGAAAATGTTTGAAACTGGTATTAGGAGCTCCAAACTGATGTTAACAGGGATGGAGCCATGGATATCACGGCCACATGTGTGAGATTGATGCAGGAGCTGAGGGGAATTCAGGGAGAGGGAGTTTTTGTGGAGACTGAACATACTTGTAAATTCTCTTTAGGGCCTTTTACAGGTTTTTATCCACAGGGGATAGTTGCCTGCCATGCCCGCAGCGGGATAAAAGGGTTTTTCCAAGCCAAGCACGAGACCTGGGGTGCTGGTGAAGACACTGATGAGGGAGGAGGGTTGATTTTCCTCGTGTGATCCCACGAGGACACAGAAGAGAGTTTAGGCTGAATTTAATCACAGCATTTTTCCCCTGAAACAAAGCCAATGCAACCAATCCAGGTGAAACAAAACTGGGTGCTTTAATTAATTCTGCTCCAGTTTGGATCCCTTCCCAGCTTCTCAAAAAGAAAAATAACCCCAAGGAAGGCGCATTAACGATGCAATCAAGCATCTGAAGTTTCTCCAAGTGAAACCTTCTCATTCCTGATGTGTCAAAGCGCAGCGTTTGGACACTTCAGAAAATGGAAAAGTGGGGTTTTCTCCTTAGAACATCCTGACCTGCCAAGCCTTAATCCAGCACATGATCCTGCTCTCCCCAAAATGCCTTTTTTGGGGGGTTGTGACCATTGTGCAGGGGCAGAGGTGGGAGAGGAGAGGGATTGTGGTGGCACTGGGACTGTGACACGGCCAAGCTGAGGGCATTTCCCCCTGAGAGGACGTGTCTTTATCTGTGTAGAGGATTGAGTTGGCCCACAAACATCTACTTGTTCATTCAGGTCTGGATTTCCAGCTCTAACCCTCCTGAATCCCCGGTAGGAAGAAGAGAGGAAGGAGAGGAAGAAGAAAAGAAGAAGAAGGAGAAAAAAGGAAGAAGAAAAATATGAAGAGGATGAAGGAGAGGAGAAGGAGAAGGAGAAGGAGAAGGAGAAGGAGAAGGAGAAGGAGAAGGAGAAGGAGAAGGAGAAGGAGAAGGAGAAGGAGAAGGAGAAGGAGAAGGAGAAGGAGAAGAAGAAGGAGAAGGAGAAGGAGAAAGAAGGAAGAAAAGAAGAAGGAGAAAAAAGGAAAAAGAAGAAAAAATGAAAAAGAAAAATATGAAGAAGAAAAATATGAAGAAGGAGAAAAATATGAAGAGGAAGAAGAAGAAGAAGGAGAAGAAGAAGGAGGAGAAAGAAAGAGAAAGGAAGAAGAAACGAAGAAAGAGGAAAAAAGGAAGAAGAAAAATATGAAGAAAAATATGAAGAAAAATATGAAGAAAAATATGAAGAAAAATATGAAGAAAAATATGAAGAGGATGAAGAAAAAGAAGGAAAGAAGAGAGGAAAAAATCAGAAGAAAAAGAAGAATAAGAGGGAGAAGAAGAAGGAGGACAAGAAAAGAAGAAAAAGAAAAAGAAGAAAAAAAGAAGAAGAAAGATCCTCACTTTGAAGGATGGGTTGACTGAATTATACCTATTCTAAAGTGCTAATTGGCTCTTCCTTTCAGCAATTAAGGAACACAGCCCCTGTCAGTCTTTGTTGACTTGTAACACTGTTTATGTGGATAATGGTAGTATCAATTTAAGGTTTTCAGTAATTTTTTTTCCCCCATCTCTTCTCCTGGACAGCCATTTCCACTTCCTGGCTCATATTGCAGGAACATTTTTTTTTCTAATGCTTCTTTCATCTGATTTTTCAAAATGCTTTGATCAAAATCTCCCTTCTGAGCACCGAATGTGGTTTGAATCATCAAACTATTGCTATTAAAAGGAAAGAACCAACTTCTAATGACTTTGGTGGTGTTTGTGTGATCCGAAAGGGAATCCCTGGGAATATACCTGCAAGTACCAGAGGCCCCTTAGCTCTTCTTTTCCCTGAATCCTTTTTCCACGCTTTTTCTTTTTTTTCCCCCTCTTGTTGTTAGAATTTCTATGGAGCCATCCAAGAAGCTTGTTTGGTTTGATTCTTAAACAACACAGATTTGTATGACTTTTGCTTTCTTTGCCCCGGGGATATCCCGTGTGAAATGAAGATTTTTCACTGCAAAATCCTCGCAGGAAAAAAAGATCTGATCCGTGAACGCTCCGATTTGGAAGCAGCTCCAGAGAGGTGAAGGAACGTTAATGGTGAGGAACATTTCCAGCTTGCAGCCCGTGAACATCCTTTCTCTCATCCCAAAATGGACACGGAAGGGATTGTTGAAAGGTGGTGGGACCATCCCAAGATGCCTTCATTCCCATAGGAAAGAGCAAGCCCAGGAAGGTCTGTGTGAGATGTGAGAGACAACTGCTCTGCCCCATCAGGATCAACACCAGGGCTGGAAGCTGAGCCCCAGAGTCTTCCAAGGCTCAGGACAACTTGCCTTGTGTTCTCCCAGGCTGTGGAAGTGCACAGGCATCTGCTCTTCATTAAATCAGCTCTTCTGGCTGGATCCAGGTGGTGTGTTTGCACTCAGTAGCTCTGGCATTAAAACCTGATCTGGTGAATTCATGATTTTAGGGGAGGAAACATCAGCTCTCTGTTTGTGGGTGTTAAAGAAGCCACCAAATCTGGGGCCAGGCTGATGAAGGGCTTCCCTGTGCTCCAGGATCTCACCTGCAGCCTGGATTAGTTTGGGTCAAGCCCTCTCTGCCCCTGCCTGCTCAGCCAGGGTTGAGTGAGGGCAGAAGTGTCCCTGGCCTAAGATTTTGTAGGAAACTCTCAGCCATCTTCAAATACACCATATCTGTGCCCTCAGGCTGGGCCCAGCTTTTCTGCCTTTGCAGAGCCACCTCCCACTCCTCCATTGCACTCCCACCCTACACCTTGGCAAAGCCACATCTCCGGAAGGGCCATGAGGGAAAAAAGAGCATTTTATGCCTTTTTTTCCCTCTTCAGACACCATTCACTCCATCCCAACCTCCTGCTTGGGCCCTTGAACAATTAAAAGCAGGAATAATGATGTGGCTCATTTGAGGTTTTGTTTCCACTCCTCAGACCAGAGCTGACCTCCCCTGTGAGTTCCCAGCCTTTCTTCTCCTGCTGAATTGTTTATTTTCTGATTTTGGATGGTTTCTAAGAACAGTCCTTTGGGTTTATACAAAGTTTACTCTTGTGCTTTGATTCATTGCACTTAAAGCCGCCGGTGTTGTTCTCCCAAGTGTTGGCACAAGGTATTTGACAATCCAACAGAGCAAATTCCTGGGATGTAAGAACAAGACCTTGTGCTTAGACTTCATTTTCCTTTTCCTCTCTTTGCAGATGCAAAATGGATGTTTGTTTTCCATTGTAATTTTTATTTTTCATCAGGATTTTGGAAGCTTTCTGGACTGACTCCTTTTCCGGCATTGGATTTGCCCTCGCTTTTAGCTTTTGTTCTCAGTGGATGTTATTCCAGAGGGCCAGTGGTCCTGTAGGAAACACAACCAGGGCCTTGCTGCGGTTTCCAGTTTGCTGAACTAGGAGGACCAGCTTGGGATGAGGCAGCAGCCAACAACCCAACTCTGTGTTGGCTGCCTTGAAGGCAAGAGCCTCCTCCTCCATGTGTGACACGAGGTCAGTCACCCAAAGTGTTACAGCTGGTGCTACCTGACATGGACCAACCTTGCTCCAAAGCTTTGACTTTTAATTAATTAGGGGTTTTTTGCAATCCACAAATTCCTGAGCACAGGCAGAGGAGGGGCAGGGACTGAGCTCTGCTCTGGGGGGACCAGGGACAGCACCCAGGGAAGGGCTGGAGCTGTGTCAGAGGAGGGTCAGGTTGGATCTCAGGCAAAGGTTCTTCCCCCAGAGGGTGGTTGGGCACTGCCCAGGCTCCCCAGGGCAGTGGGCACAGCCCCAAGGCTGCCAGAGCTCCAGGAGGGTTTGGATGATCCTCTGGGGCACAGGGTGGGACTCTTGGGGATGGGCCTGTGCAGGGCTGAGGGTTAGACTGGATGATCCTTGTGTGTCCCTCCCAGCTCAGCATATCCTGGGATTCTGTGACCTTTGCTCCCCATCAAACAGCCTTTGCTTTGCCCCTGGGGACTCGTGTTTGGAAAGAAGTGAAATACTGGACCAAGGGACCCCAAAATGTGAATATAGGGCATGAACACCAAGGGAGGTCCATGTCCTGAGCTCTCCATGGAGTTTCCATGGACTGTGCTAGAGATAAGAGCATTACAAGACACCAATATGTGTCTGCCTGTGGGGAAAAAAGGCATCTCCAAGCTGCAGGAGCCCAGAGTTTGTGCTGATCTCTTGGGCACAGGGGTGACTCTTGGGGATGGGCCTGTGCAGGGCCAGGAGCTGGACTGGGTGATCCTTGTGGGGCCCTTCCAGCTCAGCACATTCTGTGGCTCTGTGACAAGCTTTCGTCATTTTTCCCCCCCTCTCCAAGGAAGCTCTGGGGTAATGTCAGGTTCCTGTGAGCGTTCCAGAGCTTCCTGGTGGCCTGGAGCTCCCAGCCAACATCCACCCACACTTGTGGTGCCTTTGAACCGCTTATAAATAGCTCGTGTGGCTGCTCCATGTGCAGCCTGGGACCCAGGAGGAGCTGCTCACGTCTCAGGCCCCAGGTCGGGGCTGCGGTGCCATCCCAGCAATCCCTCAGTGCTCCCACCCTCATGGAATCCAGCAGGGATCCTGCCCCACGATTTTCCCTCTCCTTCACGGGGCCTGGGCGGGGGGGGGAGAAGGTTGGGGTGTTGGTTTTTTTTTTTCCTTAGGAAAGCAAACTGGCAGAATTCCTGCCACAAGGAACGAATTTGCACACACACTTTGATCCCTTTATGATTTTTTTCTTTGTGTTAGCCACATCCTCTTCGCTGCACCACTCAGCCAAAGATGCTTTAAATTAGATGAGGCTCGGCAAACACTCCCTTTGTGGCTCCCTCCCCCCAAGCCTTGCCTGCCCCCGAGGTTTGGGATTGGTCTGGGAACCAGAGCTTTGCCTCACATGAAACTGGCACAACCCAAAAGGCCAAAAAAAAAAAAAAAAATCTCATTTGTCAGCTTTAATCCATCACATTCCCCAAACAGAACAGCCTCCCAAATTCTGCAGCGGTGTTTACATCACCCTGACTGAAAGCTCCATCCAGGCGCAGAAATGCTGCAGCTCCGGTTTCACACGAAACTTTATCGTCCCATCTGCCCCAACAACTGGAAAAAAAAATCCTAAAAAACCCCTTTTTGCATTTCTTCCTTCTTCCCCTTCCCACCCAATCCAGCCTCCACATTTGCACACTCATTTCCAACCCCCTTCCTGTGATTTCCTGGTAAAAGCGGTGGGTGATGAGCAAGTGGAATTAATTGCTGAGGAGATGGTTAATGACTGTGCTAATGAAAGCAGCACAATCCTTTGGCATCATCCCGAGCCGTGGGACTGGCACTGTGCACTGGGATTGGGAGCATCGACCTCTGAGTGGGGAAAACCCTCAGGAACACCATCAAAGAAGGGCAAATTAGAGATATTTTCCATTGGAAGATGTGAATGGAAGAGGGGAAAAGCTCTTTTAGCATCAGGTCAAGGAAGAGAAGATGGTAACTGGCCCCACAAAAAGGAAATCAATCCAGACAAGTGATCATTCCAGCACCTGGACTAGTGGAAGGTGTCCCTGCCCATGGAATGAGAGGAGCTTTAAAATCCTTTCCACTCCAAACATTTCTGGGATTTTCCTGTTCTGTACAGGTGAAGTTTAGAAAGGATCACAAAGAGTCCAACATTCCACATGCCACAGGGCACCAAGCACTTCCCAACAGCTCCAGCTCTTCATCAGATGGAACAACTACGAAAAAATTATTAAAAAAAAAAAAAAAAGGAAAAGGAAAATAATGTGCTTTAGATCAGAGGGTGCATTTTGTCTCATCAAAAAATGAAGGGTTTTTTAATTCTGCTTCTGATTTGGTGACAGGATTTCTAATCACACATATTCTCATTGTCCACAGGTTGAATTTCTTAAAAGATTGGAGAAAAACATCCTAGAAGTGCAAACCTTTGAAAAACCAGGCTCTGATTGGGGGATGGCTTTTGAACCCTTATCTCTGAAAAACTCCAGCCCCGAAGGAAACAGCACCTGTTTTATCCAGCCAAGGAGCGCAGACAATTCCCACGTGGCTGCTTGGAATAAAAATAAGGCTGTCAGGTGATGCATCACAGAAAAATCAGTCTTTTGCCTGTCAGAAAACACCCCTCTCTTATGTCCAAGTGCTGTTACCACCCCCAGCTCTGAAATGAGGGCCCTGGACAGACACCACCATCTCAAGTCCCAGCAAACCATAGACCTTCATCAAAAGTTTTTCATCCCAGTCAAAAATAAGAGACTGGAAACCCACTTTTCGCCTTCCTCCCTCACCTCTTGCCTCCTCCAAAGCAGGAGCTGTTTCTGGCCTCCAGATGTCAAACCCACAAGCTCTCCCCTCTTGCTATTTTTACCGTGCTTTGATCTTTCGCAGCGGCTGCCTGGGGAAGGGGGGGAGCACAGGGGGTGCTGCTGTGCCCCCTCGCTTCCCTGCACCCCTCAGAGAGAAAAACCACCCAAAAAATGGAGTGGGAATGGAGGAGGGAGGTGAGGGAAGAATCACAGAGTCACAGACACACAGAGTCACAGACGGCATCACAGTCAGGCACAGAGTCACAGAGACAGAGACACAGAGTCACAGTCACAGTCACGGTCAGTCCCAAAATCACAGTCACAGAGTCACAGAGACAGAGTCACAGTCACAGAGTCACAATCAGTCACAGAATCACAGTCAGTCACGGAATCAGTCACAGCCACAGTCACAGAGTCAGTCACAGAATGACAGTCACAGACTCACAGCGAGAGAGAGAGTCACAGAGACACAGAGACACAAAGTCACAGAGACACAGAACCACAGAGTCACAGAATCACAGTCACAGTCACAGAGACACAGTCACAGTCACAGAATCACAGTCACAGTCACAGAGACACAGTCACAGTCACAGAATCACAGTCACAGAATCACAGTCACAGTCACAGAGACACAGTCACAGTCACAGAATCACAGTCACAGAGTCACAGTCACAGAGTCACAGAATCAGTCAGTCACAGTCACAGAGACACAGAGACACAGAGACAGTCATAGAGACAAGAGTCAGTCACAGAATCACAGTCACAGTCACAGAGACACAGAATCAGTCACAGAATCACAGTCACAGTCACAGAGACACACTCACAAAGTCACAGAGACACAGAATCACAGTCACAGAGACAGAGACACAATCACAGTCACAGAGACACACACAAAATCACAGAGACAGAGACACAGAATCACAGTCACAGAATCACAGAGTCACAGTGGTGCTGCATCGAGGCCCATCTTTTCTTGAGGCCCCTGAGGACTATCCCCAAAATTCCATTGTCCTGGGGACTAGAAGGACTAGAAGGAGTCATTTGTACTTACTTTGGGAGTTTCAGGATGCAAAGGGGGAAGGCTGATGGGCAGAAGGGAGGCTGGAGGGTACCTGCCCGAGAGCTTGGCACTCGAGTCTCAGTGGGGATGGGTTTTCTGTGGGGTGGGAAGGAGTTTGTTCCATTATTTTGGACCAAAGTGGGATTCAGGACTTGAGGGAAACCTCAATTTGAGGCATGGAGGCAGCTGGAGGTGCAGAAGGTGACACTCCTACCTGCCCTCCACCCCAGATAGATCCCACCTGCTCTGGGGGCATTTGATCATCCTGGATTTTCCTCTTCCCTGGACTGGGGGTTGAACACCGTGGCATTAAGGCAGGACATGTGCTTTATATAGAGCAGGGTCAGTACACCAACACGAATCACTCCCTGCCTGACCTCCAGGCATTCCCAAAAGAGATGGAATTCCCTTCCAAAGGCAGCTGAGTCATGCCCAAAGCTCTGTCTTGTTATAATTCACTGGGCTGCCTCACCTCACACTGCCTTAGCCCCACTGACACCTTGAAACCCACCCTGTGCCCCATCCAAAAATAAAAAATATGTCTTTTTCATGTCATAATACACAAGAAAAATGAAATTGTGCTATGAGTGGGACTCATTCCTGGAGCAAAGGAAGCAATATTCCAGCTGGAGAGTGCATGTCCAATTGGAGAGTTGGGAATATCTTCTTTTTCCTCCCCTGTCAATGTTTTATTGTTGTGGTGGGTAATATTGGGAAGCTCTCCCAGCGCAGCCCAGAGACTCACTCAACAACTCCAGGCTGGCAAAATAGTGCTGAGAGGATTGAGTGGCTTGATGTTTTTATTGCTGAAAAAAAAAAAAGGCAAAGGGAAAATTGATGGTTCTAAAAAACTCTGGGAACAGGAGGTGGAAATTGGTGTTCGTGAGCAGGTTTTTAGCCATTCTCTGCATCCCACGAGCTCCCTGCGGAGAGCTTGGGGTGAGGAAATGTCCAGGCATATTCCATGGACTGAGAGCACGTTCGATGTGCTCCAGGAAAAACTTTCCCATGGGACTTTAGGGTTTTGGGCCACTGAACAAAAAATTTGGGCAAGTTTGTGTGCGTTTTCCTAAGGAGCAGCAAATTTAGGTCCTCCTGTGTCATCCTTATGTTGCCCAGCTGAGCTGGGACTGAAGAGGTGAATTCAGTGCTCTGAGTCAACACGGAAAAATATAAAAACTCAGGTGGGATCCCTGTTTCCTGCAGAGCTTCTGGGATGCATCAGTCGGGCAATGATGGCTGGGTCTGGAGGCCTGCAAGTGCAGATGGGGCTGGGGCAGGGGAAACTGCTCCATGACCACCCATCCTACCTCGAGCCAAGCTCCTTGAGCTGCATTTCCTGCCCCAAGGGTGGCCAGGGAGGTGGGGCAGTCCCCAGCCCTGGAGGTGTCCAGGGAAGCACTGGCCATGGCACTCAGTGCTCTGGGCTGGGGGACAGGGCAGGGATCAGACAAAACTTGGGACTCGATGGGCTGGGAGGGCTTTTCCAACCCCAGTGATCCTGGGATTATAGAAATGGGACACCGTGAGATAATGCCTGAGGATCTGACTCCAACAGTCTCCCGAGGAACATCTGGCTGGAGGCACTGCCAGGATCTCCTGGGGTGACCAAAAAATGGGAGATCAGGATGCTGGAGAACTTGCCAGAAGCCCCAGCCAGAGCAGCACCTTGGCCACAGAGTGCATTTAGAAGGTAAAACACTTGAGTTTGTGTCAAGTTTCCCTCTCCTCTGCTCCTCAGCACCCACCTGGTTGCTCTTTATTCTCCAGCCCTTCCTTTGTCCTCCAGACAAGGTCACCTCGTCGCTCATTGTGGCACTGGGGGGACAAGAGGCAGACTTGGAACATTCCAAGGGTCAGAGCCCCCTCAGCCAGCTCCCCATCCCTGGATGACAACACTGGGAAGGCTGCCCACGCCACAAACCCTCTCCTGGGCGTTTTGTGGAAGCCCCAGTGTCTAAAAACCCCAAAGCAGTGGGAATAACACACCAGCAGGTGTTTCCTCTCCATCTCCATGTGCTCAGACATCCCTCCCCACCGTGGCACCGAACCCATTTGCTGGTTTGTGTTTAAAAGCTTTGGCTTTGCCCTGAGGCTCCCAAAAACAAAGCCCTGATCCACATTACAGGCAGACCCCCCCCCCAAAAAAAAAAACTCTCCCCTCCTGCAGCTGTAGCAACTCCATCCCTTGTAAACATATTGAGGCAAGATCAAACCTCGCTCCCTCCAAAGGAATTCCTGCATCCCCACGAGCTGCATAGCTGTGGCTGTTTAGTATTCCCAATTTAGGCCTTGGCAGAGAGGAAGGAGCAGTGAGTCTGAGAGCACATGTGCTGAGAAATGCAGTGCTGAAGGGGAGCCCACCCTTCATTTAAAGGGGAGAACTAAAATATCCCGTGTGGGGGGGGTGTAGACACACGTGCACATGTGTCACGGTACTTAAGCAAACACGAGACCCACAGACCACTGAGCACTCCCTTCTCCTGTGGTACATTTGGAAAAGCGCTGATGCCTTCCGGGAGATGGGGAGGAATGGTAAATGTTTGGGTCTGCAGCAGCACGACTCACCACTGCGCTTTTCTGAGTGGCTTGTGGTGAACAGCAAGCTAAAAAAACACCCAACCCGCTGGCTTGCTCCGTGTCCAAACTCATCCTGTTCCTTTGGAGCAGCGGAAACGGGAGCAGGTTTTTTCCGTTTATGCTTTACAAATCACAGAATCCCACAATGGTTTGGGTCGAAGGGACCTTAAAGACCATCTTCTTCTGTGGGCAGGGACACCTCCCACTAGCCCAGGTTGCTCCAACCTGGCCTTGGACAATTCCAGGGACGGGGCAGCCACAGTTTCCCTGGGAATTCCATCCTAGCCCCTCCCCACCCTCCCAGGGAAGAACTTCTTCCATATATCAATATGAATTTCCCGTTTCATTTTGAATTTCCCCTCTTCCAGTGTGAGTTTACCCCTTGAATCATCAGTTCCTCCTGTCCTGGGGGGAAAGGAACCCCGATCCGAGCCCATTGCCCGGGAAAAGGGCTCTAGTTGCAAGAACTGGACTCAGGTCACCCCATTCCTGGGCTGATCCTCTGAGCAGGAGGGACAAGGTGGTTCCCCTTGCAGAATCAGCCTGTTCAGGGCTGGTGCCCACCCAACCCATCCCTTGAGGGCCACCTGGAGGGACAGCCAGGGCAGTGACCCTCAGTGTGGAGAGATGCCACAAGTCCTCCCCCTCAGGGAGAAGCTGATGCTCCCTCCCATGTGGAAACACAGCTCTGGAGCAGGAATTTCACCAAAAACACCCTAAGATCTTGCCATTTAGCAAGGCTGGAATGGATAATGGAGACCTTGACACCAGGATAAAACTGCTTGGCAAATATCAGCTACAAAATGCTTCATTAATCTGTATTAATTTCGTTAATTAGCAGGTTCCCACCAGGCTGTGCTTTATGGGACCCTCCTGCATTATGGGATATATTTTGACTTGCCAGCCAGAGAACCTTCTTGCCCAAAAGGTTGTTATCTCAGTGGCTTTTCCAAGGCCCAAACAAGGACATCACAGCAAGGGCAGCAGCAGGGCTTCGATTTCTCCTGGTGTTTTTCCCTGTTCTTTTCATGGAAAACTGGCTCCAGCTGAGCTGGTTGCACTGGGAGCTGGTGGCACTTGTGACCTGAGGATCTGACGTGTCGTACGTAGGTTTTTAAAACCAAGGAAGTTTGGGAGAGGTGGGAAATGGGAGCCCAAGTTTTTGTGGGAGGGAAGATCTGAGCCTGAAAGCAGGATCCCTGGTGGGTGGGATAGAAGCCTCCAGTGGGAAAGGATTGCTGACCTGGGCTCCCTCCCAGCTGCCTCTGCTCAGTAGGCTCAGCTTAACCAAGGTGTTGGCACAGGAGCCCCCCAGGAGGTGAGACCCAGCTGACCAACAAAGAAAGGCTCAGGGTAAACACTTGCTGGGGCCGCGTTTTGTTCCCAGTGATTTCTCTTCTCTCCAGATGGAAGTGGTGCCAAGTGCGTGTTTGGAATCAGCATGGATGGGGAAGGGTGGCTTGGCTTGGACAGCAATCTCTCGGGATGAGGGACCTCCGAGGCCACGGAGGGTGAAAAAGTGGGAATATGGACTCTGCGGATGAATTTATGGATGGCAATAAAAGTGCTGGGGGAGGAAAGACAATCAGGGAGAACCGAGAGGTGTTGGAGTGTTTGCATTCCTGCACCTTCCCTCCCGGAGGCAGGAGACGCTCTCCCTCATGTCCTGCCAAGAACAGGAATGGCTGTAAAACTGCTGAGATCACTTGCAGTCCCTCCCCCCACTTCCAATCTGCAAACCTCATCCCTGCTCCCTCTCAGAGAGGAGGAAACGGTTCAGGTTAAATTAGCGTGGAAAGCCTGGAATTGGAATCATTTCCCCGACGGGAAAAGCCCCCAGGCACAACCAGAGAACAAGATCTCCTGCCAGCTCTTCTTCTCCTTACACCTCCCCTTGCTCCACCTCCTGAGATCTGCTTTAGCACTTATGGGAGGGGGCGGGAGGAGGGTGTTTTTCTTGCCTTCAGCCTTTGGAAATGGACTTGCAGGGAAAAAGGGCTAATTGGCTCAGGCAAACACAGAAAGGCATCACTTGGCAGGTGGAGGTGTCACTTGGCAGGTGGAGGTGTCACCTCTCTGTGTCTGATTGCCAAAGCACCCACCTCCTGAAGGGAATGTGGGAATATTGGATGAGAGCTGGAGAGGGACTTTGGACAAGGGCATGGAGGGACAGGACAAGGGGGAATGGCTTCCCACTGCCACAGGGCAGGGTTAGGTGGGATATTGGGAAGGAATTCTCCCCTGGGAGGGTGGGGAGGGGCTGGAATGGAATTCCCAGAGAAGCTGTGGCTGCCCCATCCCTGGAAGTGTCCAAGGTCAGGTTGGAGCAACCTGGGCTAGTGGGAGGTGTCCCTGCCCATGGCAGAGGGTGGAATGGGATGATCCTTAGGATCCCTTCCAACCCAAACCACTCAGGAGTTCTATGTCATCCCTGACCATCCATCTCCCAGCCTCCAGGGTTATTTCCTGGAAGAGGGTGGCACAACCCCCCTCACACCAGTCAGGGCTTGAATGAGCTCCAAAGGGGGTTGGGATCCCCAGAGGAACCCAAGGGTGCTGAGTGGGTCCAGCTGGGCTTCACAAAGCAGCTGAAGGTTCCCGAGAAGCGTGAGGAGGAGGGGGGGATGACACGAGGACAGGGGTGCCCGGGGAGCTCACCTCTGAAAATCCAAGGCATCCCCAGGGATCCCGGAAGGAAGCTTGCTCTGCTTCATGAGAACAACACCAGTACTCTGATCACACACTGAAAACGAGGTGATGAACCCAAAAAGGTTGGCGCAGCCACAGAGGTGACAGCTTTTCAGTGGGAGACCTGGACCAGAAAGCCACCGGAGGCCTCTGGAAAAGGTTTGTATGGAAGATGATTCCAGGAAAGCACCATCACGAAGGAGCTCCCCAGCCTGGCTTGGGGCAGGTTTTTCATGGACTCCACCTCCTCCCTGCCATGTGCACAAAGGTCTCCTGCCTTGGGGGGATTGTCTCTCTTTCTTCCAGGCATCTCCCATCCATCCCACTGACTTTGCTCCCCCCACAACCCAGGAAAAAGCCCTTTTCCCCATTTCTCAGGATGTGCTGGCAGGAGCCTGCAGCAGAGGTAGGACCCAGACTTCCCTAGGACCCGTTAAGCACGAAACCAGCCTTTTCTCCAGATGAATAGGAGGCAATTCCAGCACTCTGGCAAAACCACTTGGAGTGAGGCGAGAGAGCCCTGAGGCTACTCCTAAATCTGTCACACAGCACGTCCTCCTTCCCTCAGCACTTACATATTGATGTTGTTGGGAATGAAAAAAAAAAAAACAAACCAAAAGGAAAAAAAGCAGTGCTGGCTGTCCCTGTAGATCCCAGAGGAAATGGTTTTATGGGACTCTGGTGGATGCAGAAAATAACTTCCACTTAACGGCAGGCGCTGGCTCAGCGTTTGCTGGCCTGAGACACATCAAACACTTCAGAGCAATTCCCAAGTTATTGGTCCTCCAGCTCGGGGCTTCTCAGCCAAACCTTTCTCCTCTGCTCCTAAAAGCTGGTTCTACTTTAATATTCTGGAATAATATCCCTTAGACCACGCGTTTATGAATGAGCTATACTTCCCTCACCTCCCCACAAGCCCCAGGCTGGAGGTCAGGGCTGCAGCAGCATCTCTTGCAAAGGTGCTGAGCTTTGGTGTCCAGACCCCTCAAGAGTTTTGGGAATTGCATCCAGGCTGTCACTGTCACCTTTGCAAGCTGGATATTGAGCCGTGAGTTCTCCAGTAATGATGTTTAGTTAATGAGCATCTGTACAACATTTTCAGTTGCTGTACGAGAACGTTTTTAGCCCTTGTGACCCTTCATCCCTCATTATCTGACTGCCCTGGATGGATGGGACTTGGTCCCCCGGGACAATCAGGCTTTTTGGACGGACAGTGCAATTTTTGAATGCCATTTGAACGGATGTTGCATTTTGGGATGCACAAAACTGAGCTCCAGAAATAGAGGCTGAGCTGGATTGACCTTGGTGGCCAAAATGACCAAGCTGGACTGACCTTGGTGGCCAAAACCTTCCCACTTTGGGAAAGCCCAGAGGAAGGAAACCAGCCCAAGGTAAGTGGAAAACTCTCACCCAGAGCTTTACTAATCGGCACCAGCTGGGGCTCTGCTAATATTTTGATAAAGTCCTGTTTTCTCTCCAGAACAGAAACTTCACTGAGATTTGCTTTTTTTTTTTTCCCTCCCCCGCCCCCTTCCCTGCCCTTTCCTTCCCTCACAGTTCTGGCATGGTGTGAAGAGGAACATATGGAGCAGAACTAAATGCTGGAGGAAAGGAGAGAGAAATAGAGGAGGGAAAGAAACCACTCAGCTTCAAAACCCAGATTATATCCCCACTGCCCTCTCCTCCCTCCGTTCCCACCCCCATCCCATGCTCCCACAGCCTCCCTGTGAGAGAACACACAAAACCTGGGCCAAAGTGGGAAGGATTCTCCTTAGAAAGTTGAGGAAGAGGAACTAATTTGACTATTCCTTACATATTCCATGTTAGATTGCTCTTTCCAGCCAATGCCTAGAGAAGCTTTGGAGAAGTTGCTGAGTAACCAGATTCCCAAGTGGACATGGTCATTCTGTCCCACCCAAGGGAGGGAGATTTCAGGTGTCAGTCTCAAGGGAGATTTCAGGTGTCAATCCCAAGGGAGATTTCAGGAGTCAAACCACAGGGAGATTTCAGGAATACCTCAGTTTTATGCTGAATGAATGTAGGAGAAAAGGGAAAAAAAAAAGAAGGTAATTAGGGAATTAATGTCAGTGTCAAAAGGTTGGACATGATAATCTTGGAGGTCTTTTCCAACCCGAAGGATTAATGTCCTGGAAGGTCTAATGAACCAAGGGCGACCCTGGTGCAGGTGGGTCCCCCACCATCAGCATCCTCTCCCACAGTGGGGCAAAGCAAGGTGTCCCAGTATCCCAGAGAAGGTGAAGGATGGAGCACAGCAGGGCCTGGCCAGAGGTGCAGCCAGGAGCTGGAACAAGGGACAGGACTGGAGAGAAGTGTCCAGGAGCCCATCCAGGAGACAGAGGGAGGGAAGAGCTGGGTATCCAGGCCCTGTCCTGAAGGTCCAGGGCCCATGAGCCCAAGGATGCACAGGTGGGGGGGCCCTGATGGGGCTGCTCAGGGCTTGGGTGTGACAAACAAACCCTCCTGAGGTTCATCTCCCTTGGACTGTGAGATTAAGGAACCTCTGGTGTGCCCCGTGGTGCAAATCCTGGTGACAGTCACCTGGCAGACGAGGTGGTGTCCAAGGCTCCCACTGCTCTGGCAGATCCAAAGGAGTGGGATGGACTCCCTCACCCTGGTTACCATTCCCTGACTCATGGATGAAAGCTTCTGGAAGTCCACTTCTTGCATTTATCTCCACCCATCCTTTCCACAGAGCCAGGGGAGTTTATGTGTTTTAACTCCAGATGTCCACACTGGGTCTTATTTTGGAGAGATCCAGACCAAACCCAAAGGTATTGGAAGGGATGGATGGATGTGTGGAGTGTGCCCCGTTCCAGGATGTTGGCTAAAGCAAGTAGCTCCCATTTTCTTATTTGAGGAAGCTGCTTTTCAGATGGAAAATGGGAGTACCCAAACAAAGGAGGGATCCTTGGAGTACAATGTGAACTCCTGTAGGGAACAGTAACCCATAGGTGAGAAAATATGGCTGAAAATACATGGAATGTGGGGGCTCTGCCTCCTAGTTTGGTGCCCTGGGGGACCCCCTGGTTTGGTCCCCTGCTCCTGGATAGGGAGGAAAGACACACTCTCGGATGCCTTGGAAAACTCAAGGCTGTCATTCCAAGATGCTTGAACAGAGCCCACAACCACCTTGGAGAAAGGGGAGGAAGGAAACCGAGCTGGGGTGACGTGGAGGAGCAGGGGAGGGTGAAGATCAAAGGAGAAGGGCAGGTTCAGAGCCTGGGGAGCCAAGGAGCTCCCTGGTTCTGCTGGATCTTCCCCACTGGTCCCAGCACAGGTGTGGATGTGTTTGGACAGCTGTCCCTGACCCCAGGTCCTCCAAGTGGGTTCCGGCTGCTCGTGGATCCTGGGATGTTCCTGGGGGCTCTGTGTGTGGTCAGGGCTCTGCCTCCCCTCCAAAGCAAGATATTCCAGAGAACACAGCTGAGAAATCCCAAAAGCATCCAAAGGAAGCAGGGACTTCAGCCCTGCAATCACTGGGCACCAGCACCAACCCATATGGCTAATTTGATTTTTTTAAAGCAGACATCTGTGGTATTTAAGATAGTTATTGTATTTAAGGTAGTTATTGTATTTAAGATAAAGCGTATCTGTATTTAATGCCCATCACAGAAGTTTTTAGACCTTTTATACTTTCTCCAGCTGAAAAAGGCAAGCAGACCACCTCAGATGCCCCCAGGCCAGCAAAAGCAGGAGAGATGAGCCATCATTCCACAGGAGGGAAGGGTTTGTCACCCCATCCATCACATCCTGGATGCAGGACAAACATCTCAGACCAGCTGCTCATCCTGAAGGCCAGAGCCACCTTCTGGTGGTCCTTAGTCCAGGAGCCAGCTCTGCTCCTGAGGCCACAGTGTCACCTCAGTGAGGGCCACCTGAACCCCCCTTCCTGTTTGCATTTCCCTCCGTGTCTCACCCTGCCCGAAAACCTTCACTTCACTTGTTGGCTTTGGCATCTCTTTTCTACTATTTTTGGAGGGCTCCAGGACACGTTTCTAATCCTGGCCATCTTCATCTTCTTCTTCTAATTATTAATAATATTTTTCCTTCCAGTCACTGGCCTCATTCCCAAGTTGGCTGCAAGGCTTCCACCCCAATCTCTGTTTAATTCAACCTTCCCCTCTTTCAGGAGCACCTTCTTATAATGCTGTTACTGAGGCAAATCCATGGAAAACAAAGACTTGGAGAACCTTGGAGAACCAGGGGTGCTTTCCAGACCTGTGGAAAGCACCTTGAAATACATCCCTATGTCTGCTTTGTCCCATAAATGCTTCCTCTCCCATCAAGCAGAAGGTCCATGTTTCTGATAGGACACAGGGAGATCCCCAAAACCTCAGAAAGCTTAAAATACAGTTTATCTCCCTGAAAAGTTGGGAACTGGGATCTGTGGTGGGGTATCCATGTTAGGGCAGAAGGGATTTGCCTATCTGAACAAACCTCCATTTGGGACCAGCCAAGGATTCACCTTTGGAGCTCCAGGAACCAAGAGAGGTCCTGAGATACCAGCAAGGAAACAAGAGGATCAGAACAAGGGAAGCAAACACAAAAAAAGAGTCTGGAAGAAGCAATAGGGATCCCTCATCTTGACAAATATCCCAAATATCCCTTCCTTTTCTTCTGTGGGATTGAAAAGAACAGGGCAGAGAAAATGTGTCGTGCCCAAATCCACTGCTGGCAAATAAATAACACCTAAGGAACAGGGATGAAGCCTGTCCAGTTTGTACTCCCTATGCCCTGGGACGGGATGATGAGGTTCCTCCTGCCCTCAGGCCCTTGTTGCACTTAGTGCTCAGGCTCCACATTCCGGGCTTGGATGTTTGCCTGAAGCCCAGAAGGGTCTGACAGGACAATGACAGCTCAGTCCCCCACTTTGCAGCAGCCTTGAACTCTTGGTGCCTCAAAGAGATGGACTTGAAGAATCTAAACTAAACACTGGAAGAATCCAAACTCTTAAAAAGGGGGAAAGACTCACCATAGAGCCATGGAGTGGCTTGGGTTGGAAGGGATCTTAAAGACCATCTTGTTCCAGGGACACCTTCCACTGTCCCAGGTTGCTCCAAGCCCTGTCCAACCTGGCCTTGGACACTTGCAAGGATGGGGAGAACCACCTGCCAAGGTGATGGATCATATTGCATGAGCTGAGGGAATAATCAAGCAGATCTGAGCCTGGTTTCCATCTGCCTGGGGTCAGGTCACCCACGGCCATCCCAGCCCTTCCTCGTCACTCCTGAGCTGCCTGGGCAGAACCCGGAGCACACAGAACCCTGGAGTTTGGCAGATACCTTTAAGATCATCAAGTCCAACCGCTGACCCAGCACTGACACCACTAAACATGTCCCCAAGTGCCACATCCACACATCTCAATCCCTCCAGGAAAGGCGACTCCATTGCTGCCCTGCTCAAGTGGGAGGTGTCCCTGCCCACGGCAGGGAGTTGGAGCTGGATGAGCCTTAAGGTCCCTTCCAACCTGAACCACTCCAGGATTCTGTGATCTTTGGCAAGGCCCAGGAGGTAAAAAAAGACTCAGTATGAATATAAGTCTCAGGCCACCTCTAAACTTCAGTTAAACCATGAAACAACTCCTGGCTTCCCCCAGGACATGACTGAGCCTTCTTCTGGTACAGTGGCATCACTCTGGCCCCTGTCCTTCAACCCTCGAGGAGACACAGCTCTCCCAGTGACTCACTCACAGCACAGCCCTCTCCCAGCCCACCAGCATTCCTCCTTTCCCTCCTCCCAGATCTCCCTTCTCTTCTCCAGAGCTCCAACAGTTGCTGTCCAGCGATAAAAATGAGGATAATCAACAAATATTACTACAATAAGGCACTCCAGTCTTCAAGAAAAGCCATGCAATGC
This sequence comes from Pseudopipra pipra, assembly GCF_036250125.1. Taxonomy (NCBI): domain Eukaryota; kingdom Metazoa; phylum Chordata; class Aves; order Passeriformes; family Pipridae; genus Pseudopipra; species Pseudopipra pipra. Next base: position 2,979,277 of record NC_087555.1, on the reverse strand, counting down.
CCACACATCCAGCCTTTCTCCTGCCTGTGTGTATTCTCACCCCAAACTAGCAAACAACACCGTCAGGAAAACCCTACAAACCATTTTCAGAAGGATTAATGGGACAATAAGAAACTTGCCAAAGGAGTACGAGCCAAGGGATGATTGTTATTCCCACCAGGCTTCCCTGGGGAAGGACTGTCAGCAAGGAAACAACACAGTTTGTCTTCAACCCCTCTCCCACCTTTCCCGAATTCAGCAGCACCATGAGTTTTCCAAGAGTAAATAAAGGAAAACCTTCATTTTGGGCACCTGGGGTGGGACACAAGGAAAGAAAAGCTCCTGCCTTCATATGAAGGCGGCACAGGTGAAAATTCCTTGGGTTCATTTCTTTGAATACGATATTCCTGCCTCTTCTATCAAAAGCTTTCCCTGCCCTGCACAGGCTTGTTTTGTTACTCAGACCAAGATTTTTTAAGGGGATTTATATTAGTTTTTTAGGGGATTTTTCAAAATAAGATGAAATTCTGTTTTTCTTTTCCAATTTGAGCTCGAAACCCAGCAAACTCAGGCTGGTTTTTGGGGGTGAAACCGAAGCACAAAGGAAAACCAGGTAAGGAGGGTGGGTTTTCCCCTGAACTTGTGTGACCCAGAACCACATAAACCCAACACTGAACTCAGAGTTGAGCTTAAACCACAGGCAATTAGCCCAATTAAAGGAGATTTTTTTTTTAAGGCCCTGCCAGCATTTTAAGTGGGAGCAAACTTGCTTTGCCAGCAGATGTTGCCACTTTTGGAGTTTGGGGCCACGCCGGCTCGGAAAAGTTGTGTGTTGGGGCTGTCAGCAAAGGCAGGGAAAAGGTTCCCTGGCAAGATGAAATGCAGTAAAAAAAAGCCTCACATGTTCTCTGATCCTGCTGTGCCAGGCGGCAGGAAACGGGAAACCAGCTGAAATTGCCTCCAAAAAAAAAATCCGAAGCAAGGGGGGTGGTGGGACTGCTGGAACCCGGGAGGGCTGGAAAAGCAAATGGAACCTGGGAACGTTCGGCGAGTGGAGGCAGATTCGTGATTAGTCGTGGTTGAAGGGACAGGGAAAAAGTATCCATGATTTAAATGCGCTTGTTTGTTTGTTTGTTAGAGTCCAAATGTTCATGGGGGTGGTTAGTGGGGGGGAAAAAGGAAGAAATGGGTTTAACTGATGTGCAGAGTTCCCAAGTCAACCAGCAAAACCCTTGTCTTCTCACCACGGGGCGGTTTGATCCCTAAACCTGTTTTTAAATCCTGGGTCCAGGAGTTATTCTATTAAAAAAGAATTAAACCATCCCTGTGGTGGCATGGAGAGCAAGGGGGAAAAAAGCACATTTCTTTCTGTTTGTTTTTTTTTTTTTTTTAAATAAATACATTTAAGAATAATTATGGGATGCTCTGAGATGCCCCTTTGAAGTTCTGCCTTCGATCTGGAGGTCTCAGGAGTCCATGTGTGTTGGTGAGCAACAGAACTTGTGGCTTGACAAGGATACAGGGACTGGAGCTTCCCCTAATGCTCCCCTGGCGTCTCTGTCATCTGGAAATATCCAAGGAAAATTATTCTGCAGCTGGGAGAAGCTGCTGCTGCCCTGCACATCTGTGGCACAAACTGCAGACTCCACGCAACTCAGGATCACAGCGTGGTTTGGTGGGAAGGGACCTTAAGGATCATCCCCTTCTACCCCCTGCCATCGGCAGGGACACCTTCCACTATCCCAGGTTGCTCCAACCTGGCCTAGGAGACACTTCCAGGGATGGGGCAGCTGCAGCTTCTCTGGGAATTCCATCCCAGCCCCTCCCCATCCTCTGAGGGATGAATTCCTTCCCAGTATCCTTCTCATTTCAGTCTCACTCTGCCCTGCACAGGATCAGGTGGGGGAGGAAAGGAGAAACAACTTAAATCCCTGAAATAACAGATACGACCCAAATCCAGAGACAGAAGGAATTTCGGTTCCCTGGGAAGGACAGCAGATACACCTGGCACGGCCAGGGAAAATATTGGACCTGTGCCCTCTCTGTCTCCCTCTGAACCACATTGAGGGAGCTCTGGGGGGAAAGGAACAGCCCTTGCTTTCTATCCATAGAATCCCCAGAAGGCCCGAGGAGCCCATTCCAGGTGCGTGGGATATAAAATGAAAGGACTTGTATGGATTTCCTTCCCAATATCCCATCTAAGCCTGCCCTCTGGCAGTGGGAAGCCATTCCCTCATCCTGTCCCTCCAAGCCCTTGTCCAAAGCCCCCTTTCCATTGTCAGCACCAAAATGACCTGCTCAGAGAAATGTCCTGTTGGTTCAGGACCTGACAGGTTTTCCCAGCTTCCATCAGGGATCTAGGAACACACATTCCTCGACACCTCAGCCATGGAAGTACCTCTGGAAATGCCCAAACAGGGATGCCAAAGCCTGTGCTCCTCCAGTTGTGGCCTTGGGTTGGATCAGGCCGAGACCTCCCCAGGTCGCAGCCGGGATGTCCCAGCCGTGTCCAACAGCTTCCTACCACCCTCCAGCCTCCTGCAAGAGCAGCCACTGCCTGAGGCTGTTCCTGTTTCCTGCTGGAAGCTGCCCCAGCCATGAACAAACCCCGTGGGTGGGCACTGAAACCTCCAAGCCGAGACCTCTTGCGTTCCTTCCTAAACATGGGAGCGTCGTGCTCTGGGTGACTCCAGATGGGACACAGGTCCCGTATCCTTCTGGAGCAGTGCTGGGAGACTTGGCAGCTCAACTGCCCAGACCTAAAGTGGTGACATCTTTGAGCAATTGACTCCAGTCCAGGATGGCTGAGAGGGTTTTTTCCATGCAGCGACCTTATCCCGGCCCCTGTGGATGAAACACTTGGGGAGTCGTGCCCTCCTCCCACACCCTGGCTCGGGGAGGGCCTGAAACTGCAGCCACATGGGCTCAGCTCAGGAATTAGAGACAACTTTCTGTGAGGAAGGACAGACAAGCACGGGGATTCATTTTGTGGAGCCATGGCCACGTAAACCGCTTTCCTGAGGAAGGACGGGATGGGATGGATTTGAGGCTCCTTGGCAGAAAAGCTGAAGGAGCCTCCTGGGATGGAAATGCTGACCACAGGAGCAGGTCCCTCCTCGTTTGTCCCTCCCCAGGGGACAGGGTTGCCTCTTGTGGTGTCCCCAGAGCAGCAGCAGCGGGTGCTCCATTTTCAGCCCTGTCTGGTGATCCCAGTTGGAAAGATCCCATTGAGGCCCATTTTCTCGGGGGCATTTGACAACCCCCTCCTTGCAGACCACTGGCACGAGCTGGATTTATAGTGGGGCTTTATCTGTTGCCTGCAATTCTAATTTGTGGCTCGAGGGCCATAAAACTCCAAGTTTTCCAGGCGGAGGGAAAAAAAAAAGTGACGATTGACTGTTAGCGCTGCCGCTGGTTTTTTTTTCCACTCGAGCTGTTCCTTCTGCAGTTGTAACCAAATAGCGACCAAACACTGCCTAATGGTCAGGGCTGTTTATTCCAAACCAGGATGGATTTCCCATTTGTGATTCAAAAACCACAGGGTGTAACTCCGAGGACACAGAGACGGTCCCCAGGAAAACTGTTCCTGCCTGAAATCCAGGAGAATTAAACTGTCTTTCGCTGCTCGGGAGTGATGGAGTTTGGAAAATCACCTCCAGCCTGAGCTGCAAACCAGCCCTTTGTTTCCCAAAGTGAGCATTTCTTAGACCCTGCACACATAAAGGGGTTTTATTCCCACTTAAAAATCCACTTTTCTTGGAAAAGCTTCTTTTGACACTGGAAACTGGGGGTTGAAAGGAGCCCCAGCAATACCATCACACGCCAGGGATGTGGCAACACGAGGACATGGCCTTGCTGAGCTCCACCTGCTGCAATCTGGGGGGGGAAGGAGCAAAACTCCCCTCCTTCCTGATCCAGAAGAAAATCTAGGAGCATCTTAAAGCTTGACAAATAGTTGCAAAGCTGCAGGAACCAGAAGGAAGGTGGAGGGAAAGGCAACAGCTCAGAAACATGGGGTTTGCCAGGTTGGGGGGTTCCATATTCCCATGAATCCTGAAAGCTTGGAAACTTGGCATTGAGGGAGGGGGGGAAACCAGGTGCTGGTGTGTTATTCAGAGCAGGTAAGATCAGGGATTTGGGCTTGGATTTCAAGGAAGGTGTGGAGCAATGGGAAGGTGCAAAGAAAGGCTCAGGAGAAAAGAGCCGTCGGGTGGGATCAGATCCCTTCCCACTCTGTGGGAAAGATCCTATGGAAAGGCAACCTCAGTAGGGTTGTTAGGGAAGCTTTCTCATGAGGAACACCAAGAAGTGGAATCAAATGCATGAGGTGGGGCTCCTGGGGAGGAGGCTCAGGGCACATCCCTGGGAATAGGTTAGACAGGGAACACACGAGCGCGGGTGGGATGGACTGGGCAGAGGACCAGTGTCCAGCCCAGGCTCAGCTCAGGGGACCACAAAGCATTTTGGCAGGCAGAGCCTGGCTTGGATGGGCTTTTGGCTGCCTGGGATCCAAGGGGCAGAGCAGGGAAGCTTCCTTGCAGTCCAATTACCTCGTCAGGAATGTCAGAGATATTCCCATTGCCTGCGAAGCCGCGGGCCAAGTCTGCTGTTTGTTTGTGTCTGAGTATTTTTTTTTTCTCGGAGAGTTTCTTGCTCTGCACCCCAGGGAACTGGCTGGATGCAAGCTCTGGCCTTCTCATGGAAGAAGAATTAACTCCTGGATCTTGGCAGCCCCGGGAAGAGAGCGGCTCCTGCTGAATCGCTGCCTGACACAAGTCCCGCGAGCCGCTGGATCCTCAAAAATCGGGCTCTGCATTCCCCTCCTCTGGCTGAGACCCCAAAAACCCAGTCCTGTGGTTCTGTGCTGCTTCCAGCACTACCTGGTGACCTGTCGTGTCCATTGGGAACTCCAAGTGTCCATGATCCACCGCTCTGGGACAAATTTGCAGTGAATAGAGGAGCAAAGACCAGGAGTGAAAGGCACAGCCCTGTCTCACCAGCAGAATAAAAACTGCCCAAGTCCAGTTTCTCCCTGGGCTTCTCCAGGCCTGAATCCATTAAAATCTTCTGGCACAAACTGGTTTTGCTTCTCCACTGGCCACCGTGGACTTGCAGGAAGGGAGGCTCTGACCCACCCTTTGAGCCACCACTCCTGTGAGTAAGAGCTGAGACACGGGGAGACTTCAACATCTGAGGTCATTTGGTGACAAATCCTTTCTCCCTGTTATTCCCACTGGGAGTAAACCAATGTCAGTTACAGGGAAATGAGTCGCCGGAATCTTGGATCTCCCTCATCCTGGAATCCCACGCTCCCCTGGTGAATCACAGGCACCAGACAGGGCACCTGCCCACAGTTTGGGAGTCTGGGCAGAGAGAGGGAAAGAGACGTGAAGGAAAAAATTCCTGAATCGAGGAGAAAATGGGTCTGGATGCTCCCAGGCTTGGAGCTCCCCGTGAGATCTGAGCCTGAGTCACGTGGAGCTGGAGAGCTCGGTGCTCTGTTCCCTGGATGCAGAGGAGGCAAAGAGGGAGCTTTAGGCACCGGGAAGACAAAATGCTCTGTGCACACCTGGAGTCACCTGCACAGGGATTAGGAATCCCTTCCTGCAAGCACAGGGAGGAATGGGATGTAGGCTTGGCCCCCAGTTGGCATCCCAGCTGTTGATCCAGCTCCATGGGGTATCCCATACCTCCTGTTAAAGGCTTTCTGGAAGCCCCCAAGATCCATCTATTTGTAATTTAATCTTCAAATGACATAGAAACTATGTAATCCAAACTCCATGGCGCAGGGAATGTTTTCCAAGGAAAGCTATGTTCAGGATGACATCCCTCCAGATGCCTTGATTTAACCAGCCCCTGTAACATCCCCAGTTCTGTTCCAGCATCTGCCCCGTGCTCACAAGGATCAGGCACTTCCAAGCTGGTGGAAACGCTTTTCATCCCAGAGAAAACAATCAGAGAATCCCAGAATATCCTGAGCTGGGAGGGATCCACAGGGATCACCTGGTCCAGTTCCTGGCCCTGCACAGGACACCCCAACAATCCCACCATGTCCAGATGCTCCTTGAGTGTCCACTGCCCTGCGGAGGCTGTTCAGTGCCCCCCCCACCCTCTGGGGGAAGAACCTTTTCCTTGGCTGGATGGACACCACAGTTGGGAGCCTAAAAGCATCAATCCCATGGGAAATCCCAGCCAAGGTCGCCCTGCGCTGGTTCAGAGTGGAATGATGCATATCCACCCTGTTTCCACGGCATTTTAAAGGCTCCTGCTGGGAAGCACAAACCTGCAGCAGTTCCCAGCAGCTCCCCTCAGCGTTACAGAACTCTGAGAGCACAAATAACCTTTAGCTGCCCTGGTTTTTGTCTTTGGACAGCACAAAACGATGGGATTTATGTTTACCTGCACCTCTTGGCCTCTCTGGATGCACAGCCACGTCCAAAAAGGGAAGAAGGTTCCCAGCAATGGGAACAATAAAACTTCCTGGCCTTGTTTGCCTTGGCACAACAGCTTTTCACTGACATCTTTGCATCCTTCACGGGCTATGAGGCACGAAATATTTGGGGTTATCAGTGAGCTGAAAGTTGATGGATCCAACCCAAAGTTCACTGAACACCCAGCAAGAACAACTCCCAGCAAGAGGGACCAGACACTGGCTTGGGCTGCTGGGCTCAGAATAGCTCTCAACTGTCTGATTGCACCGACTGGGGGCTGTTTGAGTGAGGGGTCACTTGGACAGACACCCTGGGGGGTGTCACAAAGGTCACGGAGATGCTGCAGGGGCAGGGAAAGAGCCTTTGGAGGAAAGCACAGATGGAATCATAGAATAACTTAGGTTGGAAAAGATCTTTGAGATCATTGAGTCCAGCCCAGCACTGCCAAGTCCAACAGGTCCAAGCCAACCCTCCTCCAGGCTGGTCACCCACTGAGGCAAAGAACCTCTGCTTTGATGCCCAGAGAAGCTGTGGCTGCCCTGGAAGTGTCCAAGGCCAGGCTGGACAGGGCTTGGAGCAACCTGGGCTAGTGGAAGGTGTCCCTGCCCACAGCAAGGGGGTGAAACTGGGTCATCGTTAAGGTCTCTTCCAACCCAAACCAGTCTGGGATTCTGGGATGCTTTAGCTTTAAGGAAGTTTGCAATAATGGAGGTTGGAAATTTAAGGAACTGATATCAGAGGGAAGTCAGGACAACTGGAAACTTCTGCTTTCCTGGATAGTATTTATAGGATTTATTGGTTGCTTTGAGGAAGGTAAAGACTTGAACACCTTCAGACAACAGAAAGTCTTACAACATATTCATTATAAAGCCAAATTCCTTTCCAGCTCAAGAAGTACCTGGAGGTGGCAAATGCCATGGGCAGGGACACCTCCCACTAGCCCAGGTTGCTCCAGCCTGGTCTTGGACACTTCCAGGGATGGGGCAGCTGCAGTTTCTCTGGGAATTCCATCCCAGCCTCTCCCCACCCTCTCAAGGGAGAATTCCTTCCCAATATCCCATCTAACCCTGCCCTCTGGCAGCAGGAAGCCATTCCCCCTTGTCCTGTCCCTCCAGACCTTTGTAAAAAGTCCTTGTAGGAAGAGATGATCAAATGGATAAAACTTCCAGCAGCTGCTCCCACAGATACAAAAAAGCTCCATAGTCCAAATTTTCCAAAATAAATACTTTTTGGTAAAAACTGCCTTTTGTGGGAAATGAAACAAAGGATGCCCCTATTAATACATTCCGACTGCAAACAAAAACAGGCTCAGAAAGGCCAGAAACACCCACAAAACAATCCCCCCATTCCCTGTGCCTCCTAAACCTTCCAACGGGCACCGTGAGCTCCCAGTGCTCCCAACACCACTACATGGGGCTAAACACACTCAGGGCTCTTAAAACCAGTTCTTAATTTAACTTCCAGTTTCTGGAGGCATTTTACCAGCCTTCCACTCTCATTTTCTCTGAGGAAAAGCAGCCCCTGGCTTGGAAAGATGTTCAAATAAAGGGATGTTGCCAAATTATTAAAATTAAAGGCAAGTGCTGAGTTGGCCGAGCTGGAACTCATGGCTGGGAACCAGTTTCCAAAATTCCCTCAGCAGCTTGCAGAGGACTGCAAGGATCACCTCAGCCTGGGAAGTTTGGAAAGCTCATGGAAAGCCTGGGGGGAGCCATAAATCAGTGACAATGTTGTCCCACTCTATCTTATCCATCGTGCCTTTATTTGTCTCCCTGACCCGGGTCAAGGAATCCCAGGATGGTTTGGGTTGGAAGAGACCTTAAGGACCATCTTAAGGACCTTAAGGACCCCCTGCCATGGGACACCTTCCACTAGTCCAGGTTACTCTGAGCCCTTTCCTACGTGGTTAGGATTTTCCAGGACCTTTTTGGGATGAAGATGTGATGGCACATGTGGATTCCTGGCCAGGCACAGCCAGGCTGGAGGGTTTTCTGCTGGGAAGATCTGTCATTCCTGTTACAAACACCAGATGCTGGGAAAACAGAGAGCCCTTTCCTGTAAACAACAGCACATTTTGTTTGGCTTGGGAGCACCAGCAACAAAACCCCCCAAAAAAGTGGGGAAGGGTGGAAAACGGAACAAGGGGGGAAGTGCTGGACGCAGAGGGAAATGGAGGCAGGAGAATGACTCCCCAGGGCCACTGTGGGTTTGGGGGCTGCAGGTTGGGGTTGGAAAGGACCTTAAAGCCCATCCAGTGCCACCCCCTGCCACAGGCAGGGACACTTCCCACTATCCCAGGTTGCTCCAAGCCTTATCCAGCCTGGCCTTGGACACTTCCAGGGATGGGGCAGCCACAACTGTTTCCTTCTTCTTTTTTCTTCCACCACCTTTTCCTTCTTTTTCTTTTCCACCATTTTCTTCTTCTTTCCCCTCCACAACCTTTTTCCTTCTTCTTCTTCTTCTTCCAGGGATCAAAGACCTCCTTTGGGAGGGAAGACATGAAGGAGCTGATGGGGAATGCCAACAAGTCAAATAATGAGGGGTTTGCCCAGCAGTGGGAATAATGGATCCTACTTGCTTGGAATTGCTTGGACACTGCCTGAGATTTGGTGAGTTCTCAAAGCCCAGAGCAAATATTTGAGCATCACATGGTGCAAGAGGAGATCTTTTCTCTTCCTTAAAGGCTCCTGAACGTGCTAAAAAGGAAAATGTTGCAGTGACAGGCTCAGAGGTGAGTCTGTCACAGCTGCAATTCACTGGGAGGTGACCAGAATTTCCAGCTCCTCTGCCCTGGAGGGATAACTGAGGGAACAGGTGGATAACATGCAACTCCTGTCAACAATTCCATATTGCTTGTCCTGGGATTGGCAGCTCAGACACACAGGCCTTTCCCAGGTGAGGAAAGGCCTCGTGGTGCATCCTGTGATGCACCACGAGGTACCCAGTTGGGGTGGCCTGGGGGGAGATGCCCAGAGAGCCAGGAGGCTCCTGCTCCACGGCAGAGGAATTTCAAGGCTGGATTGGGAAAATTTAGGATTAGGGCTTGTTTAGCTTTGTTTTTCACCACCAGAATTCCAAACCATTGGATGGTTTTCTTCCAGCTGGGGAGAAACTCTGGTTTTGCCTTCAGAGGGAATGCTGGCACCAGAGCAGACAAACACTTCCCAAATGGGAAAAGCAGGAATCCTAAAGAAGGGACTGTGCCCTGGACTGGGGGCACCTACAGGGACAAAATCCACCTGCTAATCCTTGGGAAGAACAGAGCAACCAGCAGGAACTCCTGCAGCGGAAGCTTGGAGGGAGTTTTCCACTGAAAATGCTGCAAAAACAAAAGCTAAGTTATAAAAATCCAAATATTTTGAGGAATTCCATCTGTTTTCATGCCAGGAGACACTGAGGAGCTGCATTTCCAGAGCTACTAAGGAGGCAGGAGCAGGAATGAGAGGTTTGAAGAGCCCCTTTCGAGGGAGCAGGTGGAAAGTTTTCAGGATCTCCTGAAAAATCAGGGAACTCAGGATCTCCCGGGGTGGCAAGGCAGGAGCTAGCACTGGAGCATTCCCTGTTCTCCGGCCCCCTCCAGTGGCTACAGAACACGGAGAGGAGGCAGCCACAGCCTCCAAAGCCGGCAGGATCCAGGCTGTCCCAAATCCAGAGCCATCTCCTGAAGCAAAGAATTAGGCCCAAAGCCAAGCTCTTGCACTGCAACATCTTTATTCGGCTCCACGTGGATCCAGACCCACCACAGGGCTGATTTTTTTCCCCTGGGAAAAGCCAACAAACCACTGATTGGCACTTCTGAAGTGGAATTCTGTCCCCTCTGTTCCCTCCTGGTGTTTTGCTCCCTGGAAGACAAAAAGCTAAAAAGGTGCTGCACCTTTTCGGGGTAAAAAGGGCTTTGTTACTCGACTTCGGGGAGTGAAAAACAAGCAGCAAAGCCCAAAGAAACCCACCCAAAACAACCCAAAAATTGCTTCAACTCAACGGACGCTCTTCCTCCACCTTTTGTAAAATTGTCAAACAGCAGGAAATCTTTGGGTCCCAGCTCCCAGCATTCCATGGCCTGGAAATTTTCCCTGAGCCATAAAGACAAGAGGAAAGCCCACAGGAAAAAAAAGGCATCATTGGATCTGCCTGGTTTATTTCAGATCTGCTTTGGTTCTGTTTATATGGCTTGAAAATACACAAATGCCTAAAATATTATTAGAATATACCTAAATATTATTAGAATATGACTAATTAATATTTACATCAGAATGCCTAAATATTATTCAGATTTTATATTGGAAGGCTCTCGTTTCCTGGGTTTAAAAGCACAGGGACAGCCAGAGGATGGAGGTTTGGGCCCCACAGGACACTGAGGTCCAATAATTATCATTAATTTATTTTCAGATTCAGTATTATCTCTCTACAAGGAAAATTCCAGCTCTCTTGTGTATTAAACCACTTGGCAAAGCCGGGTTTAAGTAGGCTGGGTTTAAGCAGCAACCAATGTCCACAGGGATAAGAAAAGTCTGGCACTTGCAGCTTAATACTGAATTGCCCCTAAGCTGGACCCATTTGAAGCCAAAAGCGAGACCATCCAGGTTTTAACAGACCTTTCCCAGGCACATTCCCTCAGTTAAGATGGAAGCTGGATGGATGATCCAGGCAAATCGTGTCCTGCACTTCAAAGTTCTGATTCTGCCCATGGCCAAGGGATTGATGAACTCCAAGTTTGGGCTGGGAGAAGCATCCCTTGACCTGAAGAAATCCATGGTCAGGGGAACCCTTGGGATTGACTTCAGAATTAATACTGTACCAGGCTTAGCTTTAATTATACTGGAGTTACAGCAGGCAGCAAATTCACTAAATTCCCCCCATTTCCTGGGGGGAATTCCCACTGGGGCACTTCACCATAGCTCATAGCACCAAGAGCTTGGACAAGGCTCTCGGGGCCAGGGTGGGGTTGCTGGGGTGTCCTGAGCAGGGCCAGGAGCTGCACTGGATGGTCCTTGGGGATCCAACTCCAGAGATTCTGGGCTTCTGTGATTCCCTCTCCCCACACCTTCACTCAGGAGCGCCCAGTTTGCAAAGCAACTCAAAATCTTGGGGTAAAAGCCACCCCAAAAAAAGCTTCCATGGCTTTGCCCCAACACAACCCACCCCGACTGCCGCCCCTCCGCACCAGAGCTCCCGGAGCACGGCCATCCCGTGCTCCTGCAAAACATTAGGGATCCCCCAGCAAGGTGCCAAGAGGCTTTTACAACCTGTTTGCATCTCCCAGGCATGTTAACACCTCCATAAAGTGAGCACACGACTCGCAGGCACCGGGAAAACCGAAACCAGCTGCTCCGAAACCAGCTGGAAAGGGAACGGGGAAAAGCTGCTGCCTCCTCACCTGCTCACAGCTCCACATCCGTCCCATCTCACCCAGGGAGGGCTTGGGAATATCCTTGGCTTTTGCCACCTTAAGCTAAAATCAGGATGGAAGGGGCAGCTGGGTCTTCCACGTCATGGAATTGAAATAACAGGAAATAATCAGGGATTGGGTTTTTCCTGCCCTCCATTTATTTGTGGCTCTGGATAGAGAACATTTGTCAAGGCCTGTGGGGTAAATCCATAGGGATGGGGCTTGGAGCAACCTGGGCTAGTGGAAGGTGTCCCTGCCCATGGCAGGGATTGGGAATGAGATGAGCTGTAAGGTTCCTTCCAACCCAACCCAGTCTGGGCTTTGATGATCTTTAAAGCCCCATCTGGAGAAACCCCTTTGCCCACTGGATGAGCATGGGAAGAACATCTGGCAGAGTAAAACTGTCCAAAAAATCACCTTCTAACACAGGGACCAGAAAGGACCTGAAGCAGTGAAGTAAAAGCAAGTAGCAACTATCACCTGAGCTTTTTCCCAAGATCCCAAGGGACCATCATCTCTGCCCTCCTAACGCTGGGATTTTGGCAGGGATTCCTTTACACTGACCCTGAGCCTTTAAGGAGCTGACCCTGAGATCCTGAGGAAGGCTGTTGGCTCCCTGGAGATGACACTTTCCTGGGAGCTTGTGGCATGAAGAGGCACTGGGAATCAAAGGAGTCCAGGCACAGAATCTCCCAATTTGAGTCTCCCAACTCAAGCCAAAAAGCCCTTTCTTCTCCCTTTTCCACAAACAAAACAGAGCTGGAAGGCAGATCCAGGAGGGCTTTCCCTGACCATGCCACGGGATCAGGAGTCAAAGGGAGGTGGGAACTCCTGGTTTTCTGTGCCACCAGAAGAGGACAGAGGAAAACACCCCCAATTTTACTCACAAACTTCACACAGGAGGAAAATGCCAAGTACTGGTGGCAGAGAGAGGCTTCCTTGTATCCTATAGGAAGAGGAAAGGCTCCAGCAGGGAGAGCCAGGAGTGCGGAACAGAGGAGTGACAGAGTTCCACTCGTGCCAGCAGCTCCAGGATATATTGTATTTACTCAGGGAACACCCGCACACCTCGGTCAGGCTCATTCCCAGCAAAACCCTGGGGAAACGAGGGACACATAGAACCACTGCCCCTTAAATCCGGAAGGGCAAAAAAATCCCAGGAGCAGGGAATGATGTGCACTCCGTGGGGAAAGGGTTGGGATCGGCACCTGGCTTCTGCAAACTGAGCAAACCAAACCATCCAGGGAAGCAGCCAGCTGTCCTTTAAGTGTGTTCATGGAGTAAAAATTGTTTAATGGGGTCTGGGATTGGAAGGATATGGATGAGATCCAGGCGGGATTTGCCGAGGGTTCTCCGGACAGTGATGCGGCACAGGGACAGGAGGCTCCGGGGGCGGCCTGCAAGGAAAAACATGGAACCACTGAGGGACAGGGAGAACTGCACAAATCCTCCCCCTGAGGAAGCCAAACCTTCCAAGCAAGGATTTGGAGCAATGACAGCTCCACATTGGATGGGGTGGGGACCATGGAGCTCACCCCTGCAGGAGAGGGGCCAGGAGAGCACTGCCAAGGCACACCAGCACCCCAGGGAATGGCTGGAGCCGTGTCAGGGAGGGTTGGATATCAGGAGAAGGTTCTGGAAGGCACTGAACAGGCTCCCCAGGGTGGTGGTGCCAGAGCTCCAGGAGTGTTTGGACAACACCCTCAGGGACAGGGTGGGATTGTTGGGGTGTCTCAGGCAGGGACAGCAGTTGGACTGGATGGTCCCAGTGGGGCCCTCCCAGCTCAGGATATTCCATGATTCTACTTGGATCATTCTAAAAATACATGGACACTATTTTTGCTGGGAAACCAGAGCATGGAAGGGCAGCTCAGGCCTTATCCCAGCTTTCTTCTGAGGGCTTGGGAGCTCCTGGAGAGCTCTTCCAGCACAGGGACAACAGGATGGTGGTGTCCATGTTCATTCAGGCTCTGGACCTCCAAGGCACCACTCTGTTATCCTCCCTGCTCCACCTGAGGAGTCCCACTTGCCTCCTAAACCCGGGCTTAACCAAAACCATCCGCTCCAGCCTAGCTGAGACTGTGCTCAGCAAAAATCCAGGCAGGTTTAAAAACCAGGCCCATATAAAGCTGAGGAACTTGGGGATGGGGGCTGGATCCCACAGCCTGGATCAGGCTCTGAGGATACCCTCAGGCGATGGGAAAGAGCTGAGAAAGAGGGAAAAGGTGGATTTACAGACAGAGATTGGGCTGCTGAAGGACTCGGGAGGGAAAACAGCACATGAAGGTACAAAATGCAACAGCGAAAAAACAGGGAGTCGTTTTTGGGGTGGTGAAGTCACTGATGTCGAGTCTAACACCTTGTTGGATCCCAGTTGTCTTTTTGGAGTGTTGGAATTGCTGAAGACTCTTGAACAGGCTCCAAATACACCTACTTGTGTGGGTCTTCAGAACTGCTGAAAGCCCACAAACAGACCCCAAAGGCACCTTCAGGTACAAAATGCAACAGGAGAAAACACAGGGAGTCGTTTTTGGGGTGGAGAAATCACTGATGTTGAGTTTAACACCTTGTTGGAGCCCAGTTGTGGTTTGGATGTGTTAGAACTGCTGAAGGTCCTTGAACAGGCCCCAAAGGCACCTTCACCTCATGAAGGCACAAAATGCAACGGAAGAAACAGGGAGCTGATTTTGGGGTGGAGAAATCAGTGATGTTGAGTTTAACACCTTGCTGGAGCCTAGTTGCGGTTCTGATGTGTTAGAATTGCTGAAGGCCCAAAAGAGGCCAGGAACACCCACCCCACCACTTCACTTCCAAAGAACCCCCCCAAAGCCTTCTCCCGACTCCAGAGCGCCGCTCCAGGAACTCCACCCCCACTTACCCCTGGCCTCTTTGAACACCTCCAGAGCCTCAGGGTTGACTTTGACCCTTCCTGTGGATTCCATTCCCAAGGCCTCCACCTTGACCAGGCTGAGATCTGCCCCAAAGTCCACGAGGAGCCGGACGAAGGCGGCGTCGCAGCCGTGGCGCAGGACGGCGTCCAGCACGCACACCGGGGAGCCCCTGGAGAAGCCCTGCAGGTTGATGGGCCCACAGCAGTTGAAATCCGGGTTGGCTCCGGCCCGGAGCAGCAGCTGGAAGCACTGGAGGTTGTGGTAGGCAGCACTGATGTACAGGGGGCACACCACCAGCGTGGTGAGGGGCCGCGGGGAGTGGCCCCCGGAAGGTGGGTGGTGGTTCACATCCACATCCGCGCCGTACCTGCAGGGGCACAGGGAACTCAGGAGGGCTGGGAACACCCAGGGGATTCCCACATGGAGAAGGAGAACCCTGCCTGTCTTTGGCACCTCTGTGTCCCACCAGCCATGAACTGTCACCCTCAGGTGGGTCTGGAGGGGCTTCGGATTAGGGACAACACGTCCAGCGTGGGCGGATCTTCCAGAAGCAAAGCTGGTTTTCCCAGGATTTGGAAAGACGAAGAGCAGCTGGGAAACATCTTTCCTTGCCCTCCTGTACGTGGTTTGCATGGCCAGGTTTTGGTAGTGGGCGGGGCTCCAGGGGTGGTTTTTCCAGAAGCTTTTCCATATCCAGCAGAGGCAATTCCAGCTCCAGGATGAACCTGCCATGGGCCAAGGCAGAGCCCATCAGGAATGAGAGTAATGCCTCTGGGATAACAGATTTAAGAAGGAAAAAAGTAGTTGGAAGATGAAATTGGAGCAGTTCCTGAAGGTCTGACCCCATGGAATGTGACCCACATTGGGGTAGTTCCTGAGGGACTGACACAATGGAAGGACCTGGAGTAGTTCCTGAAGGACTGACCCCATGGAAGAGTGACCCATACTGGAGCAGTTCCTGAAGGACTGACCCCATGGAAGAGTGACCCACACTGGAGCAGTTCCTGAAGGACTGACCCCATGGAAGGACTTGGAGCAGTTCCTGAAGGACTGACCCCATGGAAGAGTGACCCACACTGGAGCAGTTCCTGAAGGACTGACCCCATGGAAGGACTTGGAGCAGTTCCTGAAGGACTGACCCCATGGAAGAGTTGAGACACTAATTCCATCTCCTTCCCACACAGCTTGGATGGGAAGAAGGAGGAAGCCACCCCAATCCCTAAGGAATGGCTGGTTTTAACCACTGCAGATCAAGCAAAGCTCTGTCCCTTCTCCCCACAGGGGGATAAAAGGTTCCCTCACCCACCAATTCCCCTTCCAAAATTGCAAACTGGGTGCTCAGAGATCCTTCTGTCTTCCTAGACAGCATTATATTCCTTGTAGGAGCTGAGAAAAATAAGGACAATCCCAGGGGACAAATCCTGCCTCAGAACAAGGCCAGTTCTTGCTGAAACCAGGAAATCTTTAACCAAATCCTTCAATGCTGAGGGTGGAAAGAGTCTCAAGCACACCCAGAACCAGGGATGAGAGAACAAGAGTTGCAAATGGCACAAGGGTGGATTTTCCTCTTCAAATCACATTCCAGGAGCATTTGGATGAAGTGCCACTTCTATAGGGAGACCTCCTGAGCAGGGAGCAGCTATTCCTTCATTTCAGTCCTTTTTTCCCCAAAAATTCTCAGAGGAAAGCCTCAGTTCTGATTAAAACCCCAAGTTCTACTTTGTCAGAGTCAGACAGGCACCTGAAGCATCAGGGGGATGTGTCAGCTCTCCTTTTCCCCTGTTTTAACCTGGAAAAAGGATCCTCTCATCCTTGCTGGATCAGCCACTGCAACCCATCCCACTGCAAGTCGGGAGGGAAGCCACCTCTCCTCGAAATATTTCCACCAGCTGCCTTCTGAAACGGATCACCATCCCAGAGATGTGTGGATTTACTATTAATGGATACAATTCCACCTCCTCCTTGGTTCAGGAATGCTCAGGGGTCCCGACTGTGCTATAGCATGATTTTAAACCCAGGATTAACCAGGTGAGGTTTAGACAACCTGAGCAGGTTGTCTCTCTGGGGCCGAAAGATTTCCTTATATCCCAGGAAAAGTGTCTTCCCCATTGCATTCCCCCTGCCAGATCCAAACCCTCGGAGAGGGTTTGAACTAAGTAACTCCATGGATCTGTGAAATCCCTGCTCAGGGATATTTGACATTTTGGGCAATCTGACAATTTGGTATTAACTGAGCAGCCCTGGGAGAGACATTCCCGAATAAAAAGGGACTGGACAAACTCCAGTTCATTTTTAAGTCTGAAAGTTTTCCAAAAATCTTGCCTTTAATATTGCTGGCAAGGTATCCCGAGGAGCAGACACATAAATCAAGGCCCCAGCTCTCCCTGGGCTGCTGAAATCCCATTTGCTACATTCCAGCCTGCCTGGGTGGATCAGGGGAGGTTTTTGGGAATCAACAAGCACGTGGCACTGGGGACATCCTGCTCTCAGCTTCCCAGGAAAGGAGCAAGGAGGGGGGATTCTGTCCTATTTTGCCTCCTTGCCAGCTTCCTGAAAGCTGCACTCGGATGAAAACTCACTCCCCCACATGCAAAGAAGGGAAGAAAACCCTCAAGGGTTTGGAATTTTCTCTATCCTGATCCTTTGTTTGTTATTTTCCAGCATTTGAGGTCATAGAAGGGATTCCTTGATTTGGACTCTGTGTGAATCCAAGGAAATTTTCCCCTCTTTTCCTATTTCTCTGTATTTTCCCCTGGTGATCTCTCATTATTTGGCATCAAGGCAGTTGTCCAGTACGATCCCTTGGACAAAAATCTTCCCATTTAAAAGCAGGAATAATCAGGAAATGCCACAGAAAAAGCAACCCAGGTTCCCACAACCTACACCTTGATCCCACTCGCTGTTGGTGCTGCTGAGGGAGCTTCCAGAGGGACAGGAGGTCACCCATCACCACATGAGGTTCTTCAGGGGATCCACCTCCCTCTGGAATTCAACTGGGAGTCGGGAGCTGGATCCTGTGGAAGATTTGGATGTGACTGAACAGTGGATGCCCAGAACTAGAGACTCCTCTCGTGGGCTTTGATGAGGACAACAGGTATGGAAGTCACACCACAGGACACAGATCTGCTGCCAGCAGGGAATACAAGGATCTCCATTTGGGATCTCTCCACCCTCTCTCCTCCTCTCCATGTCTTTATCAGCTCCACCAGGCATGTGGAGGCTGAGAAAAGATCCCAAGGGAAGAAGAGAAAGGAGAAGAGCCACCCCTGTGAAGGTCACAGCTCCCTGTCTCAAACACTGCCAAGGCCACAGAATGAACTTTCCCTAAAATCAGCCACCACAGGGGAATTTGGGATAAGCACAGAAAGGAGGAATTTGTGACAGGAAGGTGCCAATTCCAGGCCTGGTCAGGGAATCCAGAGAAAAATTCCCACCGTGGCAAATGGTGGGAGAGGAAGCAACTGCTCACAATGTATCACCCCAAATTATGGGAATACCTGTGACCACCCCCTGGATACCTGAAACTTGGACTGTCCAAAAGTGGTACCCTCAGAATGACTCCAAACCAGGGGGAAGCCCAGGGGGAAGAAGGCCCAGTGGGACACTGCTGGATACAGGTGAGGATGATCTCCTGCTTCCCTCTCTCCTTCCCCCCCAAGCTCTTTTCTGCTGCTTTCCATCTCCCTCCCCCACATTTATTGCTCCGTGAAATCCCTGTTGTGGATTCGGCAGGGGGCCCAAAATCACCACATCTGCTCCCACACCTTGATTTGGGCAGAGGCACCTCTTGATAACCACACCATGACAACCCCTGTCCCTCCCCTAGTCCATCCCTGAGCTCCCACCGCATGATTTCCTGGAGGATTTCGGCCCCATAACCACCCCTGTCCCCTCCAGGCTGTCCCCAGCTCCCACCTGATGAGCTCCTGCAGGATGTCACCCCTGTCCCCTCCAGGCTGTCCCCAGCTCCCACCTGATGAGCTCCTGCAGGATGTCACCCCTGTCCCCTCCAGGCTGTCCCCAGCTCCCACCTGATGAGCTCCTGCAGGATGTCACCCCTGTCCCCTCCAGGCTGTCCCCAGCTCCCACCTGATGAGCTCCTGCAGGATGTCTGCCCGTCCCACTCTGGCCGCGTGGTACACGGGAGTGCTGCGGTGGTGCCGGCTGCCGTTGGGATCAGCCCCCGCTTCCAGCAGGATCTTGGCACACTCCAGGTGCCCGTTGACCACGGCTACATAGAGGGCCGTCTGTCCCTTGACGTCCACCAGGTCGATCTCGGCCCCTTTCTGCAGCAGGAAGTCCACGCAGGGCCCGTGGCCGGCGGTGGCCGCGATGCGCAGGGGGGTGCAGGGCAGCCACCCGCAGCACCACACCGACTTCTCGTTGATCCGGCTGCACCACGGGGAAAAACAGGGCTCAGAGAAGCCTTCCAGCTCCCAAAGAGGATGCTGAAACAGCCCAAACTGCCCCCTGGCAGATGGGCACCGCCCAGGTTCCCCAGGGCAGTGATGGTGGTCCCAAGGCTGTCCCATTTGGACAATGCCCTCAGGGACAGGGTGGGATTGTTGGGGTGGCCGGGGCAGGGCTAGGGTTTGGGTTTGGTGATCCCTTCCAGCTCAGGATATTCCTCGATTTTTGGCAGTTTTTAGCAGCCCTAAGAAGTTCCTGTCAATAACCTGAGAGGTGCTGCATGGAGACACAGCCGGGAACAGTGCCTGGAATCCGGGCTTTCTCCCAGCTCTGCCCCAAAATTCAGTCAAAGTCATCAATAAAGAATATAAAATACTGCCCTACTCCCTTCTGACAGGAATATATCCCACATTGCTGTGGCTGCCCCACCCCTGGAAGTGTTCAAGGCCAGGTTGGACCAACCTGGGATAGTGGAAGGTGTCCCCGCCCTTGGAAGAGGATGAGCTTTAGGGTCCCTCCCAACCCAAACCAGTTCATGTGATTCCATGACTCCATGAAATCAGCAGTGACCAAGCTGGGGATCACAACCATTTAATTCAAGCTGCTCCAAAGGATGCAGAAAGTCATCAAAGCAGCAGAGAAATGGCAACAGGACACAGGAGAAAGGGAGAAATGTATGGAAAATGTAGGGATGCAGCTGTATCACAGCATCAGCAACATCCACGCTCAGCCAGGGACCACGGGATGACACAATCACCAATCCAGGGAAACTCAGTTTGGGAGGTGCGGCCATCCTAAGTAGGCCATCCAACCCTTGTTGGATGGCTGGTTGGGGAAAGGGCCTTTCCCAATTTACTGAAGGAGATGGCTCTGGAAGAGGAGCAGTATAAACCTCCCCCATCAAGCCCTGAGCTGTCAAGTCTTAAAATCAAAGTGCTCCCTTTATCCTTGGAGATTTGGGGAACTCCAGATCTACCCCCACAATCACAGGCACCCCTTTCCTGTTCCCTCCATCCCCTGTGTGATGGTGCTGTGGGTCCAGCCCTCCTCTTCCTGTCAAACTGTGCTTTTTCATGCAAAAAAACCTCAGGCCAAGGGTCCAAAGAGCCCCAGCTGTCCAGATGGCAGAAAGAGGGTTTGGCTCATTCTCCTTTTTTGCTGAATTGACATTTTTTGGAGGGCCAGGACACATTTAGCCCTCTAAGCAGTTTTCTCCACGGTGCAGGAAAATTAATTAACTATCCCAGGGTTAGCACTGGGTAGAGTTTGTAACATGGGGTGTTTCGGGTTTACAGCTGATTGTAATCCCTTTTGTATGTTTTTCCCCATTATCCATGGGCTCCTGTTTTCATGGGATCCCATTCCCACCCTGATCTGAAAAGAGTTTGTGCACAGCCACCAAGCTCTGGTGTGAGATCTGTGTCCTGGGAGCCCAGGGGGGATGACCTGGGGGGGGTGAATGGAGCATCCTCCCACCCTGACCCCTCTCACACAAAAACCCTCATCCCTGGAAGTGTTCAAGGCCAGGTTGGAGGGAGGTGGAGTTTAGTGAGAGGTCCCTGCCCATGGCAGGGGGTGAGACTGGATGAGCTTTAAGGTACCTCCTGACCCAAGCCACTCTATGAAAACCAGGGTGAGATGGGGGGCCCTAAAGGTGCAGGCTGTGGGGACAGCGAGCAGAGTACCCTTGGAGACACCTCTCCCAAAAAAACAGGGTGATTTGGGGGTTCCCAAAAGGCACAGGCTGTGGGGATGGTGAGTGGAGCATCATCCCACCCTGACACCTCTCCCATGAAAACCCTCATCCCTGGAAGTGTCCAAGGCCGGGTTGGAGCAACCTGGACTAGTGGAAGGTGTCCCTGCCCATGGCAGGGGGTGGGATGGGATGAGCTTTAAGGTCCCTTCCAACGCAGCCCACCCTGCGAACGCCGGGGTGCGATGGGGGTCCCCAAAAGGCGCAGGGACGCAGCATCGCTGCTGCCGCGGGACCTCGCTGTGCCTCCCGAGGGTCTCCCTGCCCTCCTCCCCGGCAGCTCCCCGGGCAGCTCTCCTCACCTCTGGAAGCTCTCGTCCTGCAGCAGGCTCCGCAGGGTGGGCAGGTCCCCCACGAAGGCGGCGTCGTGCAGCCGGGTGTCCTCGCAGTGCTCCAGGGGGTGGTCGCAGAACTGCTCCCGCAGCCATTCCTTCAGGTTCCGACCTGCGCTGGAGGGAGACACGGCGGGGAGCCGGGATGAGGCCCGGGGGGAGCCGGGATGAGCCCCGGAGGGAGCCGGGATGAGCCCCGCTTGTGTCCCCCGGCACAGCCCCCGAGCCCCCCTGCCCACGGTACCTGCCCGGGGCGGGCGGGGGGTCCCCGCCCTCCGCCATCTCTTCCCGCCGGCCCCGCTCGCCCTCTCTCCCTCCCTCCCACCCCGTCTCCCTCCCTCCCTTCCCGGCCTGATTGGCGCCCGGCCGCTTCCTGCCTGGGCGTTAAGGTGGATTTTCCCGGCGCTCCGGGGCAGCTCCCGAGCCTTTCCTCCTTCAGCGGGAGGAGCCGGCCGCGAGCGCCTCAGCATCCCTCGGGCGCCTGTTTTCCTCCGGGAATTGCGGCTCCTGCTTCCAGCGGCGCTCCCAGGAGCAGCTTGGGGGGGAAGACCCTTTCCTGATCTCCAGCCCGACCGTCCCCTGGCGCAGCTCCGGCCGTGCCCGCGGGTCCTGTCCTTGTCACGCAGGGGTCGGAGCTGCCCCCCGTGGGACCCCGTGGGGTCTCCGCTCCCTTCTCCAGCTGAACAATCCAAGTACCCTCAGCCGCTCCTCATCTGGCTTCTCCAGACCCTTCACCACCTTCACGGCCTTTCCTTGGACACTCTGATAGCCTTATATCCTCCTTATTGCCCTGGCACTGAGCGTTTAAAACACGCCCTCGGTGCTGAGTGCCCGGGATTGAGTGCCCGGTGCCAGCGGGGAATGCTGGGGCTGGTTCGAATCCATTCCCTTTGCCCGCTGGAACATCAAAAGCGGAGTGGGATGGACGGGAATTTCAGAAACCACCTTCCCCTGCCTGCAGCCCTTATGCCGTTAGATGAGGCAAAACTAAGGCCGGGAATTCCTTCCTTGGTTTCCAACCCCACTTTACAGCTCTCTCCCCCTCCACGTCCACTCCAGCTGCCACGCACATCCCATGTCGCTCTGACAGCACAAGACAGACTAGAGCAGCTTTCCAACTCCTGCATCCCTGACAGATTTAATGGGAATAGGTTTAATGGGAATAGATTTAATGAGAATGGATTTAATGAGCTCCTCCCTCTGCTAAGTGTGCCCAGCAACGGGGGGCTCATCCAGAGGAAAACACATGTTTGTCCATGGGCTTTTTATTTCCTTCTGAGCTGACTCTTCTCTTCTCCCACAGGGAAAGTGTGGACAGGGAAGAAAGGGGAGCAGAGGACACAGCAGTGTTTACTTGCATTATGGTTGTTGTCCCTGTGGACAAAGCAGAGCCCCAGAGAGGAATAAAGTGATGGATAAACAGGGCAGACGAAGTTGGGATCGCTCATGGTTTGAGGTTCCTTCAGCTCTACAGCAAATGCCTCTGTTCAACCACTGTCTCCTCTCCCATCCCCATGGTTATAAGTATTTATGTTCTTGCAGACATGCTGCAATGCAGGCAGAAGGTTCTTACATACCGTATCCCACTGTATTTTCCAGCAGTTTATCTCCTGAGCCAGGCTTTTTTCCCTCTCTCTTTTTTTCCCTCATTAAATTCTCGTGAAAATCAGCCTATCCCAAGTTGTCCTTATGAGTTCTTGTACCGGGGCGATGGGAAGGGAGTGACTGTGCTGTCTCAGCCTCCAGCTCTGGAATTCCATGGGTGTTTAGGAGAAATCCCATGGAGAAATACACTAAACTGCCAATCTCCATGGCCAAGATGGGAAGGCAGAACTTTTGCAAACAGGTCAGCACTTGGCCAAGACCTTGGAAGTGCTTTTTCCAAGTCTGGAGAAATCATTTTGTCCAGCACACCTCACTGCTCCCACCAGATCCATCTCTCCCAAGCTGAGGGCACAGCCTGTGCTCCAGGAGGTTAGACTAGATGACCTCCTGAGGTTCCCTTCAGCCTGAGTTATTCCATCATCATCATCATCATAATAATAATAATCAGCCAGTGCTTCCTGGAACTGGGACAGTGGGGAGGTGCATGGACCATTTCCAAAGGGAGCTGCTGCTTGTTTGAGGTCCCCCAGTGCCACCAGACAGTGGATCCAGAGGAACTGGGTCCTGCTGGCTCCCTGTCCTGAAGGACATTGCTTCCAGAACCCTTCCCTTGCCACTCCCACCCCCAGAAGGGAGAAGCAGCCAGGGAAGGTGGGCTCACCGTGTCCCCCCTTCCCTCCATTCCAGCAGCGTGTTGTCCATGGGTGGCCTTTTGGGCTGATCCCACCCCGCCTGGAAATTGGAGCCTCCAGGAGGAGGAGGAGCAGGCTTCCAGGATCTAAAATTAGCCACTTATCCAGCACAGCCAACACACACTGACTTGCCCCTCAGGCAGGACCTTTCCTCCACTTCCAAACCCTGAAGTGATAGAAAGAAACAAGGAAAGGAGGAAAGGAAGAGAAAAAGGAGGAAAGGAAGAGGAGGGAAGGAGGGAAAGAGGGAAGGAAGGAGGGAAGGAAGGAGGGAAGGAAGGAAGGAGGGGGGGAAGGAAGGAAGGAGGGAGGGAAGGAAGGAAGGAGGGAGGGAAGGAAGGAAGGAGGGAGGGAAGGAAGGAAGAAAAGAGAGGGGAGGTTCAGAGAGGTTCGGAGAGGGAGAGAAGATGGAGAGGAGAGGGATAGGAGAGGGAGAGGAGAGAAAAAGGACTCCTGATGCTCCAGAGGAGCCCTCAGCCACCCCTCCACCTTCCCTCACCTTCCCCACTGCCCTTCCTAAGCAGACACATTCTCCCACTTCCCACCCTCTCCCAATAGTGCTCCTCATTCTCCAGACAAAACAAGGAGTTCTCCCAGCCTGCTCCTACAATCAGGCTGCTGGATCCCACCTGGCACCCCTGAGCCCAGAGAGGATCCAGCCCATCCTCCAAGGCACCGCCAGAGAGTCCCTTCCCCACAGCACCTGGACATATTCCCTGCTCCCTGCTCCTGGCTCCACAGCCCTCCTCCCTTCCCATCTCCCATGCCACACTGGAACATGGCTGAGGGGTGAACTCCTGTTCATCCACGGCTTTTACTCCCTAGAATGAAGGCAGTGGTTGCATTTAGTGCCAGACTGAGAAGGAAATGTGGCTTCTTCTCCCTAGTTCCTGGATAAACAAGGACATCTTGGGAGTCTCACTGCCAAGTGATTGAAAAGGACAATTATTTACACCCGGTGCTAAAACCAGTGGTTAGTCCCCCCACCACTACTCTTTTCCAGAGGCACCAACACCTTCTAAATCCCTCAAGGTTCCTCCCAGACCTGCCAGGCAGCAGAAAAAAAAAGCTGTGACAGAGTTCCAGTCACGGGAAAGGAAGAAAGAAAGGAAGGAAGGGGGGGGGAAAAATGCCGTGACCAGAACTGTAATTCACACTTAGCTCAGTCCATAAAACTTCTCCCTCCCTGGATCTAAGCCAGGGGCTTGGATTTTTAGTGAACTCTGAAGTGAAGTTGCCCTGGTGATAAATACATCTGGGGGGAAAGAGGGAGGGGGGAAATCCTTCATCCCCCGTTTTTAGCACAGCTCAGGGGTTTTCTGGGGAATTTGTGTGGTGGACATGAGGACACACATTCAGAGGAAAACAGGGATGAGAGACGGGAGGAGGATTTAATTGCAGCATCCAGGCCTGTCTTTAGGGCTGTAACCACGGAGATGACAACAGGAAGGTTCCTTGCAGTGCAGGGAGTTAACTATGCTGCAAATGTGCCTTGATGGGCCTAAACAGGAGTGTCTGGAGGAAAAAAAGGCAGGACTGAGGAGTTTTAACCTTCCAGCAGGTGTCCAGGTCTTTGCTCCTTCAATCCTGACCACGAGACTGTGGAGTGGAAATTACACCGTAACACCCCAGGAACCACCGGGAGAAACACAGGTCATGGAATTGTAGAATCATGGAATAAACACAGGTCATGGAATTGTAGAATCATGGAATATCCTGAGCTGCAAGGGACCCATAAGGACCATCCAGTCCGACTCCTGGCCCTGCCCAGGACACCCCAGCAATCCCACCCTGTCCCTGAGAGTGTTGCCCAAACATTCCTTGAGCTCAGGCAGCCTTGGGGCCGTGACCTGTTCAGTGCCCCTCCACCCTCGGGGGCAATAAAACCAGGAGCCTGGATCTGGATGGTCATGGATGGGGGATGCCAGCCCCAACACGATCCCAAAGGAAAGTTTACAGTGGCTTCACCATGTTTTGTGGAAAAATGGACAAAACCCCCAAGTATTTCCTACTGCCTGTGCCCAAACAGGGGTGGGTCACACACCTCTGATCCTTGGATTCTTCCTGGGTGGTATGCTAAGCCTTGACCATTGGATGCCAACTGAGAAGGAGACAGGACAATGATTGGCCTACACATCCCTTTCATATCTCCCAGGAAGATTATGGAATCACTTGAGAGAGAGCAGGGTTCCATGGGATCACCCGAGGGAGCAGGGTTCCATGGGATCACCTCAGAGGGAGCAGGGTTCCATGGGATCACCTGAGAGAGTGCAGGGTTCCTTGGGATCACCCGAGGGAGCAGGGTTCCATAGGATCACCTCAGAGAGAGCAGGGTTCCATGGGATCACCCGAGGGAGCAGGGTTCCATGGGATCACCTCAGAGAGAGCAGGGTTCCATGGGATCACCCGAGGGAGCAGGGTTCCTTGGGATCACCCGAGGGAGCGGGGTTCCTTGGGATCACCTGAGAGAGTGCAGAGTTCCATGTTTCTTTCCCATTCTTTTCCCATCATTTATTTCTGTGGAGGCCATGAAAGGCTCTGGCTTTAGAAATCCTTCCTCCTCCCCTCTGTTCTACCCTGGAGCACGAAGAACCCAAATCCAGTACTCCAGTCTCTCCATGTCTCCATCACGAGAGAGGATTCAGCCTGGACCTTGGCCACAGGTCCCCAGCTCATGGATCATGTGTGGTTGAAGGGATTTTCTCCCCTGGGGCATCACCAACCGACAGTTTGAGGCACCATCTCCAGCTTGAGGCAGGGCAGGAAAACACCCATGGAGTTTTTATCACCGCTTTCCCAGAGAAACAGCCACCTGGAGCCTTCCTCTGATGGCAGACGTGGGAATACCAAAGGAGAAACAGGCACCTCCTTTACCTCAGTCAACAAACCAAACACCTCCCTGCAGGCAGGTTAGAAAACAACATCCAGTCTGCTGAGGACAACTTTCCATCCAGGGCAAAAAGTCGCCCAGGAATGAGTCACCCAGGAATGTTTCAGTCCAACCTCCCCCACTCCCACCAGGGGATGTGCAGACAAAAGGGGTTTATTTGTATTTTTAGTAATTTTTTGTTCCCTTCCTCAGAAAATATTCAGATTTGGATGGGAAAACAAAACTGGAAAGAGTTTCCCCCCCCCTTTGTTTTTGCCCTTTGGAGAACTTCTTTCAGCACCTGCGTGGGATTGTCAGAAGAAAACTCGAGGAAAAGCAAGAAGGGGAAAAAAGAAAGAGCTGGGGAGGAGAAAAGCCCATTTCCAACATACACAGCAGTTGGATGATCCTTGTGGGTCCTTTCCAACTCAGAATACTCTGTGATTCCATGTCCCTCACTCTTCCCATGAGGCCACCTCATCCCACTTCATCCTTCCCTGTAGCTGAGCACCTTGAACATGGAAGCTCCTGAGAAAAAATGTCAAATCCAAGGCAACACCAACGCTCTCTGAGACCCCATTCCCCCTCCTCAGTGGGAAGAAGGAGATTTCCTACCCCCGTGTCCTGGAAAGCAGAGCCAGAGGTGCTGGAAAAGGCACTCGGCTCCCATTCCAAAACACACCGAGGGCTTCCAGTAGAAGCTTTGGAATTGCGACTGGGAAGGCCAAAATGAAAGAACTAAACAGATGAGTTGGTTTTAATCTGATGCTTTGGAAAATCCCTTCCAGAATGGGAATTACAGGCCAGGAGAGACCTGATTTCCCAACACTTTATTGCTGCCATGACACATCCTCTGCCTGGTGGCTGGAGGTCTTTCAGGCAAGGAAAGTGGTTTATTCTGGGAATGTTCAGTGCCAGGCCCAAAAGGAACAGGACTCACCATGAACCCCTGGCGTTGGAATGCATCCAAATTTTCTGCATCTTTCCAAATTTTCTGAATCCATCCATCCTCGCTGCACCTCAGGGTCCCAAACCAGTGTTTGTCTCCTGAAACACAGAGAGGAAACAGTGAAGATTTCACAGGAATCATGGAATTGTTTGGGCTGGAAGGGGCCTTCAAGGATCATCCATTCCCACCCATCAAACAGTGAAGATTTCATAGAAATCATGGAATGATTTGGGCTGGAAGGGGCCTTCAAGGATCATCCATTCCCACCCATCAAACAGTGAAGATTTCATAGAAATCATGGAATGATTTGGGCTGGAAGGGGCCTTCAAGGATCATCCATTCCCACCCACCAAGACATTCCAGGCAGTCCAGCCCCATGCCCAGGGGTGCAGCTCCCAGGGACTTGGGACTGCTGTCTCACTGAGGCCCAGTTTGGTGTCACCAGCAATGAGTAATGAGGCCAGAAAGCAGAGCTGATGCCCAAAGGCTCAGCAGGGCTGAAAGGCTCCTCTGCTCCCCCCTGGCAGCGCCTGCACCTCCCCATTCCTTCAGAGGACATTCCTTTGGGAATGCCCCACCTGCTGCATCCAGCCAGGAGCAGGCACTGGGAGCTCCCTGGTGTTGGACATTTCTGGAGAGAGCACGTTGCAAAGGCAGGGGTTCTGTCAGAAGGTAGAAACCTCCCTGACCTGAGCAGCAAGGACAAGAGGAAAATAGGAGCCTGCTCCATAATATGCTCCCATAAACAGGTGGATTAACCCAGCTCTCCAGGCTGTATCTGCCTTGCAAGTGCTTGACTTTCCCACCTTAACACTGGGCTCGTTTTCCTAAATTCCCTGGAAAGGCAGCCGGCTGTGCAGTAAGAGGAGCCCGGTGTTGAGTGAGTGCAGCACTTCCCGGCTGCCCCAGCGTTCCTGCTCAGGCACAAGGGGCTCTTTATGGAGCTCTCCGGGCACGCAGGACCTGCAGCAGCAGAGAAAAATAAACATCCTGCTCTTGGAAGTGCCTCCCGCAATTTCATTAAGCTCCCAAGGAGCCGGATGTGTATTTATTGAATTGAGCCTTCAGAGAAGCAAAAAGGGGGAAAAGAAGCCCCTGGGCAGTTCCAGGGAACGGGGGATTTAAGGGAACTAAACAAAGCCAAGAATACCTCCCCCCGCTACTCAAACCCCAGTGCTAAAAAAAAAAGACCCTCAAAGCCGTGATTTCCCTGGACACGCCGCGGGTTTGGAACAATTACCCGGAGAAAGGTGTCTTTGGGAAGGAGGCACGCAGGAATGCCGAGCGGGTTTCCAGGCAGCGGCATTCCTGCCTGTTTTACAGCGGGCTCTGCGCTCCGAGGTGGGGTGTGAACATAAAACACTCGCCCAGTTGTTTTCCCGACTCCTGGCCCGGCTCCCACTGGCGGTGGCAGAGCTAATTAAGGAGTGACAATTAACTCTCCACTCCACACGTTCAACCACCTCCCTCTGCTCCCGGGGAAGGGGGTTCTGCTTCAAGGGATTTGGGAAAGATCATTTTTCTCTGCTTATTTTGCCTCTTTTGCTAAGTGGAAGCGGCTCCAGAGTTGTTTAAAATGGCTCAGGTACCAAATATCAGCTCCCAGGCTTGTGGCTCCCTGAGGTCATGGCCTCCCCATCCCTGGAAGTGTCCAAGGACTGGGCTTGGAGCAACCTGGGACAGTGGGAGGTGTCCCTGCAAATGGGATGAGCTTTAAGGTCCCTTCCAATGCAAACAATTCCACAATTCTATGAAAAAACAACCCTGAGTGTTGTGCTGGTCCTTCTTCCAGCCCCTCCTACCAGTGATGCTTTAAACAAGTGACCCAAATTTCCTCTTTCTCCACTCAAAACTAGGTCATGGAGTGGGGATATGTCAGAAATGTCCTCCTGCTGTGCTTGAGAGACACAGCAGGTAAAATCTGAGGGACAGAGAGATGTTTGATTTGTGCCCAGCACAGCAACAGAGCAATAAAACCCCATCAGAGGGCTTTTAATGCTGCTATGAAGGGGCAATTTTGGCTTTGAGAATCATGGAATGCTTTGGGTTGGAAGGGAATATTTTGCTTTTAGCTTGTGGCCCTACTGGGAAAGAAGAAAAGGCGAAAGGGATGAATGAGATGAAACCCAAAAGGTACCAGATCAGGGGTGTAGTAGATTCTGTGGCTGGGGTTTGCTAGCGGGTGAGCTACAGAGGTGGCTTCTGTGAGAAGCTGCCAGTAGCTTGCCCTGTCCCGTGGAGCCAATACCAGCTGGCTCCAGGAGGGGCTTCCTGCCGCTGGCCAAGGGTCAGCCCATCAGGAGTGACAGTAACGCCTCTGGGATAACATATTTAGGAACAGAACGTTGTGGCACAGAGAGAATTCCAGCCAGGGAGGAGTGGAGTGAGGACACAGGAACAGCAATGTAGGCCCCAAGGTCAGTGCAGAAGGAGGGGCAAAATATATATTGCTTTAGTCCTCTTATTTTGGTTCTCTTGGTATTTTTTTTTTTCTTTTCCCTTGTGGGGGGAAGCTTTTGCTGTGGTGTTGGGGACTTAGCAGGGAGCCAAGCTTGAAACCACCGCAGTCGGACTGGCAATTTCTGCATAGGGCTGAAAAAAGCAAACAAGAGCCCTTTCCCTCAGGAAAGAAAGCCTACAACCTTTGGGTTTCAGGTGCAATTGGTGGGCCAGACTGGGCACTCCATGGGCAGTAAGAGCTTTCTGTGGTGGCACCTTTTTTCTGAGAGGAATCTTCATCCGAGTTCAATTTTGGGAGTCGGACTGGCAATTTCAGCACAGGGCTCCGAAAAGCCAACAACAGCCCTTTCCCACAGGAAAAAAAGCCTTTACCTTCTGGTTTTCTGGTGCAGTTGGTGGGCCAGCCTGGGCACTCCACGAGCAGCAAGAGCTTTCTGTGGTGGCACCTTTTGTCTGGGAGGAATCTTTGTCCGGGTTCAGTTTTGAGAGTGGGACTGGCAATTTTAGCGCAGGACTGAAAAAAGGGAACAAGAGCCCTTTCCCACAAGAAAGAAAGCCTGTAACCTTTGGCTGTTAGTTGCAGTTGGTGGTCCAGCCCGGGCACCCCATGGGCAGCAAGAGCTCTCTGTCCTGGAACTGTTTTCTGGGAGGAATCTTAGTCCATGTTCAATTTTGGGAGTTGGACTGAAAATTTAAGCACAGGGCTCAAAAAAGAGAACAACAGCCCTTTTCCCCAGGAAAGAAAGCCTACAACCTTTGGGTTTCAAGTGCAGTTGGTGGGCCAGCCCAGGCACTCCATGGGCAGCAAGAGCTTTCTGTCCTGGCACCTTTTATCTGGGAGGAATCTTCGTCCATGTTCAGTTTTGGGAGTCTTACTGGCCTTCCGCACTGCACACCTGGGCAAGTGTTGCTGAGCACAAGGGCCCTTTTTTCCCTCTTCCCAGATGCCCTGTGGACACTGGGCACCCAAAAAAAGCTCCTAGGCCTCTGTAGATGACAAGATTTATTTAATATTCCTATGCTAGGAATATAGGAAGGGCTTGCGGAGAAGAGGCGTCTTCCCCACAGGCTCAGGTGGCCCCAAAAGACAGAGCTGCCTGCATCAGCTCTCCACACAGCTATAGCAGCACAGGCACACACAGCCCCACACAGAAGGCCGGGTACTCCATGCCCTGCTGAGCTGGTCTCGGAGCTGCTGGAGGTAGGGAGCTCTCTGTACAGCTCTAAGGAAGTTGATGTTTTTAAGTGCCAGCTTGGAGACAGTGGGACTGCTGTCATCTGTCGTGGCTTGAAGGGCTGGAACAGAGAGGAACAGAGACAAGGTCAGAGCCCGGGTCGGTGGGGACCCGAGGAGCCCCTCCTGCCAGGGCCATCCCACCCAGCTCTTGCTGTTGCCAGGAGGGAGCAGGGCCCAATGGGATCAGCCAGAAAGTGCTGGCCACCAAAACCCCCCGTGCCCCTGAAATCTCTCTCTGCTCTGACCACGCTGCCCCTCGTCCAGGCAGGGAGCAGAGCCCTGCACAGCCAGGGCAGGATTGCAGCTCCCTGCCCCGGGCTCTGTGCTCCCCTCACCAGCCCCACTGCCCTCACTCACCATCGATGATGAGCTGCAGCTCTTGGTACTGTCCCCGCAGGTACCTGCCGGCGATCCCTGGGAACACAGACCCTGTCAGGGCCCCAGCGGCACAGCTCCCCCCCGGCGGCGCTGCCGGCCCGGCCGCGCACCCTCCTGCCCTGGCAGGGCTGAGCCCGGGGCCTTCCCGCCTCGGGACTCCCCAGGGCTGGGCTGGCACAGGGCGGCAGCCACCAGGGCACTCGGGGCTCCCCAGCACATCCCTGGGCTGCATCCTGCTGCCGCTGCAGCAGCCGGGGCTGGGGCCGAGCTGCAGCGGGGCGGGGAGGGACCTTGTGGCTCACCCATGAACTTGACGGCCGCCTCTCTCACGGGCTCCTGTGGGCTCCACAGGTACGGCAGGGCCTGGTGCAGGTACTCGACCACTCTGCTCCGGTCCTTTTTCAGCTGCAGAGAGTGGAAGGGTCGACTGGGGCTCTGCCCCTTGGCCGGGCGCTGCCTGCGCCCAGCACTGGCCTCCCCTGCCCGCACAGCCCTGAGGCCCGGGCAGCAGCCGCTGGGGCCGGCTTTGGAGGGAGCAGAGGGCTGGCTGCTCCCCGGCAGCCGTGGGGCCGCCCTGCCCCACAGCCCAGCTGGGCCGGGGCTCCAGCGGCACCCTGGCTCGGGGGCAGAGCGCCTGCAGAGGAGCCCGCACGCCCCAGCAAGGCAGCAGCGGGTGGGGCGCAGGCTGCTGTCCCGCGGGCGGCTGCAGCAGTGGGCAGGGGCACAGTGCCGGCCCCGCACTCTGGGCATCGGGGACTGCGGCTTTGGGGTCGTCCTTACCAGGCACTCACTGAATCTCCAAGGCTGCTCTGCCTTCAGCAGCTTCACGAGATCCCTCCTCTTCAGGAACCGCGCTGCACGAAGCAGCGCTTCCCGAGACGCCTGCAGAGCAACAGAGACCAGGACATGGTATCGCAGCCCAGGGCACGGGACCCGTGTCCCTGGACCAAGGTCAGGAGGAGGCTGGAGCCCAGAGCCCACGATGTGCCAGGCCAAGAGGCAGCCCAGCCCCCTCCCATGGGACACCAGAGCCCACGAGTCCTCACCTTTTTCACGACCGGGTTCTCATCGTGCTGGTGGAAGTAGAGCGGGAGCAGGCTCAGGCACACGTGTGGCTTCAGGGGTCTCTTTCCCGCTCTCTCTATCAGTTTCATCACACGTGTGAAGATGACCATAGAGCCCTCCCGCACACTGCTGTCATCCTGGTGGAAAGAAAGAGGAAAAGACCTCAGCACCAGCTTCTCCAGGCCCCGCCGGGCACAGACCTGAAAATCCACAGGGCACAAAGTTTCCCAGCAGCACCCAGAGCCCATGGGGGGGGCACAGAGCCTTACGTGGTCAAAGAGTGGCCGGAGCGCCTCAGCCAACTGCAGGCCGGTGGGGGTGGATATTAGAGGGTCTTTGCTGTGGACCCTCTTCTGCAGCTGTGTCCAGACACTGCTCCAGAGCACATTGTCGAGCACAGAGAGGGTCATCCAAACCGTATCTCTGTCCTCATCCCCCAGGAGCTGCACCAGGATATCCGACAGGCTCCAGATGCGCTTGGCCTGTGAGGAACACACGGCTGTGCTGTGAAGCCATGAATGGCTGCAGCCCCAGCCCCGCTCCGGCGGGGCAGCCCCACGTGCTGCTGCAGGGCCCAGAGGCCAAAGGCCTGTGCCAAGGGACTCTGGCAGCTGAACAGGGAGGCAGCAGAGCTGGGAGTAGCTGCCACAGCTCCTGAAGCCAGGCCAAGCCCAAGAGACTGTGTTACCTAGCCCCACGCTGCCCGCATGGCTTCAGCCCCTTCCCCCTCCTCACCATCCCAGAATCCTGGCTGAGCACCAGGAGCCCTCGGAGTGCCAGGTGACGCCTCTCTGGGCACTCACTCCAGAGGTGCCTTGAAAGGCTCTGCAGAACGCTGCCTCCCCAGTCACGCATGTCCAGGCAGTCCAGGACCTGAAAGGCAGGGAGCAGTGATGGGGTGCCTGGCCGGCAGGAGCCCAGACCCGCACAGGGCTGGGCCCTCCAAGAGGCCAGAGAGGTGGAGGCAGCTTGGTGAGGCAGCATTCGCCATCAGGCTCACCTCCACAAGGAATGCCATAGCAGGGAGGTCCCAGCACAGCTCCTCCCTGCTCAGCAGCTCCAGCAGGTGGAGTGTGATGCGGGAACACAAGGGGCTGGAAACACGGCGCATCTCCCTGACAGGGGGAAAAAGGCACCACTGACCCCGAGCCCGGTGGGCAAACCTCTCCCAGGACAGACTCACAGGGCCCTGGTCTTTTCCCACCAACACAGGAGGGATCGAGGGCCCTCTGAGATGCAGAAAGGACAAGCAGAAAGGACAGGGACAGTGGGGACAAGGGAGTCTCACCTGGCCAGCAGAGCCACTGCGTAGCGGCGGCTGCGAGCATTGAGGAGCCTCGCCCAGCCACGATTGTGCTCCACTGAACGCACCACATCCTCACAGTGCAGGCAGCAGAGCAGGGCCTTCATGCTCAGCACTGCAAACCTGTGTGCAGAGCAAAGCCCAGGTCATGCTGGGAGCCCTGAGCCACCCCGAGGGCATGGGAGGGAGGGGAGGACTGGGATGGAGCACCTGTTGGGGTCAGTGGGAAGGTCGTGTTCCTCCCGGCATCCCCTCCAGAAGCTGTCGACCTCCTCGGACATCTGCTCTGTGGTGATGAAAACTTGGAAGAGCAGAGCCACGAGGAGATGGGGGGAATACTCCATCAATGGCCCTGGGCACTGGGGCTCCTGGACAATCGTCCACAATGCCAGAGTTGCCTGCAAAAGACAAACCACCCGGACACAGCGCTCAGTGCCCAGACTTCCATGTGGCAGGGCCCGAGCGTGGGAGGGGGAGGCCAGGAGAGACTCGAGGGGAGCGCCCAGCCTGGTGCCCCTGAACCTGCTGCTTGCCCACATTTCCAGCCCAGTGCCTGCAGGGAGATGGGCAGGGAGATGCCGTGCTGGGGGAGGATGGAGAGCTGCCAGAGAGGCAACCTGGGGGCAAGCAAAGGTTCCAGAAACTCACAGCCAGGGCAAAGACATTGGTGTTGTCCCCATCAGAGGTGCGGGTGCTGTGCCATGGCCAGTCCTCCATCACAGAGAGCAGCATTGGCAGCACCTTCTCCAGGGTCGTTCCCGACGAGGCGATGGTCCTCCACATGACTGCAGCAGCTCTGTGGAGTCAGAGCTCTGTGTCAGGGGGCTCTCGAGCACAGCGCCCTGACCTGGGCAGCTGCAGGGGCCGGGTGACAGAGCCACAGTGCTTTCAGGGGCAGGGGATGATGGGCTCTAAAGGCTGGTGAGCCCTCAAGGCAGGTGGGGCCCGTACCTGTCACATGAGGGGGCACAGCGCAGGAGGCTGATGGCGACATCCGCGGGGTGTGCCTGGGTCAGTGCTAGAAGGGTGTTATCCAGCACGTGCCCAGCAGACACATTGGCAGTCAGCCACCAGTGGATGGACCTCACCACAGCTGGCACCTGGAGGGGACGCAGGAGAGAGCTGGAGAGCTGCCAGAGGGAAAATTCCCCACATTCCCCCAAGAAGTGCTTCCCTTCCCACCACACTGTGCCGGCCTCAAAGGCTGAGGGGCCCAGCAGACCCAGCTTGAGGGCCCACACAGTCCCTGCCCACAGGCTGCTTACTTGAGCAGAGACAACTCCCTCATCGAGAACTTCCACACTGGGAGCATCAGGCAGGCGCTGAACGGGTGTCCTGTCAGTGTCTGCGATGCCCTCAGTCGTTGCACTGTCAGCCTTGCCCTTGAGCTTGGTCAGGTTGGGCTCAGGTTGTGCCCTGACCTCAGTTGGTGAGGTCCTGGCCTTTCTATGCTGAATGGGACTGGAGTTCAGCAATCTCTGCAGGAGAACGAAGGGCAGGGAAGAGAGGGATGTGCCATGGAGAGCTCCAACAGCGGTGCCAGGCTGAGCAGGGACAGCAGGCCCAGCCCAGGAGGCCGTGGCTGCAGGTACCTGTGCTGCCCTGCGGAAGCATCCACGGGCACGGTCCTGCTCCTGTGTCCGGTCCCAGTCTGGATCTGGCAAAGAGCGAGCGCGGTCAGAGCTGAGGGGCTGCGGGACAGGCCGGAGAACACGGCCCAGCCCTGCGCTCCACAGGCAGGGCCAGCCCTGGGATGCCCAGTGCATAGAGCTGCCAGGGATCAGCCCCAGGCCCTCCTCCCCCCTCCCTTTCCCTGGGCATGTCCACAGGAGATGGAATGGAATGGGATGGGATGAGGCCCATCTGGCTGCAGCCACCAGCTGTTGGCCCAGCTCTGCCACTCACCCTCCTGCGGGGGCTGGGACTGCTCCACCTCCTCAGGGTGTTGTGCTGGGGCAGGCCCAGGGCTTTCTTCCTCCTCCTCCTTCATCCACGCCACCTTGGGCACACTGGGAGGTCTCTGCTCCATGTCTCTGGCTGGCTCCATGGCTACCTGCAGGAGAGATGGCACAGAAAATCTCTGGGTGACCAAATCCTGCAGAAGTACCTTGAAGTCATCTGCAATAGAGGAGTGTTCAGAATGCTCCAGGCCATCAAGTCCCACAGTCTGGCCTGGAGGGGACATGGGGCAGTTCAAGAGCTGCCAGAGGGAGCAACTTGCCCACTTTCCCCCGAGAAGTGCTTCCCTTCCCACCACACTGTGCTGGCCTCAAAGGCTGAGGGGCCCAGCAGACCCAGCTTGAGGGGCCACACAATCCCTGCCCACAGGCTGCTTACTTGAGCAGAGACAACTCCTTCATCGAGAACTTCCACACTGAGAGCATCGGGCAGGCACTGAACGGGTGTGCTCTCAGTGTCTGTGATGCCCTCAGTTGTTAGACTGTCAGCCTTGCCCTTGAGCTTGGTCAGGTTGGGCTCAGGCTGTGCCCTGACCTCAGTTGGTGAGGTCCTGGCCTTTCTACGCCGAACAGGATTGGAGTTCAGTAACCACTGCAGGAGAACGAAGGGCGAGGAAGAGAGGGATGTGCCATGGTGAGCTCCGACAGTAGTGCCAGGCTGAGCAGGGACAGCAGGCCCAGCCCAGGAGGCCGTGGCTGCAGGTACCTGTGCTGTCCTGCGGAAGCAGCCACGGGCACGGTCCTGTTCTTGTGTCCGGTCCCGTCCTGGATCTGGCAAAGAGCGAGCGCGGTCAGA
Source organism: Pseudopipra pipra (assembly GCF_036250125.1). Classification (NCBI taxonomy): domain Eukaryota; kingdom Metazoa; phylum Chordata; class Aves; order Passeriformes; family Pipridae; genus Pseudopipra; species Pseudopipra pipra. The sequence goes on along the minus strand of NC_087555.1, from coordinate 2,942,780 downwards.
GCTGAGGGGCTGTGGGACAGGCCGGAGAACACGGCCCAGCCCTGCGCTCCACAGCCCTGGGATGCCCAGTGCATGGATCAGCCCTGGGCCCTCTTCCTCCCTCCCTTTCTCTGGGCATGTCCACCGGAGATGGATGGGATGGGATGGGATGGGATGGGATGGGATGGGATGGGATGGGATGGGATGGGATGGGATGGGATGAGATGGGATGGGATGGGAAGAGGCCCATCTGGCTGCAGCCACCAGCTGTTGGCCCAGCTCTGCCACTCACCTTCCTGCAGGGGCTGGGACTGCTCCACCTCCTCAGGGTGTTGTGCTGGGGCAGGCCCAGGGCTTTCCTCCTCCTCCTCCTTCATCCACGCCACCTTGGGCACACTGGGAGGTCTCTGCTCCATGTCTCTGGCTGGCTCCATGGCTACCTGCAGGAGAGATGGCACGGAAAATCTCTGGGTGACCAAATCCTGCAGAAGTGCCTTGAAGTCATCTGCAATAGAGGAGTGTTCAGAATGCTCCAGGCCATCAAGTCCCACAGTCTGGCCTGGAGGGGACATGGGGCAGTTCAAGAGCTGCCAGAGGGAGCAACTTGCCCACTTTCCCCCGAGAAGTGCTTCCCTTCCCACCACACTGTGCCGGCCTCAAAGGCTGAGGGGCCCAGCAGACCCAGCTTGAGGGGCCACACAATCACTGCCCACAGGCTGCTTACTTGAGCAGAGACAACTCCTTCATCAAGAACTTTCACACTGAGAGCATCGGGCAGGCACTGAATGGGTGTGCTCTCAGTGTCTGCGATGCCCTCAGTCGTTTCACCGTCAGCCTCCATGGTGAGCTCAGGCAGGGCGGTGTTGGATTTTGTCCCGTCATCGGTCACCGCGCTGTCACAGTTTGCTGTGCCGTCAGTCAATGCGGTGCCGACTTCAGGGTGTGCCTTGAGCTCACTCGGCATGGGGTCAGGCTGTGCCATGACCTCGGCTGGTGTGATCTTGGTCTTTCTATGGCGAATGCCCAAGAATTTCAGAAAGGCCTGCAGAAGAACAGAGAGCAGGGAAGAGAGGGATGTGCCCTGGAGAGCTCCAACAGCGGTGCCAGGCTGAGCAGGGACAGCAGGCCCAGCCCAGGAGGCCGTGGCTGCAGGTACCTGTGCTGCTCTGCAGAAGCCTCCACGGGCACGGTCCTGTTCTTGTGTCCGGTCCCGTCCTGGATCTGGCAAAGAGCGAGCGCGGTCAGAGCTGAGGGGCTGCGGGACAGGCCGGAGAACATGGCCCAGCCCTGCGCTCCACAGCCCTGGGATGCCCAGTGCATGGATCAGCCCCGGGCCCTCTTCCTCCCTCACTTTCCCTGGCCATGTCCACAGGAGATGGGATGGGAAGAGGCCCATCTGGTTGCAGCCACCAGCCCTGGGGCCCAGCTCTGCCACTCACCCTCCTGCAGGGGCTGGGACTGCTCCACCTCCTCAGGGTGTTGTGCTGAGGCAGGCCCAGGGCCTTCCTTCTTCATCTGAAAGGGCTTGAGCAGGATCGGGCGTCTTCCCGCCATCCCGCAGGTGCTTGGAGGGCACCTGCAAGGGAGAGACACCTCGGAAGATCTCCGGGTCACCAAGTCCGGCACGCTGCCCTTGAAACCACCTACCGCAGGGATTGGAGACTCCGGAAAATTTCCGGGTCACCAATCCTGTGGTCTGGCCTCGAGGGCACCTGAAAGAGATAAGCCTAGGAAACAATATAGGTTGTCAAGTCCTGAAGTGTGGCCTCAAGGGCACCTGCCGCAGGGATTGGGGACACCTCGCAAAAGCTCCGTGTCACCAAGTCCCGCGGTCTGGCCTCGAGGACGCTCGCACAAAAGAAACGCCACAAAAACGCTCCGGGTTAGCAAGGAACGAGTTGGCTGCACGGGGGCTCCGCACAGCACCGCTCTGTCCCGTCTGTCCCGTCGCACGCTCCGAGGAGCACTGAGGCGTTGCCACCTCACCACCACTACTAAGTCATCCCGTGTCACAAAGGGCCCTGTGATACCCTGCCCCGTGCCATCCCACCGTGTCACAAAGGGCCCTGTGACACACTGCCACGTGCCCTGGGGACTCCCCCAGCCCGGCCAACCTGCCCCAGGCGGGAAGGAGTCCGTTCTCCAAAGCATCCAAGACAGCTGGACACGAACTTTAGGCACAGTTGAAAAACTAAGCAAACCCTCCCCTGCTGTGCCTGCCCACGGCAGCAGAAGGAGCCCCCTCGGCTGCCGAGGCAGCCGCAGTGGGAAGGCCACGGGGCCTCAACATGAGCTGGCACGGGCTCCTTGGGAGAAGTGCCGGTTGGTGGCCCTCCCGAACACGGGGCTGTGACACACAGAAGGAGTGTGAGGGCAAGGTGTCTTAGTTTAACACGATTACAACGTAGAAATCAAGAAACTTCCAGTGGAAGTGTGGAAAAGGAAAAGAAACAGCTTTTTATTAACCAAATCTGAATAAACAACAAATGGTGCAATCAAAACCTTTCGGAAGGAACAAAACAAAGTCCCAGTTCCGCAGGTGGAGGGGGGAAACCCGCAGCAACCTGGGGAGTGGGGTGGGAAGGCAGGACTGTCCCGGCACTTCAACAGCTGCTCGCAGCCACCTGTGCTCGCAGCCAGCACTGGAAAAAAAAAAAAGTCCTTTTTCCCACAGGCCGTCTGAAGGCAGAATACCTCTCTCTGAGATGGCTTGGTCTCCTTCTTGTAGTCGTTCTCCACGATGGGTCCCGTGGGGAAAAAAAACTTCCTCTCAGGCAAAGCAAAAGCAGGCAGCCAAAACCGGACTCCCCGCTCTGTCCGGTGCACACCAAACCCAAAGAAACCCCCTAAACGACAGACTCCCGGCCGTGCCTGTAGCAACCATGCTTCCCCGGGAGACCTCCCCCTCTCCCCGCTCCCGCGCTGCCCAGCGCCTGTGGCTCCGCTCTGCCCCCACCCCATCCCCGACTCCCCCCATCCCAGAAGAAACAGACTGAGGGGGCGAGAACAAGGTACCCTAGGGAAAAAATTCCCACGTCTCCTTTCAAACCTATGACACAAGGGCACCAATGCTGCTCCCACCCCATTGGCCAGGGCTGCGCCAAAATCAGCAGCTCTGGCAAGTCCTAACCCAAGGAGACCTGTCACCGCCCCCAGTCCTGGCAGGGTTGGTGCCCCTCTCCTGCCCAAAGAGCTGTGCCCCCGGGGGACAACTCCCGAGGAGGCCCAGGCGTTGTGGCTGCTGCTGCTCCTGTGCACAGCCTGCTGCTCTTTTCTGTGGCTTGGGCAGCAGCGACCGCGCAGCCCTGCCCGAGGAGCCCCGCGCCCTCCCCGTGCTGGCAGCACCTCCGCGGGCCCAGAGCTCTGACTCAGCGGGCTCTGGGACACAGCCCCGTGGGCTGGGCAGCCGCGGGGGCCCGGGCTGGCCCACGGCCCTGCCCCTGCCCCTGGCCCTGGCCGGCAGCTGCCGCAGGCTGGGCTGGGAGAGGGACTGCAACAGCAATTGGGTTCGAGCGAAGTAGAGGATGGAAACACACACTGTCACGCAGTGGAGCTATCACCGTGCTATCACAACTTTATTGAAGCGGGGCTTGGACTTCTATAGGGGAGGGTGAGGAAGGTGCTGGAAAAAAGGGCGGAGCATGGGACTGACATGGGAAACAGCCAACCAGGGAAGGAAGGAGGGCACATGGAATCAGCGGGAGCCAACGGGGAGAGTATCTGCAATGCAGCAGATGGGAACCAATAGGAAAAATGGGGATATCCGTGAGAGGAAAATACATTGAAACTGGAAAAACTTGGAAGAAAACTGTCTGAACAAGTTCTTTGGTAAACCCTGGTAACAATAAAGCAGTCTTTTCCTGTATTAGTCTTCTCTCGGTAACAGTGTCCCATAGTATCGATCCCAGGCAGGTGCTTAGCCATTTGTGCTTCTTCCCGCACCTGCCTCAGCTCCTGTTGCCCTATTTGCAACAGTTCTTTTTCTCGGCAGGTGCCTTCCTCAGGCAGCACCAGCGGTCGTGCCCCACCAGGGACCCCTTGCCCTCCTTGTCCCCAGCCAGGCCAGCCTGGCCCCCTTGGCGCTGTCCCCACCCTCCTGCCCAGGCCTCCAGCCCTTCTGCCGCAGGCACGGCAGACGCCCCGGGCAAGCGCCACAGCAGCCGGCCAACACCTGGGCAGGACACAGATGGCACTTCCTGCCTGGGACAGGGCTTCTGGCCATCTCCAAGGACCTTTGGCTCAGGGAGCCCCACAGCTCCAGCCTTTGCCCAGCTGCTCTGCTGCAAGCTTGGAGGCTTCAGCACAGCACCACCAAAGGCCAAGGGGACTTAGGGCTCTTTCTCTTCTCACTGCACACCCGGGCAAGCGTTGCTGAGCACAAGGACCCTTTTTCCCCTCTTCCCCAATGCCCTGTGCAAACTGGGCACCAAAAACACTCCTGAGCCTCTGTGTGTGGCAAGAGGAATTTTATATTCCTATGCTGGACTAGAGGGAAGTGCTTCCACAGCAGGGGTCTTCCTCGCAGGCTCACGTGGCCCCAGCAGACACCGCTTCCCACATCAAGCCTCCCCAGAGCTCAGGCAGCACAGCCAGAAACTGCCCCGCAGAGCAGGACAGCTCGTGCAGGCCCCGCACAGCCAGTCTGGCGGCTGCTGCACCTGGGGGGATGCAGCTCTCTCAGCAGCTTCGAGCACACGGTAGCTCTGAAGCGCCAGGCTTGAGATGGCGGGGCTGGTGTCGTTCCTCAGACCCTGAAGAACTGCAACAGGGAGGAACAGAGCCAAGGTCAGAGGCTGGATCTGTGGCGACCCAAGAAGCTCCTCCAGCCAGGGCCATCTCACCCAGTTCTTGCCATGGCCAGCAGGGAGCAGGGCCCAACGGGATCAGCCGGAAGGCGCTGGCCACCAAAACCCCCCGTGCCCCTGAAATCTCTCTCTGCTCTGCCCAAGCCGTCCCTCATCCGTGCAGGGAGCAGAGCCCTCCACAGCCAGGGCAGGATTGCAGCTCCCTGCCCAGGCTCCGTGCTCCTCCCACCAGCCCCCGCTGACACCGCGCTGCCCTCACTCACTCTCGATGATGTCCTGCAGCTCTTCGGGCTGTCCCCGCATGTACCTCCCGGCCATCCCTGGGAACACAGATCCTGTCAGGGCCCCAGCGGCACAGCTCCCCCCCGGTGGCGCTGCCGGCCCGGCCACGCACCCTCCTGCCCTGGCAGGGCTGAGCCTGGGGCCTTCCCGCCTCGGGACACCCCAGGGCTGGGCTGGCACAGGGCGGCAGCCACCAGGGCACTCGGGGCTCCCCAGCACATCCCTGGGCCGCATCCTGCTGCCGCTGCAGCAGCCGGGGCTGGGGCCGAGCTGCAGCGGGGCGGGGAGGGACCTTGTGGCTCACCAATGAACCTGATGGCCGCCTCTCGCAGGGGCTCCTGTGGGCTCTCCAGGTACGGCAAAGCCTGGCGCAGGTACTCGGCCGCTCGACTCCGCTCCTTTTGCAGCTGCAGAGAGCGGCAGGGCCGGAGGGAAGGGTTGGCTGGGGCTCTGCCCCATGGCTGGGAGCTGCCTGCGCCCAGCAGTGGCCTCCCCTGCCCGCACGCCCCAGGCAAGGCAGCAGCGTGTGGGGCGCAGGCTTCTGTCCCGCAGGCGGCTGCAGCAGTGGGCAGGGCCACAGTGCCAGCCCCACACTCTGAGCATCGGGGACTGGGGGCTGCTCCAGCCTGGGGCTGGGGCTTCATGGCCGTCCTTACCAGGCACTCGCTGAACATCCACAGCTCCTTCCTCTTCACAATCTTCTGCAGGTCCTTTCTCTTCAGGAAGCTGGCCACACAAAGCAGCGCTTCCCCAGAGGCCTGCAGAGCAACAAGCACTGGGAGATGGCACCACGGCCCAGGGCAAAGGAGCCGTGTCCCTGGAGCAAGGCCAGCAGGAGGCTGGAGCCCATCAGGTGCCAGGGCAGGAGGCAGCCCAGCCCCCTGCCACGGGGACACCAGAGCCCACAAGTGCTCACTCACCTCTGCCACTCTGTGGTTCTCATCGTGGCAGTGGAAGAAGAGTGGAAGCAGGCTCTGGCGCACGTGTGGCTTCAGGGCCTTTTTTCCCTCTTTCTCCCCTGTCACCATCACCCCACGGAAGAGGAGGATGGAGGACAGTTGCACACTGCTGTCAGCCTGGTGGAAATGAAATGACCTCAGCACTGGCTTCTCCAGGCCCACCTGGGCACAGGCCTGAAAATCCACAAGGCACAAAGTTTCCTGCCAGCACCCGTTGCCTGTGGCTGCGGGGCACAGAGCCTTACGTTGTCGAAGAGCGGCTGCAGCGCCTCAGCCAGCTGCAGGGCGGTGGGGCTGGAGAGCTGGATGTCTTTATTGGAGAGCAGAAAGCCGAGGACGCTGACAGTCCTCTGGACCAGCTCTCCATCTGCGTCCCACAGGAGCTGCACGAGGCTTTCAGTCAGGCTGCCCATTCTTTTGGCCTGTGAGGAACACAAGGCTGTGCTGTGAAGCCATGAAGGGCTGCAGTGCCAACCCCGCTCCGGTGGGGCAGCCCCACGTGCTGCCGCGGGGCCCAGAGCCCAAAGGCCTGTCCCGAGGGACTCGGGCAGCTGAGCGGGGAGGCAGCAGAGCTGGCAGCAGCTGTGCTCCCCAGCCCCGGCATCGCAGCACGGCTTCGGCCAACCGCCCCTTCCTCACCGTCACGGCATCCTGGCTGAGCACCACCAGGCCCCTCAGCACTTGGCGGCGCATCTCTGGGCACTCGCTCCACAGGTGCCTTGAAAGGATCTGCAGGACGCTTTCGCCGCACTCCCTCACGTCCAGGTAGACCAGGGCCTGAAAGGCACGGAGCGGTGACGGGCTGCCCGGCCGGCAGCAGCCCGCACCCGCACAGGGCTGGGCCCAGGCAGCAGCACAGGGTGCGGCACCGTCCCGGGCAGCCCTGCCCAAAAGCAGCAGTGGCTCTGCAGAGCCCCTGGGCTCCCTGCCCTGCGCAGGCCACTCGCCCGCTCCTCTGTGCCACCCAGCCCTGGCATTCCTTGGCCTTGAGGAGCCATGAGGGAAGTGCGAGTGCTGGCAGCAGAAGGACCCAAAACACAGCTGGGGACAAGTGTCACCCCAGCAGCAAGGGGCCAAGGGCACACAGTGGAGCCCCCCCCCCCGCCCCAGCTCCCTTCACTGGGCTTCCCCCGCAGATGCGGCTGCACAAGGCCAGAGAGGTGGAGGCAGCTCGGCCAGGCAGCGCTCGCCATCAGGCTCACCTCCACAAGGAACACCATGGCAGGGAGCTCCCAGGGACACATCTCCTCGCTGAGCAGCTCCAGGAGGCAGCACACAATGCTGCAACACCAGGGGGTGCAGAAAGAGCCCATCTCCCTGGCAGGAGGGAAACAAGAACTGTCATGCCTGAGCTGGCTGGGCAAACCTCTCCTGGGACTCACTCCCAGAGGCCTGGTCTTTCCCCAGCACCCCGGCAGGGGACCAGGGCACTCTGGCAGGCGGCTCCTCCTGTGCACCCACCTCTCCCAGCCTTTGCCACACTGCTCGGCCATCCCTGGGTGACAAGGCCCTCCGGCCCACGACCACGGGCACTGCGTGGGGTGCCCTGTGCAGAGGGCAGAAATGACAGGGGCAGCGGGGACAAGGGGGTCTCACCTGGCCAGCAGACCCACTGCGTAGTGGTGGGTGTCGGCGTTGAGGAGCGTGTCCCAGCCACACTTGCGCTCCAGTGCCACCACCACGCTCTCGCAGCGCAGACGGTGCAGCAGGGCTTTGAGGGTCAGCACTGCAAACCTGCGTGCAGAGCAAAGCCCAGGTCATGCTGGGAGCCCTGGCCAGCCCCGAAGGCGTGGCAGGGACAGGAGGAGTGGGATGGAGCACCTGTTGGGCTTGGTGGGAAGGCTGTGTTGCTTCTGGCACTCCCTCCACAGGGTGTCAACCTCCTCCGGCATCTGCACTGTGCTGAAGAACACTTGGAAGAGCAGATGCACAAAGAGGTTGGGGAAACACTCCCTCACTGCCCGTGTGCAGCAGAGCAGATGGAGGATCTTCCAGAGTGCCACGGTTGCCTGCAAAAAGGAAACCAGCCGGAGACAGCGCTCAGTGCCCGGACATCCATGGGGCAGGGCCCGAGCGTGGCAGGGAGAGGCCAGGGGAGACACAGCAGGAGCAGCCGGCCTGGTGCCCCTGAACCTGCCCCTAAGCCAGCTTGCCAGCCCAGTGCCTGAGGCAGGGAGATGCAGCGCTGGGGGAGGATGAAGAGCTGCCGGAGAGGTGACGTGGCGCTGAGCAAAGGCCGGTTCCAGAAACTCACAGCCAGGGCAAAGACTTCCGCTTCGTCCCCATCCGAGGTGCGCATGCTGCAGGCTGGCCAGCTTCCCAGGACGAGGGCAAGGATCGTCAGCACCGACTCTGCAGTAGTTCTCAAGGAGATGATTGCTCTCCACATGCTCACAGCAGCTCTGCGGGGTCAAAGCTCTGTGTCAGCGGGCTCTCAACCACAGTGCCACGGCCTGGGCACTTCCCGCTCCCAGCTGACAGAGCCACAGCACCCTGAGGAGCAAGGAGGGCACATGGGAGCAGGATCCGTGGCTGGCATGCTAGAGGCTCCTTGGAACTCTGGGCCTGAGGGACACCTGGGATGGGCTCTACAGGATGATGGGCTGGTGAGCCCTGGAGGCAGAGGGGCCCCATACCTGTCACAGCATGGGGCAGAGCGCAGCAGAGTCACCACCACATCCACGGGGTGCGCCTCGACCAGAGCCAGAAGAGTCCTGTCCAGTCTGCGCTCAGCACACACATTGGCCGTGAGCCACCGGTGGATGTACCTGACGAAGGCTGGCACCTGCAGGGGGCACGGGGCAGACTTGGAGAGCTGCCAGAGCCAGCAACTTGCCCGGCTTCCCCCGACAAGCGCTTCCCTTCCCACCACTCTGGGCTGGCCTCAAAGGCTGAGGGGGCCCAGCAGAGCCGGCGTGAGGGCCCGCACAATCCTTGCAGGGCTGGAGCCCTGGCCACAGGCTGCTTACTTTCTCGGCACTGGAGACACCATTCTCCACAAGCAAATCCAGCAGGGCAGCGCTGGTCTCGGCATTGCAGAGGTCAGAGCTTGCCATGCCCCCAGCACCCATGGCGATGGTCTCTTCCCTCCAAATGCACCTGCTGAATTGGCAAACCATCTGCAGGAGAAAGGCAGGAAGAGAGGGATGTGCCCTGGAGAACTCTGACAGCGGCGCCAGGCTGAGCAGGGACAGCAGGCCCAGCCCAGGAGGCCGTGGCTGCAGGTACCTGTGCTGCCCTGCAGAAGCGGCCCCGGGCGCGGTCCTGCTCCTGTGTCCGGTCCCGTCCTGGATCTGGCAAAGAGCGAGCGCGGTCAGAGCTGAGGGGCTGCGGGACAGGCCGCAGAACACGGCCCAGCCCTGCGCTCCACAGGCAGGGCCGGCCCCGGGATGGCCAGTGCATGGAGCTGCCGGGGGATCAGCCCCGAGCCCTCCTTCCCCCTCCCTTTCCTTGGCCCTGTCCACAAGGGATGCGATGGCAAGAGGCTCATCTGGCTGCAGCCACCAGCCCTGGGGCCCAGCTGTGCCACTCACCCTCCTGCAGGGGCTGGGACTGCTCCACCTCCTCAGGCTGCTGGGATGGGGCAGCTCCAGGGCCTTCCTCCTCCCCCTCCTTCAGCCAGGCCAGCTTGGGCACCCTGGGGGGTCTCTGCTCTGTGTCTCTCTCTGGCTTCATGGCTTCCTGCAGGAGAGATGGCACGGAAAAGCTCTGGCTCACCAAGTCCTGCACAAGTGCCTTGAAGGCACCTGCAACACGGCAGGTTTGGGAACACTGCGGCTCATCAAGTTCCAAAGTCTGGCCTGGAGGGGCCAGGGGGGAGTTGGAGAGCTGCCAGAGGGAGCAATTTTCCCAGTTGCCCCCAAGAAGTGCTTCCCTTCCCACCATACTGTGCTGGCCTCAAAGGCTGAGGGGGCCCAGCAGACCTGGCTTGAGGGGCCACACAATCCCTACCCACAGGCTGCTTACTTCCACAGAGACAACTCTCTCCCCAGGAATGTCCAGACCAGGAGCACTGGGCGGGCACTGAACGGCTGCGATGTCAGTGTCTGCCTCGCCCTCGGACGTTGCGCTGTCAGCCTTGGCCGTGAGCTCACTGGGCGTGGGGTCAGGCTGTGCCATGACCTCGCCTGGTGCGATCCTGGTCTTTGGACGCCGAATGCCCACGAATTTCCGAACGGCCTACAGGAAAACAAAGGGCAGGGAAGAGCGGGATGTGCCATGGAGAGCTCCGACAGTGGTGCCAGGCTGAGCAGTGGCAGCAGGCCCAGCCCAGGAGGCCGTGGCTGCAGGTACCTGTGCTGCCCTGCGGAAGCGGCCACGGGCACGGTCCTGTTCTTGTGTCTGGTCCTGTCCTGGATCTGGCAAAGAGCGAGCGCGGTCAGAGCTGAGGGGCTGCGGGACAGGCCGGAGAACACGGCCCAGCCCTGTGCTCCACAGGCAGGGCCAGCCCTGGGATGCCCAGTGCATGGAGCTGCCAGGGATCAGCCCCAGGCCCTCCTCCCCCCTCCCTTTTCCTGGCCACGTCCACAGGGGATGGGATGGGAGGGGATGGGATGGGAAGAGGCCCAGCCGGCTGCAGCCACCAGCTGTTGGCCCAGCTCTGCCACTCACCCTCCTGCAGGGGCTGGGGCTGCTCCACCTCCTCAGGCTGCTGTGCAGGGGCAGTCTCAGGGCCTTCCTTCTTCTTCTTCCTGAGAAACCTGCACAGGCTGAAGCGTCTCTCCGCCATCCTACAGTCGGGCCTCAAGGGCAGCCGCCGCAGGGATTGGAGACGCTAGGGAAAAGCTCCAGGGCACGAAGCCCCAGAGAACGGCCTCGAGGGCACCTGCCGCAGGGCCTGGAGACTCCTCGCCGAAGCTCCGGGTCACCAAGTCCTGTGGTCTGGCCTCGAGGGCACCTGAAAGACAGAAAAGCCTACAAAAGGCAAGTCCTGCAGTGCGGCCTCAAGGGCAGCCGCCGCAGGGATTGGAGATGGCAGGGAAAAGCTCTGGGGCACGAAGCCCCAGAGAATGGCCTCGAGGGCACCTGCCGCAGGGCCTGGAGACTCCTCGCCGAAGCTCCGGGTCACCAAGTCCCGCGGTCTGGCCTCGAGAGCACCTGAAAGATAGAAAAGTCTACAAAACGCAAGTCCTGCAGTGCGGCCTCAAGGGCAGCTGCCGCAGGGACTGGAGACACCTCGCAAAAGCTCCGTGTCACCAAGTCCCGCGGTCTGGCCTCGAGGGCACTCGCAGCACAAAAACGCCACCAAAACGCTCCGGATCAGAAAAGAACGAGTTGGCTGCACGGGGGCTCCGCACAGCACCGCTCTGTCCCGTCTGTCCCGTCGCACGCTCCGAGGAGCACTGAGGCGTGGCCACCTCACCACCACTACTAAGTCATCCCGTGTCACAAAGGGCCCTGTGACACCCTGCCCCGTGCCACCCCACCGTGTCACAAAGGGCCCTGTGACACCCTGCCACGTGCCCTGGGGCCTCCCCTAGCCCGGCCAACCTGCCCCAGGCGGGAAGGAGTCCGTTCTCCAAAGCATCCAAGACAGCTGGACACGAACTTTAGGCACAGCTGAAAAACTAAGCAAACCCTCCCCTGCTGTGCCTGCCCAGGGCAGCAGAAGGAGCCCCCTCGGCTGCCGAGGCAGCCGCAGCGGGAAGGCCACGGGGCCTCCACACGAGCTGGCACGGGCTCCTTGGGAGAAGTGCCGGCTGGTGGCCCTCCCGAACACGGGGCTGTGACACACAGAAGGAATGTGAGGGCAAGGTGTCTTAGTTTAACACGATTGCAACGTAGAAATCAAGAAACTTCAGGTGGAAGTGTGGAAAAGGAAAAGAAACAGCTTTTTATTAACCAAATCTGAATAAACAACAAATGGTGCAATCAAAACCTTTCGGAAGAAACAAAGCAAAGTCCCAATTCCCCAGGTGGAGGGGGGAAACCCGCAGCAACCTGGGGAGTGGGGTGGGAAGGCAGGACTGTTTTGGCAGTCCAACAGCTGCTCGCAGCCACCTGTGCTCGCAGCCAGCACTGAAAAGGAAAAAAAAAAAGTCCTTTCTCCCACAGGCCGTCTGAAAGCAGAATACCTTGCTCTGAGATGGCTTGCTCTCTTTCTCTCAGTTGTTCTCCACAAGGGGTCCCGTGGGGAAAAGAAACTTCCTCTCAGGCAAAGCAAAAGCAGGCAGCCAAAACCGGACTCCCCGCTCTGTCCGGTGCACACCAAACCCAAAGAAACCCCCCAAACGACAGACTCCCAGCCATGCCTGTGGCAACCGTGCTTCCCCGGGAGACCTCCCCCTCTCCCCGCTCCCGCGCTGCCCAGCGCCTGCGGCTCCGTTCTGCCCCCACCCCATCCCCGACTCCCCCCATCCCAGAAGAAACAGACTGCGGGGCGAGGACAAGGTACCCTAGGGAAAAAATTCCCACATCTCCTTTCAAACCTATGACACAAGGGCACCAATGCTGCTCCCACCCCATTGGCCAGGGCTGCGCCAAAATCAGCAGTTCTGGCAAGTCCTTACCCAAGGAGACCTGTCACCGCCCCCAGTCCTGGCAGGGCTGGTGCCCCTCTCCTGCCCAAAGAGCTGTGCCCCCGGGGGACGACTCCCGAGGAGGCCCAGGCGTTGTGGCTGCTGCTGCTCCTGTGCACAGCCTGCTGCTCTTGTCTGTGGCTTGGGCAGCAGCGACGGTGCAGCCCTGCCCGAGGAGCCCTGCGCCCTCCCTGTGCTGGCAGCACCTCCGCGGGCCCAGAGCTCTGGCTCGGCGGGCTCTGGGACACAGCCCCGTGGGCTGGGCAGCCGCAGGGGCCCGGGCTGGCCCACGGCCCTGCCCCTGCCCCTGGCCCTGGCTGGCAGCTGCTGCAGTCTGGGCTGGGAGAGGGACTGCGACAGCAATTGGGTTCGAGCGAAGTAGAGGATGGAAACACACACTGTCACGCAGTGGAGCTATCACCGTGCTGTCACAACTTTATTGAAGCAGGGCTTGGACTTCTATAGGGGAGGGTGAGGAAGGTGCTGGAAAAAAGGGCGGAGCATGGGACTGACATGGGAAACAGCCAACCAGGGAAGGAAGGAGGGCACATGGAATCAGCAGGAGCCAACGGGGAGAGTATCTGTGTAACAGGGAAGGGACTAAATCAAGGGAAAAAACACAGGTTCGAGAGATTCTGGAACGTGAATAAACCAAACACCGTTGCTAGTTGGCAAAAATAATAGCTATTTATTAGGAAAAGGTGGCAAACAAGGAAAAAGGGAGAAAACAAAACAGGCGCCTGAGGGAAAAGGATTGGGGCGGAGGAAAAAGTGCATAAAAGACCCTAGGAAGAAGGCTTCCCCCCATACTCACCAAGGTATCACCTGTAAACAAGTCTTACCCATCCTAACCAATAATGAAATCTCTCTGCAGCACCTGCGGGTTCATGGGGGGTGGCAGGCTCCCACTTCAAGCAGGCGTCCCAGCTGAAAGCAACTTGGTCCATCGTGAAGAGCCGCGCCCCCAAGAAGCGTCTCTGCTTTTTATAAAGTTTTTTGAGAGCACCTGCCCCGGAGAGGTGTGGCCAGCACTGCCCCGTCAGGGCTCTGAACCCCACCCCCTTGGTTATGTAAGTGCACCCCTCCTGCACATGCGTGAGCACTTTGGAAAGTCCCCCACACAGGCGCAGTGATTGGGGGGGGGTCTTCCCAATTGAGGCTGGGGCTTACTTCATCACCCTCCTCATCACTTTGTCCTCCAACTGCCCCTGACGAGCAATTGACCAATCACAACAGACCAATTAAAACAGTTTACACAGAAGCTCTCCCTCCAAGGCCAAGTTCACTGCTTTATCAGAAGACTTGGCAGGAGAAAGCATAAACTAACTGCAGGTGGCTAGGGCCAAACATAGACCAAAAAGTAACATCCCAACTTCGTCCCGATACAATCTGCAATGCAGCAGATGGGAACCAATAGGAAAAATGGGGATATCCGTGAGAGGAAAATACATTGAAATTGGAAAAACTTAGAAGAAAACTGTCTGAACAAGTTCTTTGGTAAACCCTGGTAACAATAAAGCAGTCTTTTCCCGTATTAGTCTTCTCTCGGTAACAGTGTCCCATAGTATCGATCCCAGGCAGGTGCTTAGCCATTTGTGCTTCTTCCCGCACCTGCCTCAGCTCCTGTTGCCCTATTTGCAACAGTTCTTTTTCTCGGCAGGTGCCTTCCTCAGGCAGCACCAGCGGTCGTGCCCCACCAGGGACCCCTTGCCCTCCTTGTCCCCAGCCAGGCCAGCCTGGCCCCCTTGGCGCTGTCCCCACCCTCCTGCCCAGGCCTCCAGCCCTTCTGCCGCAGGCACGGCAGACACCCCGGGCAAGCGCCACAGCAGCCGGCCAACACCTGGGCAGGACACAGATGGCACTTCCTGCCTGGGACAGGGCTTCTGGCCATCTCCAAGGACCTTTGGCTCAGGGAGCCCCACAGCTCCAGCCTTTGCCCAGCTGCTCTGCTGCAAGCTTGGAGGCTTCAGCACAGCACCACCAAAGGCCAAGGGGACTTAGGGCTCTTTCTCTTCTCACTGCACACCCGGGCAAGCGTTGCTGAGCACAAGGACCCTTTTTCCCCTCTTCCCCAATGCCCTGTGCAAACTGGGCACCAAAAAACACTCCTGAACCTCTGTGTGTGGCAAGAGGAATTTTATATTCCTATGCTGGACTAGAGGGAAGTGCTTCCACAGCAGGGGTCTTCCTCGCAGGCTCACGTGGCCCCAGCAGACACCGCTTCCCACATCAAGCCTCCCCAGAGCTCAGGCAGCACAGCCAGAAACTGCCCCGCAGAGCAGGACAGCTCGTGCAGGCCCCGCACAGCCAGTCTGGCGGCTGCTGCACCTGGGGGGATGCAGCTCTCTCAGCAGCTTCGAGCACACGGTAGCTCTGAAGCGCCAGGCTTGAGATGGCGGGGCTGGTGTCGTTCCTCAGACCCTGAAGAACTGCAACAGGGAGGAACAGAGCCAAGGTCAGAGGCTGGATCTGTGGCGACCCAAGAAGCTCCTCCAGCCAGGGCCATCTCACCCAGTTCTTGCCATGGCCAGCAGGGAGCAGGGCCCAACGGGATCAGCCGGAAGGCGCTGGCCACCAAAACCCCCCGTGCCCCTGAAATCTCTCTCTGCTCTGCCCAAGCCGTCCCTCATCCGTGCAGGGAGCAGAGCCCTCCACAGCCAGGGCAGGATTGCAGCTCCCTGCCCCGGGCTCTGTGCTCCTCCCACCAGCCCCCGCTGACACCGCGCTGCCCTCACTCACTCTCGATGATGTCCTGCAGCTCTTCGGGCTGTCCCCGCAGGTACCTCCCGGCCATCCCTGGGAACACAGATCCTGTCAGGGCCCCAGCGGCACAGCTCCCCCCCGGTGGCGCTGCCGGCCCGGCCACGCACCCTCCTGCCCTGGCAGGGCTGAGCCCGGGGCCTTCCCGCCTCGGGACACCCCAGGGCTGGGCTGGCACAGGGCGGCAGCCACCAGGGCACTCGGGGTTCCCCAGCACATCCCTGGGCCGCATCCTGCTGCCACTGCAGCAGCCGGGGCTGGGGCCGAGCTGCAGCGGGGCGGGGAGGGACCTTGTGGCTCACCAATGAACCTGATGGCCGCCTCTCGCAGGGGCTCCTGTGGGCTCTCCAGGTACGGCAAAGCCTGGCGCAGGTACTCGGCCGCTCGACTCCGCTCCTTTTGCAGCTGCAGAGAGCGGCAGGGCCGGAGGGAAGGGTTGGCTGGGGCTCTGCCCCATGGCTGGGAGCTGCCTGCGCCCAGCAGTGGCCTCCCCTGCCCGCACGCCCCAGGCAAGGCAGCAGCGTGTGGGGCGCAGGCTTCTGTCCCGCAGGCGGCTGCAGCAGTGGGCAGGGCCACAGTGCCAGCCCCACACTCTGAGCATCGGGGACTGGGGGCTGCTCCAGCCTGGGGCTGGGGCTTCATGGCCGTCCTTACCAGGCACTCGCTGAACATCCACAGCTCCTTCCTCTTCACAATCTTCTGCAGGTCCTTTCTCTTCAGGAAGCTGGCCACACAAAGCAGCGCTTCCCCAGAGGCCTGCAGAGCAACAAGCACTGGGAGATGGCACCACGGCCCAGGGCAAAGGAGCCGTGTCCCTGGAGCAAGGCCAGCAGGAGGCTGGAGCCCATCAGGTGCCAGGGCAGGAGGCAGCCCAGCCCCCTGCCACGGGGACACCAGAGCCCACAAGTGCTCACTCACCTCTGCCACTCTGTGGTTCTCATCGTGGCAGTGGAAGAAGAGTGGAAGCAGGCTCTGGCGCACGTGTGGCTTCAGGGCCTTTTTTCCCTCTTTCTCCCCTGTCACCATCACCCCACGGAAGAGGAGGATGGAGGACAGTTGCACACTGCTGTCAGCCTGGTGGAAATGAAAAGACCTCAGCACTGGCTTCTCCAGGCCCACCTGGGCACAGGCCTGAAAATCCACAAGGGACAAAGTTTCCTGCCAGCACCCGTTGCCTGTGGCTGCGGGGCACAGAGCCTTACGTTGTCGAAGAGCGGCTGCAGCGCCTCAGCCAGCTGCAGGGCGGTGGGGCTGGAGAGCTGGATGTCTTTATTGGAGAGCAGAAAGCCGAGGACGCTGACAGTCCTCTGGACCAGCTCTCCATCTGCGTCCCACAGGAGCTGCACGAGGCTTTCAGTCAGGCTGCCCATTCTTTTGGCCTGTGAGGAACACAAGGCTGTGCTGTGAAGCCATGAAGGGCTGCAGTGCCAACCCCGCTCCGGTGGGGCAGCCCCACGTGCTGCCGCGGGGCCCAGAGCCCAAAGGCCTGTCCCGAGGGACTCGGGCAGCTGAGCGGGGAGGCAGCAGAGCTGGCAGCAGCTGTGCTCCCCAGCCCCGGCATCGCAGCACGGCTTCGGCCAACCGCCCCTTCCTCACCGTCACGGCATCCTGGCTGAGCACCACCAGGCCCCTCAGCACTTGGCGGCGCATCTCTGGGCACTCGCTCCACAGGTGCCTTGAAAGGATCTGCAGGACGCTTTCGCCGCACTCCCTCACGTCCAGGTAGACCAGGGCCTGAAAGGCACGGAGCGGTGACGGGCTGCCCGGCCGGCAGCAGCCCGCACCCGCACAGGGCTGGGCCCAGGCAGCAGCACAGGGTGCGGCACCGTCCCGGGCAGCCCTGCCCAAAAGCAGCAGTGGCTCTGCAGAGCCCCTGGGCTCCCTGCCCTGCGCAGGCCACTCGCCCGCTCCTCTGTGCCACCCAGCCCTGGCATTCCTTGGCCTTGAGGAGCCATGAGGGAAGTGCGAGTGCTGGCAGCAGAAGGACCCAAAACACAGCTGGGGACAAGTGTCACCCCAGCAGCAAGGGGCCAAGGGCACACAGTGGAGCCCCCCCCCCGCCCCAGCTCCCTTCACTGGGCTTCCCCCGCAGATGCGGCTGCACAAGGCCAGAGAGGTGGAGGCAGCTCGGCCAGGCAGCGCTCGCCATCAGGCTCACCTCCACAAGGAACACCATGGCAGGGAGCTCCCAGGGACACATCTCCTCGCTGAGCAGCTCCAGGAGGCAGCACACAATGCTGCAACACCAGGGGGTGCAGAAAGAGCCCATCTCCCTGGCAGGAGGGAAACAAGAACTGTCATGCCTGAGCTGGCTGGGCAAACCTCTCCTGGGACTCACTCCCAGAGGCCTGGTCTTTCCCCAGCACCCCGGCAGGGGACCAGGGCACTCTGGCAGGCGGCTCCTCCTGTGCACCCACCTCTCCCAGCCTTTGCCACACTGCTCGGCCATCCCTGGGTGACAAGGCCCTCCGGCCCACGACCACGGGCACTGCGTGGGGTGCCCTGTGCAGAGGGCAGAAATGACAGGGGCAGCGGGGACAAGGGGGTCTCACCTGGCCAGCAGACCCACTGCGTAGTGGTGGGTGTCGGCGTTGAGGAGCGTGTCCCAGCCACACTTGCGCTCCAGTGCCACCACCACGCTCTCGCAGCGCAGACGGTGCAGCAGGGCTTTGAGGGTCAGCACTGCAAACCTGCGTGCAGAGCAAAGCCCAGGTCATGCTGGGAGCCCTGGCCAGCCCCGAAGGCGTGGCAGGGACAGGAGGAGTGGGATGGAGCACCTGTTGGGCTTGGTGGGAAGGCTGTGTTGCTTCCGGCACTCCCTCCACAGGGTGTCAACCTCCTCCGGCATCTGCACTGTGCTGAAGAACACTTGGAAGAGCAGATGCACAAAGAGGTTGGGGAAACACTCCCTCACTGCCCGTGTGCAGCAGAGCAGATGGAGGATCTTCCAGAGTGCCACGGTTGCCTGCAAAAAGGAAACCAGCCGGAGACAGCGCTCAGTGCCCGGACATCCATGGGGCAGGGCCCGAGCGTGGCAGGGAGAGGCCAGGGGAGACACAGCAGGAGCAGCCGGCCTGGTGCCCCTGAACCTGCCCCTAAGCCAGCTTGCCAGCCCAGTGCCTGAGGCAGGGAGATGCAGCGCTGGGGGAGGATGAAGAGCTGCCGGAGAGGTGACGTGGCGCTGAGCAAAGGCCGGTTCCAGAAACTCACAGCCAGGGCAAAGACTTCCGCTTCGTCCCCATCCGAGGTGCGCATGCTGCAGGCTGGCCAGCTTCCCAGGACGAGGGCAAGGATCGTCAGCACCGACTCTGCAGTAGTTCTCAAGGAGATGATTGCTCTCCACATGCTCACAGCAGCTCTGCGGGGTCAAAGCTCTGTGTCAGCGGGCTCTCAACCACAGTGCCACGGCCTGGGCACTTCCCGCTCCCAGCTGACAGAGCCACAGCACCCTGAGGAGCAAGGAGGGCACATGGGAGCAGGATCCGTGGCTGGCATGCTAGAGGCTCCTTGGAACTCTGGGCCTGAGGGACACCTGGGATGGGCTCTACAGGATGATGGGCTGGTGAGCCCTGGAGGCAGAGGGGCCCCATACCTGTCACAGCATGGGGCAGAGCGCAGCAGAGTCACCACCACATCCACGGGGTGCGCCTCGACCAGAGCCAGAAGAGTCCTGTCCAGTCTGCGCTCAGCACACACATTGGCCGTGAGCCACCGGTGGATGTACCTGACGAAGGCTGGCACCTGCAGGGGGCACGGGGCAGACTTGGAGAGCTGCCAGAGCCAGCAACTTGCCCGGCTTCCCCCGACAAGCGCTTCCCTTCCCACCACTCTGGGCTGGCCTCAAAGGCTGAGGGGGCCCAGCAGAGCCGGCGTGAGGGCCCGCACAATCCTTGCAGGGCTGGAGCCCTGGCCACAGGCTGCTTACTTTCTCGGCACTGGAGACACCATTCTCCACAAGCAAATCCAGCAGGGCAGCGCTGGTCTCGGCATTGCAGAGGTCAGAGCTTGCCATGCCCCCAGCACCCATGGCGATGGTCTCTTCCCTCCAAATGCACCTGCTGAATTGGCAAACCATCTGCAGGAGAAAGGCAGGAAGAGAGGGATGTGCCCTGGAGAACTCTGACAGCGGCGCCAGGCTGAGCAGGGACAGCAGGCCCAGCCCAGGAGGCCGTGGCTGCAGGTACCTGTGCTGCCCTGCAGAAGCGGCCCCGGGCGCGGTCTTGCTCCTGTGTACGGTCCCGTCCTTGATCTGGCAAAGAGCGAGCGCGGTCAGAGCTGAGGGGCTGCGGGACAGGCCGCAGAACACGGCCCAGCCCTGCGCTCCACGGGCAGGGCCGGCCCCGGGATGGCCAGTGCATGGAGCTGCCGGGGGATCAGCCCCGAGCCCTCCTTCCCCCTCCCTTTCCTTGGCCCTGTCCACAAGGGATGCGATGGCAAGAGGCTCATCTGGCTGCAGCCACCAGCCCTGGGGCCCAGCTGTGCCACTCACCCTCCTGCAGGGGCTGGGACTGCTCCACCTCCTCAGGCTGCTGGGATGGGGCAGCTCCAGGGCCTTCCTCCTCCCCCTCCTTCAGCCAGGCCAGCTTGGGCACCCTGGGGGGTCTCTGCTCTGTGTCTCTCTCTGGCTTCATGGCTTCCTGCAGGAGAGATGGCACGGAAAAGCTCTGGCTCACCAAGTCCTGCACAAGTGCCTTGAAGGCACCTGCAACACGGCAGGTTTGGGAACACTGCGGCTCATCAAGTTCCAAAGTCTGGCCTGGAGGGGCCAGGGGGGAGTTGGAGAGCTGCCAGAGGGAGCAATTTTCCCAGTTGCCCCCAAGAAGTGCTTCCCTTCCCACCATACTGTGCTGGCCTCAAAGGCTGAGGGGGCCCAGCAGACCTGGCTTGAGGGGCCACACAATCCCTACCCACAGGCTGCTTACTTCCACAGAGACAACTCTCTCCCCAGGAATGTCCAGACCAGGAGCACTGGGCGGGCACTGAACGGCTGCGATGTCAGTGTCTGCCTCGCCCTCGGACGTTGCGCTGTCAGCCTTGGCCGTGAGCTCACTGGGCGTGGGGTCAGGCTGTGCCATGACCTCGCCTGGTGCGATCCTGGTCTTTGGACGCCGAATGCCCACGAATTTCCGAACGGCCTACAGGAAAACAAAGGGTAGGGAAGAGCAGGATGTGCCATGGAGAGCTCCGACAGTGGTGCCAGGCTGAGCAGTGGCAGCAGGCCCAGCCCAGGAGGCCGTGGCTGCAGGTACCTGTGCTGCCCTGCGGAAGCGGCCACGGGCACGGTCCTGTTCTTGTGTCCGGTCCCGTCCTGGATCTGGCAAAGAGCGAGCGCGGTCAGAGCTGAGGGGCTGCGGGACAGGCCGCAGAACACGGCCCAGCCCTGTGCTCCACAGGCAGGGCCAGCCCCGGCATGCCCTGTGCATGGAGCTGCCAGGGATCAGTCCTGGGCCCTCCTTCCCCCTCCCTTTTCCTGGCCACGTCCACAGGGGATGGGATGGGAGGGGATGGGATGGGAAGAGGCCCAGCCGGCTGCAGCCACCAGCTGTTGGCCCAGCTCTGCCACTCACCCTCCTGCAGGGGCTGGGGCTGCTCCACCTCCTCAGGCTGCTGTGCAGGGGCAGTCTCAGGGCCTTCCTTCTTCTTCTTCCTGAGAAACCTGCACAGGCTGAAGCGTCTCTCCGCCATCCTACAGTCGGGCCTCAAGGGCAGCCGCCGCAGGGATTGGAGACGCTAGGGAAAAGCTCCAGGGCACGAAGCCCCAGAGAACGGCCTCGAGGGCACCTGCCGCAGGGCCTGGAGACTCCTCGCCGAAGCTCCGGGTCACCAAGTCCTGCGGTCTGGCCTCGAGGGCACCTGAAAGACAGAAAAGCCTACAAAAGGCAAGTCCTGCAGTGCGGCCTCAAGGGCAGCCGCCGCAGGGATTGGAGATGGCAGGGAAAAGCTCTGGGGCACGAAGCCCCAGAGAATGGCCTCGAGGGCACCTGCCGCAGGGCCTGGAGACTCCTCGCCGAAGCTCCGGGTCACCAAGTCCCGCGGTCTGGCCTCGAGAGCACCTGAAAGATAGAAAAGTCTACAAAACGCAAGTCCTGCAGTGCGGCCTCAAGGGCAGCTGCCGCAGGGACTGGAGACACCTCGCAAAAGCTCCGTGTCACCAAGTCCCGCGGTCTGGCCTCGAGGGCACTCGCAGCACAAAAACGCCACCAAAACGCTCCGGATCAGAAAAGAACGAGTTGGCTGCACGGGGGCTCCGCACAGCACCGCTCTGTCCCGTCTGTCCCGTCGCACGCTCCGAGGAGCACTGAGGCGTGGCCACCTCACCACCACTACTAAGTCATCCCGTGTCACAAAGGGCCCTGTGACACCCTGCCCCGTGCCACCCCACCGTGTCACAAAGGGCCCTGTGACACCCTGCCACGTGCCCTGGGGCCTCCCCTAGCCCGGCCAACCTGCCCCAGGCGGGAAGGAGTCCGTTCTCCAAAGCATCCAAGACAGCTGGACACGAACTTTAGGCACAGCTGAAAAACTAAGCAAACCCTCCCCTGCTGTGCCTGCCCAGGGCAGCAGAAGGAGCCCCCTCGGCTGCCGAGGCAGCCGCAGCGGGAAGGCCACGGGGCCTCCACACGAGCTGGCACGGGCTCCTTGGGAGAAGTGCCGGCTGGTGGCCCTCCCGAACACGGGGCTGTGACACACAGAAGGAATGTGAGGGCAAGGTGTCTTAGTTTAACACGATTGCAACGTAGAAATCAAGAAACTTCAGGTGGAAGTGTGGAAAAGGAAAAGAAACAGCTTTTTATTAACCAAATCTGAATAAACAACAAATGGTGCAATCAAAACCTTTCGGAAGAAACAAAGCAAAGTCCCAATTCCCCAGGTGGAGGGGGGAAACCCGCAGCAACCTGGGGAGTGGGGTGGGAAGGCAGGACTGTTTTGGCAGTCCAACAGCTGCTCGCAGCCACCTGTGCTCGCAGCCAGCACTGAAAAGGAAAAAAAAAAAGTCCTTTCTCCCACAGGCCGTCTGAAAGCAGAATACCTTGCTCTGAGATGGCTTGCTCTCTTTCTCTCAGTTGTTCTCCACAAGGGGTCCCGTGGGGAAAAGAAACTTCCTCTCAGGCAAAGCAAAAGCAGGCAGCCAAAACCGGACTCCCCGCTCTGTCCGGTGCACACCAAACCCAAAGAAACCCCCCAAACGACAGACTCCCAGCCATGCCTGTGGCAACCGTGCTTCCCCGGGAGACCTCCCCCTCTCCCCGCTCCCGCGCTGCCCAGCGCCTGCGGCTCCGTTCTGCCCCCACCCCATCCCCGACTCCCCCCATCCCAGAAGAAACAGACTGCGGGGCGAGGACAAGGTACCCTAGGGAAAAAATTCCCACATCTCCTTTCAAACCTATGACACAAGGGCACCAATGCTGCTCCCACCCCATT
Organism: Pseudopipra pipra; assembly: GCF_036250125.1. NCBI lineage: Eukaryota > Metazoa > Chordata > Aves > Passeriformes > Pipridae > Pseudopipra > Pseudopipra pipra. Next base: position 2,920,055 of record NC_087555.1, on the reverse strand, counting down.
GGCCAGGGCTGCGCCAAAATCAGCAGTTCTGGCAAGTCCTTACCCAAGGAGACCTGTCACCGCCCCCAGTCCTGGCAGGGCTGGTGCCCCTCTCCTGCCCAAAGAGCTGTGCCCCCGGGGGACGACTCCCGAGGAGGCCCAGGCGTTGTGGCTGCTGCTGCTCCTGTGCACAGCCTGCTGCTCTTGTCTGTGGCTTGGGCAGCAGCGACGGCGCAGCCCTGCCCGAGGAGCCCCGTGCCCTCCCCGTGCTGGCAGCACCTCCGCGGGCCCAGAGCTCTGGCTCAGCGGGCTCTGGGACACAGCCCCGTGGGCTGGGCAGCCGCAGGGGCCCGGGCTGGCCCACGGCCCTGCCCCTGCCCCTGGCCCTGGCTGGCAGCTGCTGCAGTCTGGGCTGGGAGAGGGACTGCGACAGCAATTGGGTTCGAGCGAAGTAGAGGATGGAAACACACACTGTCACGCAGTGGAGCTATCACCGTGCTGTCACAACTTTATTGAAGCAGGGCTTGGACTTCTATAGGGGAGGGTGAGGAAGGTGCTGGAAAAAAGGGCGGAGCATGGGACTGACATGGGAAACAGCCAACCAGGGAAGGAAGGAGGGCACATGGAATCAGCAGGAGCCAACGGGGAGAGTATCTGTGTAACAGGGAAGGGACTAAATCAAGGGAAAAAACACAGGTTCGAGAGATTCTGGAACGTGAATAAACCAAACACCGTTGCTAGTTGGCAAAAATAATAGCTATTTATTAGGAAAAGGTGGCAAACAAGGAAAAAGGGAGAAAACAAAACAGGCGCCTGAGGGAAAAGGATTGGGGCGGAGGAAAAAGTGCATAAAAGACCCTAGGAAGAAGGCTTCCCCCCATACTCACCAAGGTATCACCTGTAAACAAGTCTTACCCATCCTAACCAATAATGAAATCTCTCTGCAGCACCTGCGGGTTCACGGGGGGTGGCAGGCTCCCACTTCAAGCAGGCGTCCCAGCTGAAAGCAACTTGGTCCATCGTGAAGAGCCGCGCCCCCAAGAAGCGTCTCTGCTTTTTATAAAGTTTTTTGAGAGCACCTGCCCCGGAGAGGTGTGGCCAGCACTGCCCCGTCAGGGCTCTGAACCCCACCCCCTTGGTTATGTAAGTGCACCCCTCCTGCACATGCGTGAGCACTTTGGAAAGTCCCCCACACAGGCGCAGTGATTGGGGGGGGTCTTCCCAATTGAGGCTGGGGCTTACTTCATCACCCTCCTCATCACTTTGTCCTCCAACTGCCCCTGACGAGCAATTGACCAATCACAACAGACCAATTAAAACAGTTTACACAGAAGCTCTCCCTCCAAGGCCAAGTTCACTGCTTTATCAGAAGACTTGGCAGGAGAAAGCATAAACTAACTGCAGGTGGCTAGGGCCAAACATAGACCAAAAAGTAACATCCCAACTTCGTCCCGATACAATCTGCAATGCAGCAGATGGGAACCAATAGGAAAAATGGGGATATCCGTGAGAGGAAAATACATTGAAATTGGAAAAACTTAGAAGAAAACTGTCTGAACAAGTTCTTTGGTAAACCCTGGTAACAATAAAGCAGTCTTTTCCTGTATTAGTCTTCTCTCGGTAACAGTGTCCCATAGTATCGATCCCAGGCAGGTGCTTAGCCATTTGTGCTTCTTCCCGCACCTGCCTCAGCTCCTGTTGCCCTATTTGCAACAGTTCTTTTTCTCGGCAGGTGCCTTCCTCAGGCAGCACCAGCGGTCGTGCCCCGCCAGGGCCCCCTTGCCCTCCTTGTCCCCAGCCAGGCCAGCCTGGCCCCCTTGGCGCTGTCCCCACCCTCCTGCCCAGGCCTCCAGCCCTTCTGCCGCAGGCACGGCAGACACCCCGGGCAAGCGCCACAGCAGCCGGCCAACACCTGGGCAGGACACAGATGGCACTTCCTGCCTGGGACAGGGCTTCTGGCCATCTCCAAGGACCTTTGGCTCAGGGAGCCCCACAGCTCCAGCCTTTGCCCAGCTGCTCTGCTGCAAGCTTGGAGGCTTCAGCACAGCACCACCAAAGGCCAAGGGGACTTAGGGCTCTTTCTCTTCTCACTGCACACCCGGGCAAGCGTTGCTGAGCACAAGGACCCTTTTTCCCCTCTTCCCCAATGCCCTGTGCAAACTGGGCACCAAAAAACACTCCTGAACCTCTGTGTGTGGCAAGAGGAATTTTATATTCCTATGCTGGACTAGAGGGAAGTGCTTCCACAGCAGGGGTCTTCCTCGCAGGCTCACGTGGCCCCAGCAGACACCGCTTCCCACATCAAGCCTCCCCAGAGCTCAGGCAGCACAGCCAGAAACTGCCCCGCAGAGCAGGACAGCTCGTGCAGGCCCCGCACAGCCAGTCTGGCGGCTGCTGCACCTGGGGGGATGCAGCTCTCTGAGCAGCTTCGAGCACACGGTAGCTCTGAAGCGCCAGGCTTGAGATGGCGGGGCTGGTGTCGTTCCTCAGACCCTGAAGAACTGCAACAGGGAGGAACAGAGCCAAGGTCAGAGCCTGGATCTGTGGCGACCCAAGAAGCTCCTCCAGCCAGGGCCATCTCACCCAGTTCTTGCCATGGCCAGCAGGGAGCAGGGCCCAACGGGATCAGCCGGAAGGCGCTGGCCACCAAAACCCCCCGTGCCCCTGAAATCTCTCTCTGCTCTGCCCAAGCCGTCCCTCATCCGTGCAGGGAGCAGAGCCCTCCACAGCCAGGGCAGGATTGCAGCTCCCTGCCCCGGGCTCTGTGCTCCTCCCACCAGCCCCCGCTGACACCGCGCTGCCCTCACTCACTCTCGATGATGTCCTGCAGCTCTTCGGGCTGTCCCCGCAGGTACCTCCCGGCCATCCCTGGGAACACAGATCCTGTCAGGGCCCCAGCGGCACAGCTCCCCCCCGGTGGCGCTGCCGGCCCGGCCACGCACCCTCCTGCCCTGGCAGGGCTGAGCCCGGGGCCTTCCCGCCTCGGGACACCCCAGGGCTGGGCTGGCACAGGGCGGCAGCCACCAGGGCACTCGGGGTTCCCCAGCACATCCCTGGGCCGCATCCTGCTGCCACTGCAGCAGCCGGGGCTGGGGCCGAGCTGCAGCGGGGCGGGGAGGGACCTTGTGGCTCACCAATGAACCTGATGGCCGCCTCTCGCAGGGGCTCCTGTGGGCTCTCCAGGTACGGCAAAGCCTGGCGCAGGTACTCGGCCGCTCGACTCCGCTCCTTTTGCAGCTGCAGAGAGCGGCAGGGCCGGAGGGAAGGGTTGGCTGGGGCTCTGCCCCATGGCTGGGAGCTGCCTGCGCCCAGCAGTGGCCTCCCCTGCCCGCACGCCCCAGGCAAGGCAGCAGCGTGTGGGGCGCAGGCTTCTGTCCCGCAGGCGGCTGCAGCAGTGGGCAGGGCCACAGTGCCAGCCCCACACTCTGAGCATCGGGGACTGGGGGCTGCTCCAGCCTGGGGCTGGGGCTTCATGGCCGTCCTTACCAGGCACTCGCTGAACATCCACAGCTCCTTCCTCTTCACAATCTTCTGCAGGTCCTTTCTCTTCAGGAAGCTGGCCACACAAAGCAGCGCTTCCCCAGAGGCCTGCAGAGCAACAAGCACTGGGAGATGGCACCACGGCCCAGGGCAAAGGAGCCGTGTCCCTGGAGCAAGGCCAGCAGGAGGCTGGAGCCCATCAGGTGCCAGGGCAGGAGGCAGCCCAGCCCCCTGCCACGGGGACACCAGAGCCCACAAGTGCTCACTCACCTCTGCCACTCTGTGGTTCTCATCGTGGCAGTGGAAGAAGAGTGGAAGCAGGCTCTGGCGCACGTGTGGCTTCAGGGCCTTTTTTCCCTCTTTCTCCCCTGTCACCATCACCCCACGGAAGAGGAGGATGGAGGACAGTTGCACACTGCTGTCAGCCTGGTGGAAATGAAATGACCTCAGCACTGGCTTCTCCAGGCCCACCTGGGCACAGGCCTGAAAATCCACAAGGGACAAAGTTTCCTGCCAGCACCCGTTGCCTGTGGCTGCGGGGCACAGAGCCTTACGTTGTCGAAGAGCGGCTGCAGCGCCTCAGCCAGCTGCAGGGCGGTGGGGCTGGAGAGCTGGATGTCTTTATTGGAGAGCAGAAAGCCGAGGACGCTGACAGTCCTCTGGACCAGCTCTCCATCTGCGTCCCACAGGAGCTGCACGAGGCTTTCAGTCAGGCTGCCCATTCTTTTGGCCTGTGAGGAACACAAGGCTGTGCTGTGAAGCCATGAAGGGCTGCAGTGCCAACCCCGCTCCGGTGGGGCAGCCCCACGTGCTGCCGCGGGGCCCAGAGCCCAAAGGCCTGTCCCGAGGGACTCGGGCAGCTGAGCGGGGAGGCAGCAGAGCTGGCAGCAGCTGTGCTCCCCAGCCCCGGCATCGCAGCACGGCTTCGGCCAACCGCCCCTTCCTCACCGTCACGGCATCCTGGCTGAGCACCACCAGGCCCCTCAGCACTTGGCGGCGCATCTCTGGGCACTCGCTCCACAGGTGCCTTGAAAGGATCTGCAGGACGCTTTCGCCGCACTCCCTCACGTCCAGGTAGACCAGGGCCTGAAAGGCACGGAGCGGTGACGGGCTGCCCGGCCGGCAGCAGCCCGCACCCGCACAGGGCTGGGCCCAGGCAGCAGCACAGGGTGCGGCACCGTCCCGGGCAGCCCTGCCCAAAAGCAGCAGTGGCTCTGCAGAGCCCCTGGGCTCCCTGCCCTGCGCAGGCCACTCGCCCGCTCCTCTGTGCCACCCAGCCCTGGCATTCCTTGGCCTTGAGGAGCCATGAGGGAAGTGCGAGTGCTGGCAGCAGAAGGACCCAAAACACAGCTGGGGACAAGTGTCACCCCAGCAGCAAGGGGCCAAGGGCACACAGTGGAGCCCCCCCCCGCCCCAGCTCCCTTCACTGGGCTTCCCCGCAGATGCGGCTGCACAAGGCCAGAGAGGTGGAGGCAGCTCGGCCAGGCAGCGCTCGCCATCAGGCTCACCTCCACAAGGAACACCATGGCAGGGAGCTCCCAGGGACACATCTCCTCGCTGAGCAGCTCCAGGAGGCAGCACACAATGCTGCAACACCAGGGGGTGCAGAAAGAGCCCATCTCCCTGGCAGGAGGGAAACAAGAACTGTCATGCCTGAGCTGGCTGGGCAAACCTCTCCTGGGACTCACTCCCAGAGGCCTGGTCTTTCCCCAGCACCCCGGCAGGGGACCAGGGCACTCTGGCAGGCGGCTCCTCCTGTGCACCCACCTCTCCCAGCCTTTGCCACACTGCTCGGCCATCCCTGGGTGACAAGGCCCTCCGGCCCACGACCACGGGCACTGCGTGGGGTGCCCTGTGCAGAGGGCAGAAATGACAGGGGCAGCGGGGACAAGGGGGTCTCACCTGGCCAGCAGACCCACTGCGTAGTGGTGGGTGTCGGCGTTGAGGAGCGTGTCCCAGCCACACTTGCGCTCCAGTGCCACCACCACGCTCTCGCAGCGCAGACGGTGCAGCAGGGCTTTGAGGGTCAGCACTGCAAACCTGCGTGCAGAGCAAAGCCCAGGTCATGCTGGGAGCCCTGGCCAGCCCCGAAGGCGTGGCAGGGACAGGAGGAGTGGGATGGAGCACCTGTTGGGCTTGGTGGGAAGGCTGTGTTGCTTCCGGCACTCCCTCCACAGGGTGTCAACCTCCTCCGGCATCTGCACTGTGCTGAAGAACACTTGGAAGAGCAGATGCACAAAGAGGTTGGGGAAACACTCCCTCACTGCCCGTGTGCAGCAGAGCAGATGGAGGATCTTCCAGAGTGCCACGGTTGCCTGCAAAAAGGAAACCAGCCGGAGACAGCGCTCAGTGCCCGGACATCCATGGGGCAGGGCCCGAGCGTGGCAGGGAGAGGCCAGGGGAGACACAGCAGGAGCAGCCGGCCTGGTGCCCCTGAACCTGCCCCTAAGCCAGCTTGCCAGCCCAGTGCCTGAGGCAGGGAGATGCAGCGCTGGGGGAGGATGAAGAGCTGCCGGAGAGGTGACGTGGCGCTGAGCAAAGGCCGGTTCCAGAAACTCACAGCCAGGGCAAAGACTTCCGCTTCGTCCCCATCCGAGGTGCGCATGCTGCAGGCTGGCCAGCTTCCCAGGACGAGGGCAAGGATCGTCAGCACCGACTCTGCAGTAGTTCTCAAGGAGATGATTGCTCTCCACATGCTCACAGCAGCTCTGCGGGGTCAAAGCTCTGTGTCAGCGGGCTCTCAACCACAGTGCCACGGCCTGGGCACTTCCCGCTCCCAGCTGACAGAGCCACAGCACCCTGAGGAGCAAGGAGGGCACATGGGAGCAGGATCCGTGGCTGGCATGCTAGAGGCTCCTTGGAACTCTGGGCCTGAGGGACACCTGGGATGGGCTCTACAGGATGATGGGCTGGTGAGCCCTGGAGGCAGAGGGGCCCCATACCTGTCACAGCATGGGGCAGAGCGCAGCAGAGTCACCACCACATCCACGGGGTGCGCCTCGACCAGAGCCAGAAGAGTCCTGTCCAGTCTGCGCTCAGCACACACATTGGCCGTGAACCACCGGTGGATGTACCTGACGAAGGCTGGCACCTGCAGGGGGCACGGGGCAGACTTGGAGAGCTGCCAGAGCCAGCAACTTGCCCGGCTTCCCCCGACAAGCGCTTCCCTTCCCACCACTCTGGGCTGGCCTCAAAGGCTGAGGGGGCCCAGCAGAGCCGGCGTGAGGGCCCGCACAATCCTTGCAGGGCTGGAGCCCTGGCCACAGGCTGCTTACTTTCTCGGCACTGGAGACACCATTCTCCACAAGCAAATCCAGCAGGGCAGCGCTGGTCTCGGCATTGCAGAGGTCAGAGCTTGCCATGCCCCCAGCACCCATGGCGATGGTCTCTTCCCTCCAAATGCACCTGCTGAATTGGCAAACCATCTGCAGGAGAAAGGCAGGAAGAGAGGGATGTGCCCTGGAGAACTCTGACAGCGGCGCCAGGCTGAGCAGGGACAGCAGGCCCAGCCCAGGAGGCCGTGGCTGCAGGTACCTGTGCTGCCCTGCAGAAGCGGCCCCGGGCGCGGTCCTGCTCCTGTGTCCGGTCCCGTCCTGGATCTGGCAAAGAGCGAGCGCGGTCAGAGCTGAGGGGCTGCGGGACAGGCCGCAGAACACGGCCCAGCCCTGCGCTCCACAGGCAGGGCCGGCCCCGGGATGGCCAGTGCATGGAGCTGCCGGGGGATCAGCCCCGAGCCCTCCTTCCCCCTCCCTTTCCTTGGCCCTGTCCACAAGGGATGCGATGGCAAGAGGCTCATCTGGCTGCAGCCACCAGCCCTGGGGCCCAGCTGTGCCACTCACCCTCCTGCAGGGGCTGGGACTGCTCCACCTCCTCAGGCTGCTGGGCTGGGGCAGCTCCAGGGCCTTCCTCCTCCCCCTCCTTCAGCCAGGCCAGCTTGGGCACCCTGGGGGGTCTCTGCTCTGTGTCTCTCTCTGGCTTCATGGCTTCCTGCAGGAGAGATGGCACGGAAAAGCTCTGGCTCACCAAGTCCTGCACAAGTGCCTTGAAGGCACCTGCAACACGGCAGGTTTGGGAACACTGCGGCTCATCAAGTTCCAAAGTCTGGCCTGGAGGGGCCAGGGGGGAGTTGGAGAGCTGCCAGAGGGAGCAATTTTCCCAGTTGCCCCCAAGAAGTGCTTCCCTTCCCACCATACTGTGCTGGCCTCAAAGGCTGAGGGGGCCCAGCAGACCTGGCTTGAGGGGCCACACAATCCCTACCCACAGGCTGCTTACTTCCACAGAGACAACTCTCTCCCCAGGAATGTCCAGACCAGGAGCACTGGGCGGGCACTGAGCGGCTGCGATGTCAGTGTCTGCCTCGCCCTCGGACGTTGCGCTGTCAGCCTTGGCCGTGAGCTCACTGGGCGTGGGGTCAGGCTGTGCCATGACCTCGCCTGGTGCGATCCTGGTCTTTGGACGCCGAATGCCCACGAATTTCCGAACGGCCTACAGGAAAACAAAGGGCAGGGAAGAGCGGGATGTGCCATGGAGAGCTCCGACAGTGGTGCCAGGCTGAGCAGTGGCAGCAGGCCCAGCCCAGGAGGCCGTGGCTGCAGGTACCTGTGCTGCCCTGCGGAAGCGGCCACGGGCACGGTCCTGTTCTTGTGTCTGGTCCTGTCCTGGATCTGGCAAAGAGCGAGCGCGGTCAGAGCTGAGGGGCTGCGGGACAGGCCGGAGAACACGGCCCAGCCCTGTGCTCCACAGGCAGGGCCGGCCCCGGGATGGCCAGTGCATGGAGCTGCCAGGGATCAGCCCCAGGCCCTCCTCCCCCCTCCCTTTTCCTGGCCACGTCCACAGGGGATGGGATGGGAGGGGATGGGATGGGAAGAGGCCCAGCCGGCTGCAGCCACCAGCTGTTGGCCCAGCTCTGCCACTCACCCTCCTGCAGGGGCTGGGGCTGCTCCACCTCCTCAGGCTGCTGTGCAGGGGCAGTCTCAGGGCCTTCCTTCTTCTTCTTCCTGAGAAACCTGCACAGGCTGAAGCGTCTCTCCGCCATCCTACAGTCGGGCCTCAAGGGCAGCCGCCGCAGGGATTGGAGACGCTAGGGAAAAGCTCCAGGGCACGAAGCCCCAGAGAACGGCCTCGAGGGCACCTGCCGCAGGGCCTGGAGACTCCTCGCCGAAGCTCCGGGTCACCAAGTCCTGCGGTCTGGCCTCGAGGGCACCTGAAAGACAGAAAAGCCTACAAAAGGCAAGTCCTGCAGTGCGGCCTCAAGGGCAGCCGCCGCAGGGATTGGAGATGGCAGGGAAAAGCTCTGGGGCACGAAGCCCCAGAGAATGGCCTCGAGGGCACCTGCCGCAGGGCCTGGAGACTCCTCGCCGAAGCTCCGGGTCACCAAGTCCCGCGGTCTGGCCTCGAGAGCACCTGAAAGATAGAAAAGTCTACAAAACGCAAGTCCTGCAGTGCGGCCTCAAGGGCAGCTGCCGCAGGGACTGGAGACACCTCGCAAAAGCTCCGTGTCACCAAGTCCCGCGGTCTGGCCTCGAGGGCACTCGCAGCACAAAAACGCCACCAAAACGCTCCGGATCAGAAAAGAACGAGTTGGCTGCACGGGGGCTCCGCACAGCACCGCTCTGTCCCGTCTGTCCCGTCGCACGCTCCGAGGAGCACTGAGGCGTGGCCACCTCACCACCACTACTAAGTCATCCCGTGTCACAAAGGGCCCTGTGACACCCTGCCCCGTGCCACCCCACCGTGTCACAAAGGGCCCTGTGACACCCTGCCACGTGCCCTGGGGCCTCCCCTAGCCCGGCCAACCTGCCCCAGGCGGGAAGGAGTCCGTTCTCCAAAGCATCCAAGACAGCTGGACACGAACTTTAGGCACAGCTGAAAAACTAAGCAAACCCTCCCCTGCTGTGCCTGCCCAGGGCAGCAGAAGGAGCCCCCTCGGCTGCCGAGGCAGCCGCAGCGGGAAGGCCACGGGGCCTCCACACGAGCTGGCACGGGCTCCTTGGGAGAAGTGCCGGCTGGTGGCCCTCCCGAACACGGGGCTGTGACACACAGAAGGAATGTGAGGGCAAGGTGTCTTAGTTTAACACGATTGCAACGTAGAAATCAAGAAACTTCAGGTGGAAGTGTGGAAAAGGAAAAGAAACAGCTTTTTATTAACCAAATCTGAATAAACAACAAATGGTGCAATCAAAACCTTTCGGAAGAAACAAAGCAAAGTCCCAATTCCCCAGGTGGAGGGGGGAAACCCGCAGCAACCTGGGGAGTGGGGTGGGAAGGCAGGACTGTTTTGGCAGTCCAACAGCTGCTCGCAGCCACCTGTGCTCGCAGCCAGCACTGAAAAGGAAAAAAAAAAAGTCCTTTCTCCCACAGGCCGTCTGAAAGCAGAATACCTTGCTCTGAGATGGCTTGCTCTCTTTCTCTCAGTTGTTCTCCACAAGGGGTCCCGTGGGGAAAAGAAACTTCCTCTCAGGCAAAGCAAAAGCAGGCAGCCAAAACCGGACTCCCCGCTCTGTCCGGTGCACACCAAACCCAAAGAAACCCCCCAAACGACAGACTCCCAGCCATGCCTGTGGCAACCGTGCTTCCCCGGGAGACCTCCCCCTCTCCCCGCTCCCGCGCTGCCCAGCGCCTGCGGCTCCGTTCTGCCCCCACCCCATCCCCGACTCCCCCCATCCCAGAAGAAACAGACTGCGGGGCGAGGACAAGGTACCCTAGGGAAAAAATTCCCACATCTCCTTTCAAACCTATGACACAAGGGCACCAATGCTGCTCCCACCCCATTGGCCAGGGCTGCGCCAAAATCAGCAGTTCTGGCAAGTCCTTACCCAAGGAGACCTGTCACCGCCCCCAGTCCTGGCAGGGCTGGTGCCCCTCTCCTGCCCAAAGAGCTGTGCCCCCGGGGGACGACTCCCGAGGAGGCCCAGGCGTTGTGGCTGCTGCTGCTCCTGTGCACAGCCTGCTGCTCTTGTCTGTGGCTTGGGCAGCAGCGACGGTGCAGCCCTGCCCGAGGAGCCCTGCGCCCTCCCTGTGCTGGCAGCACCTCCGCGGGCCCAGAGCTCTGGCTCGGCGGGCTCTGGGACACAGCCCCGTGGGCTGGGCAGCCGCAGGGGCCCGGGCTGGCCCACGGCCCTGCCCCTGCCCCTGGCCCTGGCTGGCAGCTGCTGCAGTCTGGGCTGGGAGAGGGACTGCGACAGCAAGTGGGTTCGAGCGAAGTAGAGGATGGAAACACACACTGTCACGCAGTGGAGCTATCACCGTGCTGTCACAACTTTATTGAAGCAGGGCTTGGACTTCTATAGGGGAGGGTGAGGAAGGTGCTGGAAAAAAGGGCGGAGCATGGGACTGACATGGGAAACAGCCAACCAGGGAAGGAAGGAGGGCACATGGAATCAGCAGGAGCCAACGGGGAGAGTATCTGTGTAACAGGGAAGGGACTAAATCAAGGGAAAAAACACAGGTTCGAGAGATTCTGGAACGTGAATAAACCAAACACCGTTGCTAGTTGGCAAAAATAATAGCTATTTATTAGGAAAAGGTGGCAAACAAGGAAAAAGGGAGAAAACAAAACAGGCGCCTGAGGGAAAAGGATTGGGGCGGAGGAAAAAGTGCATAAAAGACCCTAGGAAGAAGGCTTCCCCCCATACTCACCAAGGTATCACCTGTAAACAAGTCTTACCCATCCTAACCAATAATGAAATCTCTCTGCAGCACCTGCGGGTTCACGGGGGGTGGCAGGCTCCCACTTCAAGCAGGCGTCCCAGCTGAAAGCAACTTGGTCCATCGTGAAGAGCCGCGCCCCCAAGAAGCGTCTCTGCTTTTTATAAAGTTTTTTGAGAGCACCTGCCCCGGAGAGGTGTGGCCAGCACTGCCCCGTCAGGGCTCTGAACCCCACCCCCTTGGTTATGTAAGTGCACCCCTCCTGCACATGCGTGAGCACTTTGGAAAGTCCCCCACACAGGCGCAGTGATTGGGGGGGGGTCTTCCCAATTGAGGCTGGGGCTTACTTCATCACCCTCCTCATCACTTTGTCCTCCAACTGCCCCTGACGAGCAATTGACCAATCACAACAGACCAATTAAAACAGTTTACACAGAAGCTCTCCCTCCAAGGCCAAGTTCACTGCTTTATCAGAAGACTTGGCAGGAGAAAGCATAAACTAACTGCAGGTGGCTAGGGCCAAACATAGACCAAAAAGTAACATCCCAACTTCGTCCCGATACAATCTGCAATGCAGCAGATGGGAACCAATAGGAAAAATGGGGATATCCGTGAGAGGAAAATACATTGAAATTGGAAAAACTTAGAAGAAAACTGTCTGAACAAGTTCTTTGGTAAACCCTGGTAACAATAAAGCAGTCTTTTCCTGTATTAGTCTTCTCTCGGTAACAGTGTCCCATAGTATCGATCCCAGGCAGGTGCTTAGCCATTTGTGCTTCTTCCCGCACCTGCCTCAGCTCCTGTTGCCCTATTTGCAACAGTTCTTTTTCTCGGCAGGTGCCTTCTTCAGGCAGCACCAGCGGTCGTGCC